>NC_136501.1:61712317-61757317 GCF_053919585.1 Euprymna scolopes
TATATTATATATATATATATATCATATATATTACATATATATTATATATAAATTACATATATATATATATATATATATATATATATATATATATATATTGGCAGCAGGTCATTATGTAGACATGTTTGATTGAATACCTAAAGAGTTATTCTTTTTTCCAATCTTATTTTTGCTTTTAATTTCGGCGGGCGTATTATACAGAATGGCGCCAAGAAATTGTTGGTCGGCCATATTTTTCTCAAGCGCTTTTATATATATATATATATATATATATATATATATATATATATATATACATGCATATATATACATATATACATACACACATGCATATATATATATATATATATATATATATATATATATATATATATATATATATATATATATATGCAAAATCTATACATTAAGGATTATTATTTGATGTTTAATACTTGTTTGAACATGTGAAATATTAATAAATAATGTAATTTAAATTTTTTTCTGTTAAAGATCTCACCCACACACACACACACACACACACATATATATATATGTATATATATATATGTGTGTGTGTGTGTGTGTGTTTATTTAGGCAGAAACCTTCTATTAAAGCGAACATTTTGAAAGATATCAGAAAGATTTTTTAATATTTTTAATGACATTTTCACTGTTAAAATTAAAGTAAATAATGTTATTATTTATACATCACAAACATTCTCGATTATTAGTCGAAGTATGTTCAAGCGACAAAAATAAATTAATAAAAGCTTGAGAATAAAAAGGAGGACGGTTGATCTGAACACGTACCATTCATTGCTTTAATGATTCTTCGAATTGATCTCCGGAACTTATGGTAGCTCTTCTCAACATGCCCGTGATCACAGAAAGAGACGTTTCGAGTATATAGCCCCTATATCGTTATTTCCAGAGAAGATGTTCGACGGTGTTTCAGTCTTTGAATCTTTTCTATTTGTTTTTAATAGCAAGGACACGCAAACTATTACCACTGCGGACGCTTTTCTTTCTTCTTTGGTCCATCTAATGACATACAAAATTTTCATAAAAATATTTATTTTCAAGAACATCCCATACATACGAGGTTCTTTAAATAAGTTTCCAGACTTTTTTGTATAGGTACTGTTTTTATAGTACAAACATAAGACTCTAGCCTTCGACTGCAATGCATTTGTACCATTGCAACAGCTGGAAAGCCCTGTGGAAATCCTTTTGTGTGAGCGTATCGATGACTCGCGTTACATCTTTCATCCTAATCGTCTAATTACGTCAGCTTCTCATGTTTCCTTGAAACCCAATAACTAAACACACAGGAATAACCAAAACCCACAGGAAAAAAAGGCGTTGGCCATAGGAAGTGTGAAGAACTGTCTTGATGCCCATCTGGGTCAAATAGTCTGTGACAAGGAAAGAGTTGTGGACTGTTGCATTGTCCTGGTAGAAAATGTTCCCACGGAGTCTCTTCTTTAAATCTCTTAAAACCTCAACATAATATTCCTTGCCGACCGTCTGTCTCAGTGCATGTAGATCATGCATGTGCTGTCAAAAAAAGGGATAATCATGATTCTGGGTGGGTTTGTTATTTCTAGCCTTCTTGTGTCTGGGAGAGCCAGCATGTTTCCACTAAGAGCTCGGTCTCTGGGCCTCTGGGCCATAGCAGTAGATTCAGCTTTCACCGCAGGTCACCCAAACATCAAGAACTGCGGGATCTTAATTGATAAGCTGGACTATCTCCCTGCTGTCATGCCAAAGACTTTCTTTCTGATCTGCTCTACGCTTGAACTTCTGCATGTCAGTACAGCCAGGGAAGCAGGAACCCGGAAGGAAATTCCAAATTTTAGCAGTTCTAGGGAAGAAACTATTAAAGTAGAAGGCTTTCTTACATCTAGGGATTTCTGTGTAGGGGTGGAATTTTGCTGTTTGAGGAGTTTGTTGGGGGTATTTACCTCGAGGAGGAACAAACTTTGCGTAAATCTTTCACATCTTCAGTTCCTCACGAATAATTGTGTGTACAGTTCCCACACTGACAACAAACTGCATTTATTGTCTTTATAGAAACACGACGGTCCTTAACCATAAACTTCATCATTTAGCAAATCAACTCTAATGTTCTTACGTACTCCTCCTACACACTTCATGAGTCCTCATATCTTCCTGCCCTCCTTGAATCTCTTATGCCACTTAAAAACTGATGCTCAAGCCATGCAAGATTGTCTAAAAGCAGTCTGAATTATTCCATATGCTTCTGTGACATTTTTCCCAAGTATAAAAACAGAATTGTACTGCATATCATTGTTCATAAATTTCCTCACGTCCAGATTGCATTTTGGAAATTCACCAGCTGTGACAATCAAGCTTTAATAGGATGTATTCCAATTCCTGCTGTAGGTATTTATTTTATCGTTATTTTCATGGCAGGTGCTCGTCTGAACTCCAATCCCTGGTCCCCCCTCGCCAAACTTTCACGAAAAACACCCGTCTAGCTGAATCCACTGTGAAAAATTTCCCCACTCTATATCTGTGCCTAAATCAAAACGCGGATTTCATGAGCAAAGCTTCTTTCTTAGAACTGCACGCCTGTGGAACTCTGTTCCGTCTGCCTGCTTCCCTCCGGACTACAACTTGGATGTCTTCAAGTCTAATGTTAACAAATTCCTAATGAACCGCCCCCCTAATTAAACACTTCATAAAATCTCCTCACTAACGTGATGTACTTGCAATAACCCTTATCCCTGAGTGGCTTCCGGGCCTTGATAAGTGGTGATCACTGTGTAAAAAAAAAAAAAAAAAAAAAAAAACCTGAAATCTAAAAAATAGGCAATCCTTTCGTAAGATATATAGCAATAATATACTGAATTTTCAAGTTCGTGTACAAAAATGTCTGGGAAATTATTCAAGGCATCTCGTACATATCGTTGCAACAATGTTTAAATGGCTGTCGTCAAGTTTAATGTCAATACTTATCTGTTGATTTGCCCTCTTACATATCGAATAATGCCTAATCCATCCATGGTTATAAAGCCTCTTATAATATTGTTTAGCATCCGCCTGACACTTATGTTAACATTACTAGCGTTTGGCTTTGATATATATTGACTCTTTAGTATGTGGCACAATGAGTGTGAAATCATTTTCGGGGGCATTTGAGTTCCTCATATTTTGGGAATCTGAGGCTTCCACATTAATAAACGTTGTACTAATAGGGATGCGAGAAAAAAGGTGTCTTACTAAAAAATATCACGATGGTTGTACTATTTTCGATCATATATGAGTCAAGCCAAGATTGAGAGTTGTTTATAAAACTTGGTTGAATCAAAATCACCCGAGACCCTAGACGCTCGAAATATATAGCCTTGCAAGTATTAATATCTGAATTTGAAAAAATAAACATGTGCGTTAAAACATATATTTATCTTTTCTGTCTCTCTTTCTATCTTTTTATCTTTCTCTCTTTTAATTTATCGAAAGAGAGAAGTATTAACTTGTATTGAAAAACAGTTGAATCGGAATAGCGGACAAGACAGGTCCCGTGCCTCAGCGCTCTTTGGAGCTGTTTTGGCCGTGGTCGAGAACAATTTTCGAATTTTAAATGCTTCTTAATAGTTAATGATAAAAAATATTTTATACAAAAATGTATTTGATCGATGTTGTGTACAAAGAGTTCAAATGGTTGCTGGTATCAACATCGATAAAATGCTGTCTGTAATGACGTAAATACGGCCAGACCTGCCAGCCAATTATAGCCAACGCCATATCGACCATTTGATATAAGATGTGCTTATCGTTTCATCGTGTTTAGCACTCGGTGAGTTTGTTCCCATTGATATGACATTAAGAAACAGTCCCACGACAAACCAAGTAACCCTCTCCGGGTGCAGGACCTATATCGTTTCAAGTGTGGTAAAGTCACGGGGAGCTGGTGCTTGTGCCGGAACGGAACAATCGTGTCAAAAACGTCACCACGACACGGACACACCAAGGAATACCTCCCGTGAAACAATCGTGTCATATTGATGCCGTTATGATCAGGATGCGCCCCGGGTTACCAAGAAAAAAAAACAACAACATCGGCCCTAACTACTAAACCCTTTGAAACCGGGATCTCTAGTATGTAAAAATATGCAAAGTTATTGTGTAAAATACATTAGAAGTTAGAGTAAGATTAAATAGAAAAGAAAGGTAACCATCGTAAAAGATTAAAAAAAACGCCAATAATTACTTCAAAAGAGTCAATTTTACTCGGCTGACACATGAAGTATAAAGTAGTATGAGGTAGTCTAGTGACTTTCATTGGCAGCGATTATGATCCAGTGTCAAAGTGTCGGAAACGGAGACATTTTTTGACGATGATTGGCAGAGAGAAAACTAGGAATATACGCAATCCGTGTGAACGGAAAGAAAAAAAAATACAAAACATTTTTAATAAAATATAAAATGAAAAACAATAATACATAGCCAGACACAGACGATCAATTAAAAGACAATTTTTTTCTTAATATTTTCCAATTTCACAGAAAACTTGAAAAAAGATCAAAAGTGATCTAAAAGTTCTTAAAGAAATTAAGTTTTCGACTATTGCCTCAAAACGTCGAACTCTTATTTTATTTTAAGAGGTTAATGTACTTTGCTTGATTTAATGTGTATATATAGGACAGTGAATTAGTAGAAAGACGTGCAATGCTAAGGAGCTTCAGATGGACACAGCTGAAGCAAACTAGGATAGGATAGTGAAATAAGCTATATTAACCTTTAGTAATAAGGTATATTAACCTTTATTAATAAAATACATGCAAATATATATATATATATATATATATATATATATATATATATATATATATATATATATATATATATATATATATATATATATATATATATATATATATATTTCGGCACGGTTTGCTTGATCTGTCTTGATTAATAGACATTCTTGCGTGCGGGGCGTTTGCTCAGTTGGTAGAGTGATTGCCTCGCATGCAAGAGGCTCGGGTTTCGAATCCTGAGTTCGGATGAGTCTAACTGATGAGCCCAAATGTGGGGGAAACTCGAGTCTTGAACTTCCGGTTCGTTGACTGTCATAGCTCTTGTGGGCTGCGACGGTGTTTGGCTGCGGAATTTATTATGTATATATATGCGTGTGTGTGTATATGTGTGCTTATATATATATATATATCTGTATATATATATACCTATATAATGTTTGTATATACATATGTGTGTATATATACGTGTATGTATATATCTGTGTATACATATTTCTCGCTATCTGTATATATGTATATATATATATATATATATATATATACTAGCAAAAGTAACCGTCGTTGAGTGGGTTCAAAAGCAGCCTACAGGAAATGGACTCTGATTTATGAAAGTATGATAGTTTATGAAAAGGAAGGGTTGTAAATATAATGATAGAAGTTGTATCGAGACACAGAAATGGGTATGTTTGATCTGGCATAATGATGATTCATTACAATTGTGGGGTCTGGGTACGCGCCTGGTCCACAAAGTGTGGAAATAAAAAAATTAAAAACTAAAAAAAAAAACATTTACAAGTATTTTTGGTATAGATGTACATAATAATACTTTGATAAGTGTGTTTTAACTTAAATAGGGATGGTATAATAAAATTGTGGGGTCTGTGTTCGCGCTTGGCCTCCATAGAATGGAAATAGGCACAAAATTTAATAAAGACTTTTCATATCTATCTGCGTAAGTATACTTTGATAATTATGTTTTAGTTTGAAGAAATATGATATAATAAAATTATGGGGTGTTCGTTCGCGCCTGACCTCCATAGAATGGAAATATTTCACAAAGTTTTACAAGGTTTTTTAATATAGATCCACAGAATATTGTGATAAGTGTTTCAGTGTGAACATGTATGGTATAATAAATTATGGCGTTTATCTATTTTATTTTTACTTTCATCATATTTTGCTTTGGTTTTGATAGCCCTAAATTGGAAGCTATTTCTTTACAACCCTTTCTTTTCATAACCTATCATACTTTTATAAATCAGAGTCCATTTTTTGTAGGCTGTTTTTGAACCTAGTCAACGACGGGTACTTTTATTAGTATATATATATATATATATATATATATATATATATATATATATATATATATATACATACATATTTATACTAGTATCTATCTATATATAATTATCCTGTGATCATTTCTGTTTTTATTTGATTACTATTCTCCTTCTGCTTCTTCTTCTTCTTCTTCTTCTTCTTATTATTATTATTATTATTATTATTATTATTATTATTATTATTATTATTATTTAACAGTATCCGTGGTGTTTATTTTCAGATAATGCATCAGACATGTGACCGACTTCACTCCGTGCATGCTGGCAATATGTAAACATGAGCAAATTCCGCAGTAAATAGAAATTAATGTATTTGGTTTAAATATGCAAATTATTTAAATTTAGTAATATTGAACTTGGATTGATTATCAATAATATATATATTTTTATAAGTAATAATATTTATTAATTGTTTCTTTTTATAACTATTTCTCTATTATTTTTTTTTTTCCATATACTGTCTACGGCCATAGTATAACGGTTTGAAGTTTAAACTCAAACTATTATCCTATATTCTGTTCTTACATATACAAATTTGTTGATGGTTAAAGGAACAAAATTATGTAAATGACCCACACACGCAGGCTTCTCCAATTACCCAGATCTATATATATCTGCATACATATATATATATATATATATATATATATATATATATATATATATCCATTTCTTTATATATATTTATATACATAAATATACATATATATGTGTATATATAGATATCTATTTGCATATATATATACATATATATATATATACATATCTATGCATATATACATGTATACATATATATACATATATATGCATATGTATACATGTATGCATATATATACACATATATATGCATATATATATATGTATATATATGCATATATATGTATATATATAAATATATATCTATCTATATGTTTATATACAGATATATATGTATATATATGTGTGTATATATATGTGTGTATATATATATGTGTGTGTATGTGTGTGTGTGTGTGTGTATTTTAATCGTTTATGTTACGTCTTTGTTTGCTCATTATTGATTTATTTATTTTCTTATTTCCTTGTTTTTATTTGATTTATTGAGCGGGCCTTTACGAGAATCATCTGCTATAATTTTAACCTATATTCTGCATTTCCGAAAGGACAGGTGGCGCAGTGCTTAGCGCACTTGAAAATCATTTATAAAAAGTGATATTCTTCTGGGGGTTCAATCCTCGGTGTGGGCGACCGAAAAATACAATTGCGAACTACTTGGGACCTCTATCCAGTCATGGCTTACGGAACAAAAACACGCTATCCCCGTGAAGTAAATAAAGGGTTTCGCTCATAATTCCGTCCAAATTCCTGAGTTTGATAGGAACATTCCCAAGTTTTACAAGATACACATGAAGAAGCGTAGTGAAAATCACACTCAAGATGAGAACCGTAATCCGATGAATCCAAATTATATGATATTCTGCAGTTGGTATTTTTTACGACCTAACACAACATAGTATAAAAACCCTCAACATCTCCCTGTTAAGAACCGCTTTCAGAATAAACAGGTCCAACCTCGAAAACTATACTACATACTAAAATATTCTACAAAAATTATAAACCGGGGGTGAGTGATTCTCGCTCACGTCCGCTATTTATTGTTTATCTAAGTTTTGTATAGGTGTGTTTATTTAATTACAATCTAAATTTGTTACTATTTATTTTGTTTCGCTATTTCCGATTAAACAAACATGTGAAAGTACTTTCTAGTTATTCTTTGAGTGTGCATTTCTCACGACAGTTTAACTATTGTGTATTACTCACAAAAGTTTTACTACTTGTGTATTTCTCACGACAGTTTTTTCTAATTGTGTATTTCTCACAACAGTTTTACTAATTGTGTATTTCTCACGAAAGTTTTACTATTTGTGTATTTCTCACAAAAGTTTTACTAATTGTGTATTTCTCACGACAGTTTTACTACTTGTGTATTTCTCACGACAGTTTTACTAATTGTGTATTTCTCGGGAAAGTTTTACTACTTGTGTATTTCTCACGAAAGTTTTACTAATTATGTATTTCTCACGACAGTTTTACTACTTGTGTATTTCTCGCGACAGTTTTACTACTTGTGTATTTCTCACGACTGTTTTACTACTTGTTGTATTTCTCACGACAGTTTTACTAATTGTGTATTTCTCACGACAGTTTTACTATATGTGTATTTCTCACGACAGTTTTACTACTTGTGTATTTCTCACGAAAGTGTTACTACTTGTTTATTTCTCACGACAGTTTTACTAATCGTGTATTTCTCACGAAAGTGTTACTAATTGTGTATTTCTCGCGACAGTTTTACTACTTGTGTATTTCTCACGACAGTTTTACTAATGTTGTATTTCTCACGACAGTTTTACTAATTGTGTATTTCTCACGACAGTTTTACTAATTGTGTATTTCTCATTACAGTTTTACTACTTGTGTATTTCTCACGACAGTTTTACTAATAGTGTTTTTCTCACGACAGTTTTACTACTTGTGTATTTCTCACGACAGTTTTACTAATTGTGTATTTCTGACGACAGTTTTACTACTTGTGTATTTCTCACGAAAGTTTTACTACTTGTGTATTTCTCACGACAGTTTTACTACTTGTGTATTTCTCACGACAGTTTTACTACTTGTGTACTTCTCACGACAGTTTTACTTCTTGTTTATTTCTCACGACAGTTTTACTACTTGTGTATTTCTCACGACAGTTTTACTACTTGTTTATTTCTCGAAAATGTTTTACTACTTGTGTATTTCTCACGACAGTTTTACTACTTGTTTATTTCTCACGAAAGTTTAACTACTTGTGTATTTCTCACGACAGTTTTACTACTTGTTTATTTCTCGAAACAGTTTTACTACTTGTGTATTTCTCACGACAGTTTTACTACTTGTTTATTTCTCACGACAGTTTTACTACTTGTGTATTTCTCACGACAGTTTTACTACTTGTTTATTTCTCGAAACAGTTTTACTACTTGTGTATTTCTCACGACAGTTTTACTACTTGTTTATTTCTCACGAAAGTTTTACTACTTGTGTATTTCTCATTACAGTTTTACTACTTGTTTATTTCTCACGACAGTTTTACTACTTGTTTATTTCTCACGACAGTTTTACTACTTGTTTATTTCTCGAAACAGTTTTACTACTTGTGTACTTCTCACGACAGTTTTTCTACTTGTTTATTTCTCACGACAGTTTTACTACTTGTTTATTTCTCGAAACAGTTTTACTACTTGTGTATTTCTCACGAACGTTTTACTAATTGTGTATTTCTCACGACAGTTTTACTACTTGTGTATTTCTCACGACAGTTTTACTAATTGTGTATTTCTCGGGAAAGTTTTACTACTTGTGTATTTCTCACGAAAGTTTTACTACTTGTGTATTTCTCACGACAGCTTTACTACTTGTGTATTTTTCGCGACAGTTTTACTACTTGTGTATTTCTCACGACAGTTTTACTAATTGTGTATTTCTCACGAAAGTTTAACTAATTGTGTATTTCTCACGACAGTTTTACTACTTGTGTATTTCTCACGAAAGTGTTACTAATTGTGTATTTCTCGCGACAGTTTTACTACTTGTGTACTTCTCACGACAGTTTTACTAATTGGGTATTTCTCACGAAAGTGTTACTTATTGT
This sequence comes from Euprymna scolopes, assembly GCF_053919585.1. Classification (NCBI taxonomy): domain Eukaryota; kingdom Metazoa; phylum Mollusca; class Cephalopoda; order Sepiida; family Sepiolidae; genus Euprymna; species Euprymna scolopes. The sequence continues at coordinate 61,722,100 of NC_136501.1, forward strand.
GTATTTCTCGCGACAGTTTTACTACTTGTGTATTTCTCACGACAGTTTTACTAATTGTGTATTTCTCACGAAAGTGTTACTGATTGTGTATTTCTCACGACAGTATTACTACTTGTGTATTTCTCACGACAGTTTAATAATTATGTATTTCTCACGACAGTTTTACTACTTGTGTATTTCTCACGACAGTTTTACTACTTGTGTATTTCTCACGACAGTTTTACTACTTGTGTATTTCTCACGACAGTTTTACTAATTGTGTATTTCTCACGACAGTTTTACTATATGTGTATTTCTCACGACAGTTTTACTACTTGTGTATTTCTAACGACAGTTTTACTAATTGTGTATTTCTCACGAAAGTGTTACTACTTCTGTATTTCTCACGACAGTTTTACTACTTGTTTATTTCTCACGAAAGTTTTACTACTTGTGTATTTCTCATTACAGTTTTACTACTTGTTTATTTCTCACGACAGTTTTACTACTTGTTTATTTCTCACGACAGTTTTACTACTTGTTTATTTCTCGAAACAGTTTTACTACTTGTGTATTTCTCACGAACGTTTTACTAATTGTGTATTTCTCACGACAGTTTTACTACTTGTGTATTTCTCACGACAGTTTTACTAATTGTGTATTTCTCGGGAAAGTTTTACTACTTGTGTATTTCTCACGAAAGTTTTACTACTTGTGTATTTCTCACGACAGCTTTTCTACTTGTGTATTTTTCGCGACAGTTTTACTACTTGTGTATTTCTCACGACAGTTTTACTAATTGTGTATTTCTCACGAAAGTTTCACTAATTGTGTATTTCTCACGACAGTTTTACTACTTGTGTATTTCTCACGAAAGTGTTACTAATTGTGTATTTCTCGCGACAGTTTTACTACTTGTGTATTTCTCACGACAGTTTTACTAATTGTGTATTTCTCACGAAAGTGTTACTTATTGTGTATTTCTCGCGACAGTTTTACTACTTGTGTATTTCTCACGACAGTTTTACTAATGTTGTATTTCTCACGAAAGTGTTACTGATTGTGTATTTCTCACAAAAGTTTTACTACTTGTGTATTTCTCACGACAGTTTAATAATTATGTATTTCTCACGACAGTTTTACTACTTGTGTATTTCTCGCGACAGTTTTCTTACTTGTGTATTTCTCACGACTGTTTTACTACTTGTGTATTTCTCACGACAGTTTTACTACTTGTGTATTTCTCACGACAGTTTTACTATATGTGTATTTCTCACGACAGTTTTACTACTTGTGTATTTCTAACGACAGTTTTACTAATTGTGTATTTCTCACGAAAGTGTTACTACTTGTGTATTTCACACGACAGTTTTACTACTTGTGTATTTCTCACAACAGTTTTACTAATTGTGTATTTCTCATTACAGTTTTACTACTTGTGTATTTCACATGACAGTTTTACTAATTGTGTATTTCTCACGAAAGTGTTACTACTTGTTTATTTCTCACGACAGTTTTACTAATTGTGTATTTCTCACGACAGTTTTACTACTTGTGTATTTCTCACACAGTTTTACTACTTGTGTATTTCTCACGACAGTTTTACTACTTGTGTATTTTTCGCGACAGTTTTACTAATTGTGTATTTCTCACGACAGTTTTACTAATTGTGTATGTCTCACGACAGTTTTACTAATTGTGTATTTCTCACGACAGTTTTACTAATTGTGTATTTCTCACGAAAGTGTTACTACTTGTGTATTTCTCACGAAAGTTTTACTAATTGTGTATTTCTCACGACAGTTTTACTCCTTGTGTATTTCTCACGACAGTTTTACTACTTGTGTATTTCTCACGACAGTTTTACTACTTGTGTATTTTTCGCGACAGTTTTACTACTTGTGTATTTCTCACGACAGTTTTAATACTTGTGTATATCTCGCGACAGTTTTACTACTTGTGTATTTCTCACGACAGTTTTACTGATTGTGTATTTCTCGCGACAGTTTTACTACTTGTGTATTTCCTGCGACAGTTTTACTACTTGTGTATTTCTCACGACAGTTTTACTAATGTTGTATTTCTCACGACAGTTTTACTAATGTTGTATCTCTCACGACAGTGTATTTCACACGATAGTTTTACTACTTGTTTATTTCTCACGACAGTTTTACTACTTGTTTATTTCTCGAAACAGTTTTACTACTTGTGTACTTCACACGATAGTTTTACTACTTGTGTATTTCACACGATAGTTTTACTACTTGTGTATTTCTCACGGCAGTTTTACTACTGCTATGTTAACTCATTACACATCGGGGGATGATGCCTTCTTTATGACATCACTAGAAAAATTTTCTTACTGGGATAACGGATTATTTCCATCCAGTTTTTTGTTGTTGTTGTTGTTTTTCGTTTTCCATAAATATTTCCTTTTCGGTGGATTGCCTTTCTTACGGATGAGAAGCTCCATTGACAGCTTACAGAGGAAGGTGACACACCTTGCCAAAGAGTCATCATCATCAACCATTATACCCAGTTCTTTGTTGGGCGGCAACAAAGCCCTCCAACCCCGCTTTTCCTGAACCAGCCTAGTCAGTGAGCCCCATGAATGCTGCATAGCTTTCCTCTCCCTTTCCACCGTTTCTTCTCGGCGTTCTTCTCTCCCTTTGGTCATCTGGGGTCCAATGCAGTGCTTTTTGTGATTGATTGTGGGTCTTCCTGGGGAACGTACCCAATCCACCTCCATCGTCGTTTTCTGATTAGTAGGCCCATATCTTCTTGATGGCATCTCCTTAGTAGGTCTTCATTGGAGATTTTCTTAGGCCAGAGTATCCTCAGTATTCGTCGAAGGCAGGTCATGTGGAAGGATCGAAGCTTGATGAAATCTGCTTTCGGTCGTTCTCCAGCATTCCGATTCATATAGGAGTGTTGATACTACGCAGCTCTGATAGAGTTTGACTTTGGTCTTGGTGTTTATTGCGCAAATCTCCAGATATTGCTCATTCCCCTAACCATGCTCCTTGCCTTGCTCAGCCTGCTGTGTATGCCCTCCCTTATGCCGCCCTCGGGTAGTGGTCTGGGTATTATTACATATCCAAATATTATACGTGCATAAATTCATATATAGCCAACTACTATAAGCGATACTGCGCAGCTCTTAATTGAAAAGAATACATGAATCTTTGACAGCTTACAGTTTCACCGCCGGTCCCAATTGCGCGTTAGATAAAAGTTATTAGATAAAAACTTGAACTCCCGAACAAAAGATCGAATTTCAATACCAGCCTGAAGCTCTCGAATATATAGCTACATACTAAGAACTGTCATTGCCTGTCGATGGGTATTTTATTTCTTAAATCAGTCACCTTTGATTGTATACAGGGTGATCCCCCAAAAAAACGGGCCCCGTGTACACTTTATGTGATATCTCCATTACTTATTCACCGATTGCTCTTATTTTACAGGACATGGCAGAATCAGCGACCGTGAGTACACCAAGACCCCAGTCGGAGCTGGGACAAAGAATGCACTGTGTTAAATTTTACTACAAGACAGGCCCGTTTAAAAAACCCAGGACAGTTTCATTCGTCAGTTCGAATGTGAAAAGGCTCCATCCAAAAGCAGAATTCAGAACTGGGTGGACCACTTCGAGAAGTATGGGACCGTGAAGAACCTCAATGCTGCCAGAGAGACGCGTCCAAGCCACTCGGGACGTTTCACGAAGCGAACAGCCCAACTGGTCGAAAGAGTAAGAAAGTCTCTCCAGCAGAGCCCGAAACGCTCTGTGCGTAATCGAAGTCAGTCCCTCGGTATGTCCCGTGAGACTTGCAGGTGAACGATATCAGGGCTTACCCATACAGAATACAGACCCTACATACGCTTACAGCCTCAGACAAGAAGCAGAGGAGGGCTATTGCAGTCAAGATGCTCGAGAAAATCGAGGAGACACCAAGTTTCCTTAACCTCCTTTGGACCTCAGATTAAGCCCACTTCCATCTTGATGGAAAGACGAACTCAAAGACAAATGTCTTCTGGGGCCCTCCAGACCCAATGAAATAGCCACCAACCCCTGCACTCTCCTAAGTGCACGGCGTGGGCTGCAATCTCAGCCAGAGGCAACATCGAACCAATCTTCATCGAAGAATCTGATGCAGCAGTGACAGTCACCAAGGAGCGGTATGTGGAGGTCCTCAAAGCCTTCAAGAGTGAGCTCTAGACCATCTACCCGTCGCTCATGAGCAAGTACTGGTTCCAGCAGGACAGAGCAAGTTCTCCCACCTCAAACCTATCCCGAGATTGGTTGGAAGAGAACTTCGGAGGCCGAGTGATCAGTCTCAAGACTGATTTTGAGTGGGCACTCCATAGCCCGGGCCTAAGCCCCCCAGATCTTTTTTGGGGGGTGGGGTAGGGGGGCTATCTTAAGGACAGAGTCTACGCAGGGAAACCCAGAACCATCACAGAACTGAAGGAAGCCATCAGGGAGGAGATTGAGAGCCATTACACATTCGGGTTGTAAGAACGTCATGGACAACTTTGTGCTGCGCCTCAAGAAATGCACGGAGCTAAATTGAGGCCATATAGAACATATGCTGTAGAACGCAGGAAAAAAGGACAAAAACCCTAGTGTTTTAATGTGATGTTTGGAATATAATAAACTAATTATGACCAATATTTCATTTCATTCGGACAAAGAACTAAGAAACGGAGGCAAATTATAGTTGGGGTCCGTTTTTTGGGGGTCACCCTGTATTCATTTCGGGGCAACTTGCTTCATTTTAGGAGAGAAAAATAAACTGAGTTTGATTTCAGCAGTTTAGTAACATCTATTTTATTTTCTCCTATAGTTCTTTCATTCCATGAGCGAAGCAGGAAGAATTGTTTGTTTCTTACTCGGAATATATACATCTTACACTTATTATTGGCTAGTAGTGTTTTTAACTCTTTGCATTGCATAACTTCATGCCCCGTCTGGAGTAATTTCCATAAATATATCGGTCATCTGGATCGTTACCCAACACATTGTAGCCTCAGTCGCATAGTAGACAAAGAATGGGAAAGAACTTCAATTTGTTTTTCCCCCCATTGTAACAAGGACATTTATTTCCTCATTCTCCTACCACGCGTGATTTCTCGGTACGACTGTGATGTCACCCAATTCTCTAACCTTCTCTTAAACGTCAACCACGTCTATATCATGATCGTTTTCTCTAACGTGCTCTTTCTCTTTTTTATAGTCTTTTCAATGGCGTCATGTCGCAGGTATTTCCATACGCGCGTCCGCGGTCTGTTACACATCACTGCGCATGGTGCATTTTGTTTTCCTTGCTATTGCTCTGATATGCTTTTAGAAATAGTATAGTAACTAGTTATAAACAGTTAATAGGGGGGGCAGAAAATGGGTGTTGTGTTCACTGTAATCACTTCGTAACTCTTGCTTTAATTATTTTATCCTTAATCCTCACATTCCATTCTAGGTTTCTAAGAAAATTGGATGAATTGCTGTTTTCTGGGTGGAAATATATCTATCTAACATTTGTTCTTTGGCGCTTTTTTACCTTTTTAGATCCTTATATCACGTGGCTACCAATTTGAATCCTGTTTTTTCCCTCTGTCTATATTCGTAGAAAATAATACTAGTAAATCACCTAGTAGTTATTAGTAGGGTATAACCTTGAACTTGAGTTTACTTTCCGCAGCTTTCTAACTCTCGCTTCCATTATTTTGTAATTTATTCATCAAATTTCTTGAGCGAAGTTTCTGGCAAAAGGAGGAGAATTTTTATTTACTGTACGACGCTGTATATTTAACACTGTTGACTATTTTCTGACAATGAATTAGTATTGTTTTTATAAATTTTAACTTCCTATATTAAATGGATTCGTATTTTGTCTGACGCTATCTCCATAGAAAAATAAACGGGTTTGTATTACTGTACACTTAGATTCGAAAAAGTTGTCAAAAAAAAACAAATATATAACAAATAAATGTTATCAAAGACAAGATAAGTTACTTTTCTGCCAAACTGGATATATTTTTTTGTGTTTTTATTCAATGTAACATGTTTATTCAGCTCGAAAAACATACAGTGTTTACCGATGTATTCGAAAATTCAAGATGGCATCTCACACCCTCTTTAACACCGTAAGTATGGAAAAGGTGTTATAAAAAAAAAAAACTATGCAAAATACTATTAAAAACCCGCCGAATATATGTCAACCTATGTCACGGTAACATATATTGAGCGAGTTTTAACAGTATTTCATCCGGTTTTTTATTTATAACATCTTTTCCCACGCTTACCGTGTTAAAGAGAGAATAAGACGCCATCTTGAATGTTCCAATACATCGGTAAACACTGTATGGTTTTCGAGCTGAATGAATATGTTACATTGAATAAAAACACGAAAAATATATCCAGTTTGGGAGAAAAGTAACTTATCTTGCATTTGATAACATTTATTTGTTATATATTTGTTTTTTTGACAACTTTTTCGAGTCTATGTGTACAGTAATACAAACCCAAATAAACTATTTGCAAAGATTTTGTTTTTTTTCCCCTGTACTTTTCGTGTTGGTTTTCAATTATTTCTCTTGTCACTTCTGACTTATCTCCCTTTCTTTTCACACTTCGTTATATCATTTAAGATATTGCTTTTTAACTCCTCTCTATCCATACTATTCTTCTCTCTCTCTCTCTCTCTATCTCTCTCTCCTCCTCCTCCTCCCCTCCATTAAACAAAAGTACAAAGTGCTTCGAATTCTTCAACGATACTCCATTACACGATGACCTGACCAGGTCGAAATCTTTCAATCAGTTCAAAGAGCCGCCTAATGTAAGAGGTTAAAATTCATACTAAACATCTTTTTTAAAAAAATGATACCGAACATTTCTTTCATAAAAATATCAACCCGCCATCCAACCACTTTAACTGACAAAAAAAAAAAAATCTCATCTAAAAAATATGGATGGACAGAAAAAAAATTCTTTAAAAACTATTTTAACTTGATGAGACTGTAATGCAATTATTTGCTGGGTTTCATATTTTGATTCATCAATTGATTAAAATGTAAAGAACGAGTTAATTAAATAGAGATAATTAGAGAAAAAATATAATGGATGTGATTGGAGATAAAATCTTTTTTTTTTTTAATTATAATTATCAACGATTCGCTTATTTTAACATGCAAAATCAATAATGTCCCGACTATAGAAGTAATGATATTAATAAAACCAAGTACTTAAACGTGAGAACTCGAAGACCCCTTGTCTAGCACAACCTCCATATTGTGACAATTGTGCATTAAATCATTGCTATGATTCATACAAAATTTCAGAACTAAACTCAGGCATTACAAAACAGTTATATATTTTTAAATATTATCGGAAAGTCCCATTATGATACCAATCGTTATGGTGAAATATTTATCTATTAAAAACCTATATAACTGAAGTCAGCATATTTTTTCCTTTAAAATGGTATTTTAATATTTTTGTTGTAAATTTTATATTCCAAGAAATCATTATTGGTTCCCAAGAAAAGGAGGGTGGACCTGTAAATTTACCCTTGTCCGTTCGTCCGTTCGTCCATTCGACTGTCTGCACCTTTCACAATAACTACGTTTTAGAATTATGTTGTAATTTTGCACAAACATTAAATTTGAGTAAAAAAGTAACAGAACAGATTTTCCGGAAAAACTAGGGGTGCTTTTCGGATTAAAATGGCTAAAATTGACAATTTTGTGCATATTAAAAAAAAAAAAATTGATGCCTTGGATTTTTATAAAACTTCCTGAAAAGTTGTAACTAACTGATTTCAATATAATTTTGCTTGTCTATACTTCGCGATAACTCTTAGGTGTGCTCCAGAGGCTCTATTAGGGCTAATAAAAACACTCCATTATTTAGACTATTTTATCATATTCGTCCAAAATGTTCTGTGTATGTCTGTTTAGCAGTTTTGCATGGTGCTGAATTCGAATTTAAATATGTTAAGGCCTTTGGAACTTTGGGGGCTAAATGGATTGGGGGGGGCAAATGACTGCCTTAGTCATTTCTTTTTTTTTTTTTTTTTTTTGCATGGTGCAGAACTCAAATTTACATGTGTTAAGGCCTAAAACTGCCTCGTTTGTTCATTTTCATCAGGATTTGACGTCCCCTGGGAACTTTGGGGCTAAATAGGGGGGAAGAGTGCTGAACTGTGTAATTTTTTTATGCCTCGTTCACTGTGCACGCACGGGGGACCATGCATGCTTCACTTGTTTAAATTTATATATTAATAACGAAACGTGCTGATATTGCATGTATGTAGTTGGTGTCTGTTCATATAAGCACTCGATCCGGAAGTTCTACCAATCGATGACGTTTCATATGTTGTAACCAATCAGGAAAAAACACGGGTGTATTTCCAGTCCAAACTTAAAATATCTCAAAGTTTGTAGTAGAAAGATAAGTCAAGGTAGAAACTTCGTTCAAACGGTATTCAAAAGCCAATATTTATGTCTGCTGTCATAAATTTTGAAGAGAATTGGTTAAAGACATTTACGTGAACTTTGATAGAAGTGTTGGCATGACCGATGACACTTTTTTTAAGGCGATATATTTTTTAAGCTCTCATAAGAGGGGCTCTTTGAGATAAATGAACTTAGATTCATTGATAGGTTATCTCCCTTTACGGGAGTTGAACTTCTTTAGAATCTCATTACTTATGTTTAGCTTAGAAAGTAGAGGGCGTAGTTCTCTTTCATTTCTCATTCATTACAAGTTGTTATTAATTTATAGTCATAATTCATCTCGTGCTATTATACCTTAATGACAGTCTAATAAAAAGAAGCAAGGGTTATGAAAACGAACATGAAATTAGCGCCTCCATGTACTAAGTTAATGTTCGTAGAATGTTATATCCTATACTCTTATTCAATTAATAAGATCTCTTAATTGAATAATTTATGACCTGGAAACCGTGACATATGCACGTATGTATGTTAAAGGTGTTCGGTGTTAAGTTATAGCTTATATAATAATTTTAAAATTCATTATGTATATTTATATACATGCATATATATATAACCGGTTGTTGCATCAGTTCCCGCAGTTTCATTAGAAATTTTTGTTCTGAAACATGTTTTGGTATTTGTCAAAGTATTACATATTATTAGAAAACATGTATTCTGTTCTGCAAGATAATGGTAGTCGTTTTTTGCTCATATAATTTTTCTCGTTTTTCAGAAACGTTAAATGGATTGTCAAGTAGATAAAAAAAATTACATTTTGACACCTTCTTGTCGCCTTTAATCGAGGTCAAAAATGAGAGAAATGACAAAGGATATTTTTGCCGTATATGGAGAAAACGCTATAGCTGAGAGTATGTTCGAGGTTAGGTTACCAGATTCAAACTTGGTGATTTTGACCTCACTGAGGCTCCTCGTTCCGGAAAACCAATCAAGACATACGAGGACCAACTCAGAGTTTTTTTTTGAAGGAAGATGGTCATCTGACATGTAGAGAATTGGGTGAAAAGATGAAGCGTGATTTTGCCACAATTTCACGCCACCTTTAGTCGATGGGATTCAATGAGAACTTGGAGTTTGGGTCCATCACGAACTTACATTTGCTATTAAAATTATTTCATTTTCTTTAAAAAACGGCGAGAACTTATGCAACGACCTAATATATTCTTTTAATAGCTGAAAAGTATTGGCTGGGCAGCGTGATATGGTGTTCCCTTGTTTATCATCTACTCTCACTATCATATAACCAACTTAATATTATCTACAATATTCAATGTTCAATTATGATACAGCAAGTTCCCCTACATCAGTTACACTCTTTCACCACTTTAATACCCTCTTCAATTCTGCAGAGAATATATCTTAATTTTATCATTTATACAATGTATAAATACTGACTGCGTTACTTCATCACATTTATTCTTGAACTTTTTTTTATTTATTATTCCAATGTTTTATCAAATCGTCTTCATGTAAGTTGCATGTTGCATTTTCCCGCATTCTTATGCTTCTCATAAATGCATTCTGTCACATGATCTCTCTTTGTCGTTCTCTCTGTTTCCACACACACACACACACACGCACACACACACACGAATATCGTGCTTCTCTACATATATAAGCATATATACGTATGCGTATGTGAGTGTTTGTGCAGCTATAGTAAGTTATGAAAAATATGACAATCTAACTATACAGAGTCATCCGCATCTAATATTCCTCGATAAACGTCGGGCTAAAAATATATTTAACACTTTACATAAGTTATTTTCTGTGGAAAGACCGGAACACCAAAAAGTAAGAAAGTAAAACAAACAAATAATGCTTCAAGAAAACTACTATCTATTTATCTGTCTGTCTATCTGTCTATCTATCTATCTATCTATCTATATATATATATATATATATAGATATACATGTATATATATATATATATATATATATATTATTGGTAGTATTGTTTAGTTTTTAAATAAAAACAAAAATACACAATGTGTCTACCAAACAGTGATCAATGTTTAGACGGAGCGACATGAATATGTTGAATATAAAAACTAGTGGCTACACATATGCAAGTATGTTTCAGTGACCACCCTGCTAGGGAAAAATCAAGCGACATGAATATGTTGAATATGAAAACTAGTGGCTACACATATGCAAGTATGTTTCAGTGACCACCCTGCTAGGGAAAAATCAAGAATATCTCCTAATCTAGTAAGATATTTTTAGCCTGATTATGTGATTTTCCCTAAAAGTTAAAATATCGTAGAGATGTAAAGAAAAAAATTCGTCTGGAAATATAGCGGTGATAGATTAAGTAAATAAAATGACACAAGATTACGAAGGAAGTTTTTTTTGTTTTAATTAGAAATAATTGAATTGGGATAAAATAGCGTAGTAACTTAAAAGATGGTGTCTAAAAATAAGAATAGGAGGTGATAAAATGGAATCTAAAAATAGATAATTATAAAATAAAATACAGTAAATAAGTAAAATAAAAATAATAAAATTAAGTGAAATTACGAATTTTTTTTTTTTATCTCTACGATGTTTTAACTTTTAGACGTAATCCACCACACTAATTTACTCTAATTTATTTTCTCTCATAAAATGTATATATATGTATATATGACATCTAATTTACATAAGGAAAACACGTTGCTCTCCCCCATCATTATATATAGCCCCAATCCTCCGACTCTCTCGTCAATGACCATCCCTCTTGAAGAATCCCGCATAAATCGGGCGAAACGTTGAGTATTCAAGTCCTTCAACCTCCATTTTATTTCATATCGTCGGATTTAATCCAGCTCAACAATCATTTTATATTAGACTCTTTCTCTATGTCTCTGTCTGTCTGTCTTTCTGTCTCTCTCTATCTTTTTTCTCTCCCTCTCTCTCTCTCTCTATCTCTCTCTCTCTCTCATATATATCTTTCTTTTTATATTGCACTCTTATCATTTCATATTTGGATACTATTTCATCCCTGCGTCTCATGAATTACTATTTTAATTATTTTTTGATTTCCTAATAAGTAAACTGTTGTCATTTCATTTTTTCTATTTAAATGACTTTAATTAAAAAAAATAGTTTATATATATATATATGTATATATTCACGTTTTTGCTAAGCAGTGATGCATTTTCTTAGAGTAATGTTTATCATCTGATAAAAAGCACTTATTTTTGTAAATCCATTGAATTTTCTATATTACTAGACCACCCGTGACCCGTTGGGTCAGTACGTTATATTAGCTATGGAATTCATGTATGAGCGTGACACTTGTGGCATAAAGAAAATAGTTTTTTTTACATAACAGAAGCATTTCTATGAAAGTATATTAAAATGAAAAAAGAATATAGATAGATTTGTATGAGTCGTTCTGTTTATTATAATTGTTATTTTTTTTTAAATTGCAGTTACTGAATTATAAGTGGTTGGTCATACTTATAGGTAAATATGCACTGAACAGGTATCATAATCCTTATTATAGTTAAATTCAAATTTTGATATATCATCTTTTAAATGAAATTGTTAGTTGAAAGTACAGAATAATAAAAAAAAACACTCTCCACATGTTAATAATGGCTTTTTAAATAGAAAATGAAAATAAAATGTAACTTGTTTCATTTAATTTAAGCAAACATTCAGTACCCATTGTGTAAAATATTTAATGTGTATGTTAATAATAAGGTCAATAAAATTAAGACAATTCTTTTCTATTTACATTTTTTTGTACAATTAATTTTTTTTAAAGAAAACTTTTGTTATCCTTTTGCTTAATTGAGACTTCTTATCAGGTTCTAACTCTCTTATATCCAGATTAATTATATTAATCAATTTATTTTATTGAATATGTATCGCTGAAAAGCACGGGTGCTTAAGCACTTATTGTACAGAAAATAAATATTGTATTCATATGCTAATAATAAGGTCACTAAAACTAAGACAATACTTTTCTATTTACAACATTTTTTGTACAATTTGAGTGTTTTAAAAAAACTTTTATGTTTTCCTTTCGCTTAACTCTACTGAGTGCAACATATAGTTGACCATGTTGAAAGACAGGTTTGTCTAGATAAACTAAAACTTTATGTAAGGTCTGTCCTTGAGACTTATGAATAGTCATAGCAAATGCTAATTGTATAGGAAACTGGACTCTGGCAAACGGAATATTGTCACCTTCAGATAAGACCATTTTCAATCTTGGAATTAAAACGATTTCTCCTTCAAACTGTGATGCAATAATTTTAGCAACAATCAAATTATTATACAGCTCCTCTATTATTAGTCTTGTACCATTACATAAGCGTGGTGGATCAATATTCCTCATACATATGATTGGAGCTCCTTTCTTGAGTTCAAGTTTATGTGGAGGTAATCCTGATAACTCTATCGAATCAAGAAATTCTGTTGGGTAATGTGTAGCTTCTGTTCCTTCAAGAACAGAATTAAATGACAAATATTCTTTGACTTGTCCAGGAAATTTTTCAATACAATTATGATTTATTGCTCTAACTGTATCATTAAATGGTACTAATATGCAATTTTCCGCAAACATTTCTAGATTGTCAAACGAAGGATAAATGTATTCAATGCATTGGTCAACATTATCTGCACGGATTATCAAATCTTCAGGCAGTTCAATCTCACCATTTTCATTTTTTTCAAGTTTGTCTTCACCAATCTTTATAATAAATTTAGAGTATTCATCATCATCATCTTGAACTCTCATGTTTTGTTTTAAATAAAATTTCTTAAATTTACGCCACAAAAACGACTCTTTGATGCAAGCATTGTAAATGTCAGCATCATTTCCTCTTTTTATGACTGGTAGTAGTTGCCTGAAGTCACCACTGCACACCGTCAATATCCCTCCGAATGTTTCATTGTTTCCACATATATCCTTGAGAGTCCTATCGAACGTCTCTAAACTCTCCCTTCTTATCATTGGACATTCGTCCCAAATAATAAGTTTGCTGCCCTTATCAAGTTGGCTGTTTCTGATTGTTTATCAAAATTACAAACATCATTTTCTCTTACATTGAGAGGAAGCTTGAATCTGGAATGAGCAGTGCGACCACCAGGCATCAATGTTGCAGCAATACCTGATGATGCTACAGCCAGTGCAATTTGTCCTAAGCTCCTTACTTTTGAAATAAGAAGTTTTATTAAGAAGGTCTTTCCTGTGCCTCCTGGAGCATCGATGAAAATCAATGAAGAAGAGTCTGTGTTTAAGCAACTGCATATAAAGTTGTAGATGATCGATTGTTCGTCATTTAATAAATGTTGATGTGTCTTTACATATGTCATTTGCTCTGCTATATTGTAACTTTGCTCATCCATTATGGCTCTATTTATGTGAATCACATTAAATAAATTCTGAGGCAAAGGCAATCCAAAATCTTGCAGTGATTTGTCAGCAGCACAAAGTTTATCATTTATGTACCTCAACGTGTTGTTGATGGCATTTTTATTGACCATGTTCTGATTGTTGACTTGGATTTGCATTGCATTGTAGTAATCCATTGCCATGGAGTTGGAAAATCTTTCCCACAACTCAAGAGGATTTGAACATTCTGTGTTTAAAAGTATCACAATGAACAGATCCCTTATCGCTCTTGGCATTCTCGTTTTATCTGCATCCTCCATTGTTTGTATCCAGTGGTTGTCATGAAGCAGTAATCCTCTTTCTTTGCAAGCAGTTTTAAATAATGGACATATATGACCTGCTACAGTTCGCAGAGATTCAAAAGAATTAGGTCCTTTTACATGGTGAAGTAGTAGCCGCAAAAAGTACAATTCACCACTATTTGGTGAGACTGTGTACATACGACCAAGAATATTTGCTTCAAAAACTCCTGGGTGGTCAACTATTCTTCTACCCATTTTTCTTCTTTGCCATTTCTTATTTTGCCACACATAGTATTTTGGGACATCCGAGTAATAGAGTGTTCTGGCAAATTCATCATTCTGGCAAATATTGAAAAACTCTGTTAGAGTTGTGCAAGAAGCATTTCTATTAAGGTCTCTGTTGCTTGTCCTTTGAATATAGATCATATGTTGATCAGGGAGATGTATCTGAAGACGAACAACTGCAGGTTCTCTAACATGAATTGGAAATCCCAGTATCATCGAAACTGCTTCTGATGGTCCAATATATCTTCCTGTCAAGTATTGCTTAATTTCGTCTTTGCTTACACTGAAAACTGCCTGATCGCTTCCCTTTAATGTATATTTAATTACATATTTAATGGATTTTACAGAAGTGCATATTTCTACATTTAAGTGACAATTAAATAACTTCAAGAGAGTCATGTTGTAAGGTACAACCCATTTGGAAGTTATAGGTTCATTTCTACCTTCTTTATAGCCTTGATGACCTCCCATTTCTGGTGACCTTCGCCTATAAATAGGGTAGGAATCATATCCACATCTTGTTTCATCACTATATGGTTTTGGGTATCTCTTTGAACAGCTCCCATTTTTCCAGCACAGAGATGTACTGTTGCAGTTTGGTCCATGTATCATATGCGTCAATACCAATTCATGTTCTTCTGGATGTTCGACTTTATTTGGTATTTCAGCTTGAACAAAATCATCATAATTCTGGGGTCTGGGTTTAGATTCTTCTTCCATCCATAGCAGGCAATGTAGGTGTTGTAAACCTCTTTTCTGGTATTCAACACTTATAACGTAGGCAATACAATTACCCAACAGACCTTGTGTTCCTGTTAAATATTTAATGAAAAGTTTTCTTTTTAAATCAAAAATTCTTGCAATTATGTCTGGTCGATCGTGAGGAAATTGGTTCTTAATGAGATTATCCTTAATCTCAGGCCAATTTGGATTGCATGTCATTGTGATGAAGTAAGTTGCAGTCCCATATTTTCTAACATACATCATAGCATCTTGACATCTTTCCATCATATATCGTGGACCACCAACAAATGTTGATGACAAAATAACTTTTCTGCCTATGTTACTAAGATCATCATTACCATGTAACGCATCGACAAAACCTCTGTATGTTGTAGATCTAAGAGAGGATTGATTCAATCTAATGTAGTTCAAACGATCTACTTCAATTTTTCCTGCCATATCCACAACATACTGCTGAAACAATCTCCCACCTCTTAATATTTGGTTAAATTCATCATCACGGATCATAATGCGGTAGGCATAATAACACATAGCAGTTAATTTCCGGTTATTTGTCATTGTCATCTCGGGATGCCAGCCATCCTCACCATCAGGGAAAAACAGTACATACTGTAGTGGATCATATGATCGATGATATTCCGATATTGTTTGAAGCTGACCACCTTTTTCTCTCAATATTATGTGGCGTGATGTTGTTTGCTGTTCATTGTTATTTTGAATAATAATTCCTACTTCATTAAAAATCTGATTATTGTATCGCCTTTCATACTCATTAATCGGTTTCCTCGTAGGATCTATAACAATAACTGCATTAGGTATGTTGTATATCATGTCCTTAGTTTGTTGAAATGCAGTCACATAGATATTAGCACGTCTTAGAATATACTCAATATTTTCTATGATATTCCAACGTAACTCAATGTTCGGGTACATATTCATCCGAACATCAATACTATATTCTTTGTCAAGAAAGTATATCTGAATAAACTGAGCTTGATTGTCTGGCTCAGGTAATAATGATCCAATATAGTGATGAATCTGCCCTTGAATAACTATAGATGGATTCCATCCGTGTTGTGGCTTGATTACTTTGCAACCAAAAGATGTCATTTGAAACAGGCTATTATATTGTCTCGGGTGTCTTCTGAAGTGGCGAGCTTCTTCACCTTGATCAGCATACAAATAATAGAGTTCATGTGGCAACTTGTGCAACTTTGGCAATCTAACCTTGCCATTCATGCAACAAAAATGTGCAGTTTCTCCAACAAAAAGTTTTGCTTTACAATGAGAACATAGCTTATTCAAATTTCCAACATTTCCCTGTAAGTTTGCTCTGCGCTGTAAATTATATTGACTATTTCGCAAAGCAAGTATGTTGTTTATTTCCACAACATTCTCGTCACCTCGGTTTCGTTCATCTCTTATTCTTTGGCTACTCAGTCTCTCTTCTCTTTGTTGTGCTGTCTCGCTAGCTCGTCTTTGCTCAGCTCTAATTCTCTGCCTGTTCAGTCTCTCTTCTCTCCTCTCTGTTGTTTCATTATTTCTTGTCTCTTGTGTTCGCATTCTTTGCATGCTCAGTCGGTATTCTCTTCGCTGCGGCGTTTCTAAATTTCGATATCTATAATCTTTTTCCCTTTGTTTTTTCAAGCGAATTTCTCTTTGTTCACTTGTTTCAGAAGCTCTTTGAAGTTTATACGTTTCTCTAGAACGAATCAGTCGAGTTCGTCTTTGTTGTTCAGTTTCAGTAAGTTGTGGCATGCCAGAGGGACCAGCTTGTTGCTGATCCATATTGGTTTCGTCGTTGATTTTGGGTTTTTTACTTTTTATTTGGTTGTGTGACATATTAGTAAAGTTCTACAAAGAATGTAAAATAATTTGTTACAGCTTTGTGTAACAACTTCTGAAAAATTTAAAATATTAAATGTGTTAAAAAATGGATGTAATATGTGTAAAACATATGATTCAAGTATTTGTTGTTAAAAAAACAACAAAAGGAAACACTATTTAATGTAATAGAAACGTGTGCATTTAGCAATGCGGCTTTCCGTTTTTGTGTAAAAACTTCTGATGAATTTAAAATATTGGATTTAAAAAATATATTGGATTTAAAAAATGGATTTAATATGTATAAAACATATTATTCAAGTATTTGCTGTTTAAAAACAACAAAGGAAAACACTATTTAATGTAATAGAAATGTGTGCATTTACCGATTCAGCTTTCCGTTTGGAAATGTAAGCAGACGACTTTAAAAAACATGGGAAGAATAAAAAGAAAATAAACATGGGAAGAAGAAAAAGAAATTTTTTGTAATAACGCCCTCTAGTAAAAAGGTCTGCATTAGTTAAGGGGGATAACTCTATCCAGTTTTACATCGCTCCCTTTTTCTCTCTCTCACACATACACGTAACTATTTCTCGCGTACGTAACGAAAACAGAGGGAGTAGGAGTGTTGAAATCTATTAGAGGGAAAGTGAGAGGTGTTTTCTTTCACCGCCGCTGCTTCTATTAATAATGAGTGTTGTTTTTCTTGTTTGTTTACTTTTGTTTTTTAAAAGGGAGAAGTTTTTTTGAAACTGCGACAGACTTTACGAAGTTGAATGTTTTTAGCCGTTAAAAAAAACAAAAAACTACGGTTGATTTTATAAAATTATTTATTTATAATGACATGAATTAAAGATTTCTCGCGTACGTAACGAAAACAGAGGGAGTAGGAGTGTTGAAATCTATTAGAGGGAAAGTGAGAGGTGTTTTCTTTCACCGCCGCTGCTTCTATTAATAATGAGTGTTGTTTTTCTTGTTTGTTTACTTTTGTTTTTTTAAAAGGGAGAAGTTTTTTTGAAACTGCGACAGACTTTACGAAGTTGAATGTTTTTAGCCGTTAAAAAAAACAAAAAACTACGGTTGATGTTATAAAATTATTTATTTATAATGACATGAATTAAAGATTTCTCGCGTACGTAACGAAAACAGAGGGAGTAGGAGTGTTGAAATCTATTAGAGGGAAAGTGAGAGGTGTTTTCTTTTACCGCCGCTGCTTCTATTAATAATGAGTGTTGTTTTTCTTGTTTGTTTACTTTTGTTTTTTAAAAGGGAGAAGTTTTTTTGAAACTGCGACAGACTTTACGAAGTTGAATGTTTTTAGCCGTTAAAAAAAACCAAAAAACTATTTGATCAAATTAAATGAAATTGTTTGTTTTAAAAGCGATATAAAAATTCCGGAATTGGAATAACGGATTGAAGACGTTGCTATTTACGCATGCGCAACCGGATGTTGAAAACCGGAAATCTGATTGCAAACATACAAGATCCATAGAGTTTTAGTATTATATAGATTATTATCCATTTGTTCGAATTTTTGTTGCATAAATACATATTTTAATTTATTCAGTTTTCTTTTTCATCTTAAATATTATCTATTTCTATGTATGTGCATATATATATATATATATATATATATATATATATATATATATATATATTAAGCGACTATTACAAGTTTTAAACTAGTATATTGTCATTACAGTGTCTGAAATAGTGCGAAAATAAAATATAAGTTTAGAATGGCATAAATTACATATACGGTAACGTGTGTGTTATTTACTGTGTTACGCTTTAATCCGGGTCGTTTTATGGTTATGCACTTCCATTTCTTGTAATAAATAATTTTACCAAGAGATCTTCCAAAGTTTTGGTTCCGGTTTCGATTATAGCTGATGGCACTTAAATCATCTCATTTTTTTTTTTAATAATAATTTTACTAAGAATTGCTCAGTTTGTGATTCGGTTCCGATTCCGGGTGATGAACCCAAGCCATATAGATATTTTTTTTTAAATCACAAATGTATCATATACACAATTCGACAGAATATTCACTCACTAATAATATAAATGGAATCTGCAAGTATGAGAATATCATACTTAAACGTATTTTACAACTTGGCTTGCTTAGATAAATACTTTTGCAGTTTTAACAAAATGGCTGCAATAATATAAGAGCGTCTCCATTTACGCTGAATATCTACAGAATGCCAACATCAATATATTACATATGAATGAGTCCTCTGTGGAATTTCCACAGGTCCCGCTAGTAATGAATAATACAATTAATATAAATCTAACAGCTGCTCTAATCAGGTCTCTTCGTGAGAATATCCAGGCTATCTGCCATAAAATGCTCCAATTATCGAAGTTGCTCTTTTCTTTCTTTTTTTTTTGTATTTTTCTGTGCCTTTATAAAACTCAATCATGTATTAAAAATCTAAAGATTAACCAAAAAAAAAAAAAAAAAATCTTCCTCTACTAAACAACGAAACCAAACACCGTGAATAAAGATATGAAGAACTTGATGCCTAAAATATTATAGCTAATGAACTGGATTCGTCATTAAATAATAGGAAATGCATTTATATGTCATTAATCGAAAGAACCAAAACTAACAATGAATAAATACTTTAAGGTATTTAGTATATAAACTTACTATCAAAATGACAGGATACGGCCGTAAATTATACGAAAAATTTGTATATGCCATAAAACAAGCAAACAATCAGACTATATCTAACAAAGGCGTACCGCGAACAGTATATAAGAACGTGGTAGTGTTTTAGTACGTATATATATATATATATATATATATATATATATATATATATATATATATACATTTTGTATGTGTGTATGTGTGTGTGTGCATATACATCTTTAATATACATCGTCACAAAGAGGAAGCAGCGTAGAATATGTTAGAACGTGGTAGTGTTTTAGTACGTATATATATATATATATATATATATATACGTACATACATATATATATATTGTGTATGTGTGTATGTGTATGTGTGTGCATATACATCTTTAATATACATCCTCATAAAGATGAAGCAGCGTAGAATATGTTAGAACGTGGTAGTGTTTTAGTACGTATATATATATATATATATATATATATATGTGTGTGTGTGTGTGTGTGTGTGTGTGTGTGCATATACATCTTTAATATACATCCTCGCAAAGATGAAGTTTCATGTATTCATCTAATATGTTCGCCCGTGTTTTGGATAAATAATATTTCTATGGAGATCAGTGTTGAAACTTGTGCCGGGGCATGATCGGGTCTGATGACAAAAGCGCATCTGTTTACTAGCGCTAGCTTGCTAGCGTGACACTTTAATAATGATGCCGGGAAAGGGTAAGAAAGAGCTTCGTTGTCGTACCTGTCTCCTTTTTTTTTTTTTTTTTTTTGTGCTAGCAGCTTTTGACGTACGCAGACGTATATACGCGCTCACACTCACGCAGATGTCGGAATAGCTAAAGGATCCAGAATAGTGATGATTAAATATAATATTACATCTCGTTTAGTCTGCAAGACATTTGCATCCTGTTCGGGGGGGGGGCAGATGGAGAATATACGAAAAGTAGAAAATATACAGGAAAAAGAAAACAAGATTAAGATGAAAAGGAAGAGATGAAAGAGTAAGGCGAATGGATAAAAGAAAAGAATAGGAGATGAAAAGAAGACGCAGAATAAAAAGAAGAGGAAGAAGAAAGCGTAAAAAAGAAAAAGATGAGGTGAAAAGAAGAAACTGAAGAAATAGAAGGAAACCAATAAAGAAGTTAACGAAAGTGAACAAAAGAGATGAGGAAGGGAGAGAAAAAGACTAAAATAGGAAGAAGAAATCAAAACACTGAACAGGAAGATCGTGCAAATAAAACGAAAAAAAGAATATGTTATACAAATGCGCGATTTCACGTATTAGACTAGAGATTCCATGTTGCACTATGCGAATGTCTGGTAACAATATTCTATTACAATAGAAAAATGCGAGCATGAAAAGTAATATGGTTAAGCATAAAATTGGAAAAGTAAAGGACTAGTTGTTAAAACTGGAAAAGGACAAGATATTCTAGTAAAAAAAAATATAATAAATTTATAACTTAAAATGTTTCAGCATTAAGAACTGATTATATAATGTTAAATTGGATTTTTTAAAAATTCTTAATGCTGCAATATTTTACGTTTTAAATTTATTATATTTTTCTAGATTATCTTGTCCGTTTCTTTTCCAGTTTTAACAACTAGTTCTTTAGTTTTCCATGTTTAAGCTTAAACATATAATCATTTTCATGCTCGCATTTTTCTATTGTAAACTATAATTTTTCTAGGCTTCCAATAAATTCACTTGTTTTTTTGTTTAATTTAAGTCTTATTTTTTGCACCCATAAGCATAGTATACACATATGTAATAACACTGTACGGCACTCGTATGCTTTCAATAAACTCCCCCCAATTATCTCCCTTTCATTCTTTCATTCCGTCTGTTTCACTTGTTACTTCTTTTTCGCGACAACAGTGAATTAGTAGCACCACTAGTCGCTAAAGCGACGTGGTTGCTATTGGAACCAGCCATAAGAAGCGTCGATCACCTCCTTACATTTTTTTTACGATTTTGAACACCAGTAAAATCATCATAACTTTTGTTTTACTGAACGAAAATTGAATTTTTTTTCTTCACAATATAGCTGAGAAGGTGATCTATAAACTATAATAATTTTTTGAAATTTGGTTGAAAAATAACTGAACCGTGAAGCTTTAAAGCAGTTCTAAATGACCCAAACTGCCACTTTACCATATATTTAAACTCTACCGTGTTTCAATGATTATGGCGAATTGAGGCTTTCTAAAACCAAAAGACCTTAGCAGGTGTAAGAAGTTTTCTAGACAGTAAATCCACTTTTTTGCAGCAGACTTGACAGTATCTTCTACGTATTTATTTAAATTCACGTACCCTCTGGATACTGAATAATGAACTCACTGATCTGTGACATGTAATTCTAAAACGGTATGTGTGTCCCTCTGTCACGCTTAAAGTTATAATAGTATGTTCTTTTGTGTGTCACAGTTAAGATAAAATTAAAGGATGTGTACGCAGGTCGTGCCTATCAATATGTCACACGAGCGTTTGTAGAATGGACGCATGTTAAAAGTAGTCGTATCTTTTCTCTAATTATTCTGATTTTTTTTATTTCGATTCTTTTGTTCTTTTCTTTATACTTGTTTCGTTTTTATGCTTTTTTTTTCACATCTCTTTTATTCGTCTTTAGTTTTGATGTGTTTCTAATTTCTCTTTTGCACCTTTTAGATTTAACGGCGCTATCAGGCTGATAAACTGGATTCCGTTGGCTAACTGAAGTTAAGCAACGTTGAGCCTGATCAGTTTCAGATGGTTCGCCATTTGATAATACCAGATTCTGTGTGTAAGAGGATCTCGATACCTCCATCCAAGAACTGCAAACACCAAACCTCGTCATGTCCCCTGGTGTGGGTATTCAGGCGACTAGGCACTGCCAGTGAATTTAATAATCCTCTTGACATTTCCTTCTTCGGGGGATGCCTGTTGGATCAGACTATGTTGAATAACGTACAACAATATTTAACATGTTGTTTTGTTTTTGTTTTTTTATTCGCGTCCGTCTTTTATTCATAAATACACATGTTTTTTCATACTTAATATTTTTCTTCTTTCTGAAGATGACATTTCAAAGGCCGCAAATGTCCAAGTCCTCTCGGATTCTCACTCACCTAATCTTGACCACGTCGTGCGCTATTGCACGACGTGGTCAAGATTAGGTGAGTAAGAATCCGAGAGGACTTGAACATTTATAATATTTATTTATATGGAAGAGGTGGTTGATTAATTTTAATGCGTCTAAAACCAAGCTTCTATCTTTACATAATCAACGTTCTGATATCCGTCTGGCATCACTTGAAATTGTTATTTATAATTGAAAATTATTGGAATCTTTTTATGTTGTCATTATTCGTTTCGCCTCGCCTCGCATCTAACGGGGTTCCTCATCAAAATTGCATATTATGGCCTCAAACACAAATCCGAAATTTTTATAAACTTTATTTTTCTCCAATACATGTCAGTAACTTATTACTTTTTACTTATTCTATTGTTTCGGTTGGATTTCTCTCTCTCTCTCTCTGTCTCTCTGTCTCTGTCTCTGTCTCTCTCTCTCTTATATATATATATATATATATATATATATATATATATACATACATACACACACACACACATATATATATATATATATATATATATATATATATATATATATATATATATATATATATACATATACACACATATATATACACCCACACACGTTAACACACACAAAGTGCCGGCAAAAAGACAGTCCGCATTGTAACTTTTTCAAAAACTGCAAATTTAAGCTAAATTTAATGTTAAGTGTTTAAACAACCTATACCTCATTTGATTCGCCTTTTATTCCGCTATAATTTTACCTGTTCGTATTTGACTTTAAATTGAAATAATCTAGTGTTCATGTCAATTTAAAAAAAAATAATTTCAAATTGAGGAGGCAAAAAGAAAGTCCGCAGCAAGAAATTCGTTTATAACAAGCTTAAATTATCGCCCATTAAGCAGTTAAAAATATCCACCAACAGGCAACAAAGCATCTCTAATCGTAATTGTTGTTGTTTCAGGTTATACAACGTAACTTTTAGTCCATATGCAACGACTTTCTCTTAGTGATCGTCAGGAGATCATTAATCTCCACCTTTCTGATTTATCCAATCCAGAAATCGGCCGCAGATTGAAATGTGATGAGAAAATAGCACGAAAGACTGTGCAAAAGCACAAAAACACCGGCAATGTTCGTGATGCCCCTGAATCTGGTCGTACTAGAATTACTTCTAACAGGTAAGACAATGCTATCAAGATCCGCAGCCTCAGAAGCAGATTTGAAACGCCTCCTCAAATCCAACAACAGTGTAATCTTGTTAAAAAAATTATTTTTTCTTCTGTCAATAACAGATTAAAGGAATGAAATTTGCGAGGATATGTTGCAAGACCCAAGCCAATGACTTCTGTAAAGAACAGAAAACGCCGTCTGGAATTCGTCAGATGCAATGAAAATCATGACTCTTCATATTGGTCAAAAATGCTTTTAAGTGGCGAAAGCAAGTTAAATAGGCTAAGCATTGATGGTAGGCAGTACGTCCGTTGGAGGAAAGACGAAGAATTTAATCCTAAGTGCTCAGTTTAAACGTTGCAATGTGGTGAAGGTTCAGTTTTGGTGTGGGGCATTATTAGTATCAATGGTCCAGGGCCTCTAGTTCGCTTGCCAGATCGAATTAATTCGACCAAGTACATTAATATGTTAACTGAGCATTTTCTACCCTACTTTGGTTGGAATTTGGATGATAATCCCATCTTCATGCAGGATAATGCTCCCATTCACACAGCTGGCAATGTTAAGAGGTTCCTGTAAAAGCATGATATTCCGTGTTTGGATTGGCCTGCATCAATCCTATCGAAAACGTATGGCATTACATCAGGCAACAGCTACGTAATGATAAAATTTCAAATTTTGAAGAACTTTGGACAAAAATTAAAGAAAAGTGGGACTCGCTTTCTCCGGAGTATTGCTTCAGTCTAATTCAAGGAATTCCCAAAAGATTGCAGACTGTCAAATTGCAGAAGGACTATACTATTAAATATTAACAAGTTTATTGTGTCCCTATTGTACTTGTGTTGCAATAATTTCCTAAAGATACAGTTAAATATCAATTTCCTATTGGGCGGACTTCTTTTCCCTCCTGAATTTGAAGTTATTGTTTAAATTGACGTAAACACTATAATATTTCAATTAAAAGTCAAATATGAACAGGTAAAATTAGAGAATCATAAAAGGTCACTCAATTGAGGTATAGTTTATTCAAACAGTTGCATTAAACTTAGCCTAAATTTACAGTTTGGGAAAAAAATACAAGTGCGGACCTTCTTTTTGCCGCTTGTGACTATAGTATTGGAAGTTTTTTTTAACATTTAAAACTATATAAAAAATACTTATTTAATTATATATATATATATATATATATATATATATATATATACATATATATATATATATATACTAGCCGTGGGGCGGGGAGCCCGGATTTGTCCGCTAAAATATGACATTTTAATTTGTCCAAGTATTGTATATATTATTATAGAGTTGTGATTCAAAAGTTTAAAAAAAATATATTTGAATGCAATCAGATAGAATCGAAACCGAAACTGTATCATTCAAAGCTGGTAACGTTATCACTTTACCAACGATTATGATTAAAAATTAAAAATTAAAAATAAACTAAGATTAATGTTAAAAATACTTAACGCCTTTTTTTTTTCAATTTTGACCCATTTTTGACCCCTAAAAATTTTGGTAACCAGCTAAACACCCCTAAAAGAACCGTCAGTAAAAATCCAATCATTTGTAGTCCTCTTGCACCGCTCTGTGACTTTTAGTTTTGAAGAAGATAGAGTTTGGAAACATCGAGACAGACAGACATATATATATATATATATATATATATATATATATATATATATATATATATATATATATATATATATATATATCAGGCTGATGAATCCTAACATGGATTAAACGCACAATATTCTCTGTAGCTTAATTGTCATATATATTTTATAACTTACTATATATATATATGTATATATATATATATATATATATATATATATTGATTTCTTTCGATTTGTGTGCTCCATTTTTGCTGCCAATTCTATTTCTCTCGATTTCCTTTGGATTTTTTTCCCCATCTTTTTTTCTTAGTATTTGTCTATTTTTTCGACTCTGTTTATTTTCTTCGTCTTTGTTTATTTTCTTATGTATTCCTATTTCTCGTTTGTTTACAAAATATATTTTCATTTTCTTTTTGTTTTCTTTATTATTTTCGTTCTTATTTCATTCTGGTTCGTTTTACGGTTTACTTTTCTACCTACCTTGATAAGTGTTTTGTGTTTTATCTTATTTTTAAGCGTTTGTTTACTTTGAAAGCGAATTAGTGTCAGATCCATATATATAGAACAAAAACGGCCGGTTTCGATACATCCATACAAAACCTTCGATAAAACCCAAAAATTAAGCAGAACCTCATCCTATAAATGTTAGCAATCATATAAAAATGTAATATTCAATTAGTATGGTTCTTATTTTTTTTTATTTTCGATTGATTATCGATGATTGACGTTGATATAACAAGACTATCATTTTTTTACATTCTAACATAACAAACTTGAAACTAGATTCTCTCGAAGTAAATAAACGCTTTAAAATGAGTTAAAGTACAACATACACAGTAAGGTAAACAGTGGAGTCAATTATATTTCCTTTGGTAACATTTCTTTTGTATTTAATTTCCACTGCTTTTTTCTTTTGTTCGCTAAGGTAGAAATGGCTAATTTCTTTTTTTATATTTTTTGCATGAGATTGTCGCCGATGAAAATATCAACGTCCCTTAAATGCATCTTTTCGAAGATTTTCTTTTACATAGGCATCACCATTTATTAAGACCCAAAGGATCATCGAAGATAAGGGTTGAAGAGTGTACAGTAGTCAATTAGACAATATAATAACCATTAGTAATGGAAATTCGGTAAATTTGTTAACTTAAGTGAAACGGATCATCAAGAACTTGTTTACGTTGGACTTGGAGACAACCATATTGTAGTCAGCTGGAAAGCAGGAAAACGGAATGCTGTTCTACAGGCGTACAGTTCTAAGAAAGAAACTTTGTTCATGGAATCCACGTTTATTGATAGGCGCAGATAAAGAGTGGGGAAATTATTGATAGTGTTTACAGCTAGACGAGTGTTTCTTGTGAAAGTTTTGCGAGGAGGGACCATAAATTGGAGCTCAGTCGAGACTTGCCATGAAAATAACGCAGAGACAAACTCTCAACATCTCTTCTGTGAGCAAGAGGTTGCAGGCAAAAAGAAAAGGGCATCCCCTACGAGGCTACGAAGTCTATTTTGGATAAGTCCTTTCTAGCAGCTCCTGTCCAGATATGGCAACATTACTCAATCCTTGGACGTACCTTGCTTTTATATAGATAGAGAATAGCATCAGCAGTGAGATATCTAGTGGATCGATAGAAGGATCCCACCATTTTTCCCTTGCTGCCTTGGCAACGGATTTGATGTATGTGTTCCATTTAAGATCAGGAATAAAGGTAAAGCCCAGTAACTTGTCAAAACATGAGGCCTTAGGAACGCTTATTTCAAACCCAGATGAAAACTTTGAAGACCCATAAATTAGATAGAAGATCGGCGTTTGAAAAAGAATGGAAGACGCGAAATAAGCTATAACGCAGGACAAAAAAGGATAGCTGCAACACACACAAAAGAAAGAAGAAAAATGTAACGTTATGGTTCGCCATTTGTGTGATAATGGCGTCACGCTATTTTTTTTTTTTTTTTTTTTTTTTGCTTAATATTGCAATTGTTAGTTTTTCCGTCCGGCGGGCTCTTTTTTTTTCTCGTTAGTATAATATCGGACGCAACCTTCGATAGGTGAATAATAAAGCGGGGGCATCACAATGATTATTTGGGGGATATAATTGCTGGTTCTTTTGGTATTTTTTTTTCAGTCGGAGTTATTGGTCGTTTCTTCAAAACAGACGGTTTCTTTCGCCCTAGTTTTCCCGCCACCGGAGCAATTGCTTTTGTCTCAAGTGTAAAGATTTTGAAAGATTTTTCTGCAGCTCAAACAAACAGAAATGATTATTCGCCGAACAAAGATATATAACTTCGCCAGATTAATAAGTAACTTAAAAATTAATGATCGGTATTTCACAGAATTATATTAAGCAATATCATACGTGGTTAGATTTAACGACAGCTCTCAATTTTCATTTGTATATATATGTCTGTAAATATAAAAGTGAATTATCGACTTCTAACCGTTTTAAACAAACCACGATAAAATATTACAAAAGGAAATTTTATATTAAAATTTAAGTAAGATCAATGACAAATAATTAAATGACAATAAAATAATTATAATTTATATAATAATAAATCGAATTGAAATAATAATAAAAAGGAATTATAAATAGATATATCATTTAAATAAAATTAGCAATTAGTATAACCGGAAATAAAATACAATTGTAATTAGTTTCGTATAAAATTTTAAAACATATGTAAACATACGTTATATTTTTATTACAATTATTAATAATATCGAAGTAAATATATATAAATTAATTATAAAAAATGAATTCTAGAAATACTAAATAGAATATTTTTTATTAAGGTATATCAAAATTAATACAATTTATTAATAAGGAAATTTAAATTTTAGTGACTTTACTTGAAAATTCAAAATGTCGTAATAAAAAATAAAATAATTTTGCGCCCCGAAACATTTGCTGTCAAGAATTGTGAATGTCAACGCAATTAAAGGAATTAATTGTGAAATAGTGAACACCACGAGATTTGGAATATAGACTTCGTCATTTGTTTGTTAAATGCTTTGTATTTATATTAGGTGTCATAAATTAATGATTAGTGTATAAAAAAGGTTAAATAAAATTGAAATATATATATATATATATATATATATATATATATATATATATATATAGGGTAGAACGATAATAGCGTTCTAGTATTCTCGCCCTAAAGAAAAAATACTACAGCTTTATTTTAAATCTTTCATGAGAAAAAATCGATTGACATATATTTAATGTAGCCGCCTTCAGCCTCAATCACAGCCTCGATAAATTGCAGAACTGGGAGTATGCCTTTTCCACAAGAGCCGGTGAGAGCTCGGCGAATACAGCGGCGATCAGGCTGGCTTTAGTGTTGTTGGAGATCATGTTGATAATCTCGACGTATCACCAAACAAACTTGTCCAGCGGTTTCCCAGACCTGAAACTGCTGGACAACTTTGTTTGGTGATACGTCGAGATCATCAATAAATATACAGAATTCCAGCATCAATATATCACATATGAAAGAATATGTTATGAAATTTATGCGAAAATACAATTCTTTAAAGCACGATATGTAAAATGAGAATATTACGAATCAGACCCCCCAAAATCTTATAACAATGTGACCTTTTAAAGAATAGGGATATATCAAATGCATAGTTATGTTAGGTAATCGTCGGGCAATGCCGGGTATAAAGAATTTATTCAGTTATCTGTCTATCCATCTATCTATCTAATTGTATATCTGTCTATCTGTGTAAATAACAAAGATTGAATCGTGGGAAATAATAAGTTGAGCGATTATGTCGGGTACAGACAAAAGCCAAAAGCTAATATTGGTACAGGTATACAAACTAGGTGGCCGATCAGGTTGCACCGGAAAGTATGCAAATAGAAACCAAATCTGACGTGTAAAGGGTTCCAGTTTGAATAAACCGAGGGAGTTAGATTTTGAGACGCTAAAAGGACAAGGTGGGTTAAACAGGTCTCCCTATATGGGGCGACTGTTTCCAAATAGATGCAGGGAAACCAGCAACCAAAGATCGTAATTCATCCCAGTTCTCCTGTGAGGAAATGCATGTGAGAGAATAAGGAATATATATATATATATATATATATATATATATGTATGTATATATGTATATATACATATATATACATATATATACATATATATATATACATATATATATGTATATATACATATATATACATATATATATACATATATATATATATATATATATATATATAAACATGCAGCATCTAGTGTATGTCTTTCATTCAGCTTCTAATAACAAAATCCAGCTCCCCCAAGACGTGGGCGAATCCCAAGGAGTAGCAGCAGAAGACAGGTATGACATCATATTTCGTGTATTATGAATGTACTATGATCTATATGTTGCGACACACACGCACACACTGAGACTGGACGAGACACGGCCCCTTAATAAAAAAAAGTTTAAAAAGTCAGTTAAATACAGAAATAGATAAGCAACACACAATATATAACAGTTATATATATATAAAAAAGAAAAAGTACGCGCGCGTAGTGGTTAATAATATGTACGTATTATAGGCAACAGCGTGAGTAACGTGAGCATATAATTCATTTCCTCAATACTTTACCATTTAGTGGTGCCAACAAAACTGCGCAGTGGCTCAAACGAAAGTAAAAAAAATAGGACATAATAATTTAAACTTGATGCAATTTTTATTGCGTATACCCGTATGGGACGGGTGTTATATAGTTGTTTATGAAGCAAGTATCACCGAAGCAGAATATGTACAAAGATTGTGGTGCCCAAGTTTTTTTTTTTGGTTATATTTCAATATTATGACATTTTTAATAAATCTGTTCAAATACGTTTTATTTATTGAATTACATTTTTCATTTATTTCCATCTGCAAGATATTCATTCTTAATTAAAAAGTCAGAAAGAAAACTAAATAAATTACGTCTTGTTAATAATACCCCGCCATTTTCTCCCCGGAGACGTAACATAGGCAAATGTTTAAGAAATATGCTGTGCAAACGAATCTTACCACAGAGTAAGCACGTTTAATCGGAAAAAATGACAAAACTTAAAATATAGAATTAATCCACTCGAATTCTTAACATTCGTCAATCAATATTGTCTCTCGACACTAAACACACAATTCCTTGATAGCACTAAAACCATTCTTGTTGATTTTCCTCAAAGGAAGCACCAATTAGGATATTAAAAATACTTTTTTGTTTATGCCTTTTAAAAAGTTTTTGCAGACTAATATAAAAAAAAATAAATATTTGCAATAGAATTATTTCAAAGTATGACAAAAAGAAGCTGAGAATTGCAAAAAGAGAGAAAAAAAATTCTTTGATAAAATAAAAAATAAATAAAACTCCTAAATCGAAAGTCAGAAGAAACATCGTTTTTTTTTCTTGTTCTCATATTATAAAAGTATGATTCTAAACCTCAAGCAAGAGTAATTCATTAGCTTGTATATCCGCATCCATGTAATCTAAAAAAAAATTGTGATGTTATTTAATCTATACAATAGTCTATATGTTACTTCCTTTGTTATTCCGTACGTTAGGCTTTGACAAAAAGCCACATAAAATTTTGACGGCCAAAATGCTTTAAAAAAGGGCTAAACTCGCGAAATTTGGTTTAAAAAAAGTTAATATAGCAACCCTGGACAAAAATATGAGTGACCTCCCTTTGATATAGCTCCGTTTTCGAATATCATTA
Organism: Euprymna scolopes; assembly: GCF_053919585.1. NCBI lineage: Eukaryota > Metazoa > Mollusca > Cephalopoda > Sepiida > Sepiolidae > Euprymna > Euprymna scolopes. Next base: position 61,753,311 of record NC_136501.1, read on the forward strand.
TAATAATCATTATAATAATATATGATCTTTGTTATAATGTTGTGAAAAAAAAAGAAACTCGTGGTAATTTTGATGTGCAGGCGTTTTCCACTGAAAACAGGAGTCGGCCAAAAGTTACATAAAAGAGGGAACATTCGAAAGAAACCAACCTGGGGAAAATCTGCCAAACTGAACGAGTGAATATAAGATTGTGTCTTATAATGTGATGTTTTTGTATTGACCTATGCAGCACAATATTATTATCTGATTTTTTTAGTATAAATCCTCTCATATGTCATTTCTATATTTAAAATATAATTTATACTATTTTGTCGTGTTATTGGTTTCTTTGCCGAAAAAAATGTCGCAATCCATAAAAATCAGCTTTAATAAAACAACTAAATTTTCGTGCTATTCATAACAAATATGAGATTAAGAAAACATATTTTTTTTTATTTAATATATTTCTAATCCCGTTGAATTTATACGCGTCTGCAAGTGATTAAATATTATGTTGAGTAATCCAGATCCCCTGAAAGTGAAGTTAAATAAAAGTCGGTCACAAGTCTGGATGCAAGGACCGGGAAATGATGTCATAGATGAGTCAAATTCTAGGACGTAAAATCTCCGGTCATTTCAATAATACAGGTTAGAATGTTGACGTCATCTGGGCCAATAAAATGATATACAGAGAGAGTGACAGGCAGTTAGAGTCGAGAGAGTGATATAGATGGTACTCAGATTGAAGTTGGCTCCAAATAGAGGGGAGCAGAAATGGCGATAGTTAGAATCAGCGTTGCAATTTTCCAAAAGGGAGAAAAATACTCTAGAATATAAACAACAGTTGCCGAAAATAAAACCCGAGGCTCTGACATTTTCTTGGGAAAATTTTCCATTAAAGATTTACAAGAACAAAGATGGATCAGATATTTTTCTGGCTGGCCCGATGTTGAAACTCCCAAGTAAGTGTTATTCGTTCTTTATGTTGGAAATGTATTTATGTATATTCTCGTCGCGTCATAAACTGTAATTAAATATACATTCACACACAGCGAACTCTAGATAAGACGATCACAATGCTAGACGGTCATAGCCGAATACAGGTATATACACACATCATATAGATGCTTGTAACACGTCCATACAAACGTATATACACACTATATAAATACATTAATTATAACATTTTTTATCACTCAACGAACATTACATAGACGACGATATAACATATTGGTATCCTCGTTGATACATTCCTATTTTATATACACGCTGTATACACTCGTTCATATATATATATATATATATATATATATATATATATATATATATATATATATATATATATACCCCGACTATACAACAAGTAGAATATCAAGCGATTAAGAAACACTAGTTTAAATGATATGTTAAAATTAATATTAACTTATTAAAAGTTATAATATTTTGTAAGATTTTTCTATTCTTACATAAAAAGAAACGGTACCCGGAAAACTCGTCTCCGAAAAATTCGTCCCGAAAACTTGTCCCCGGAAACCTCGTCCATTTTTGCCAGGTAGGGAAACTGGTCCATTATTGAATAGATAGGATTAAAAGCCATTTTATGACCGTTCTGAATCTTTTTTTTAATTTCATTTTTTTTTTGGTTATCGTTTTGTTTTGGGGGGGAAGATATAGCTTAAAAAGAAAACTCCCTCCCTAAATTATATTGAAAAAATATTTTATTTATTTTCTTTTTTGAGGGAGGGGGGGGGCTCTTTTTAAAATTAAATCTCCCTCTGTATTTTCTTTAATTTTCTATTTCTGAGCGATTATCAAGGCCCCTAAGTTGTGATCCTTTCATGTCGGACATCATTCTTCGTTCTCACGTAACACTCGATGCTATATAAATGCTTTAAAATAATTTAAACCACTTACAACTTAGCCAGATAGGTAAAAAAAAAATCGATTTTGCCCTTTTTAATAGCAACAGAAAATACGTATAATTTTTTCAAAAAATATTATGCGGTCTATGGTTTCGTTTTTTAACTGAATAAACGCTTTAAAATAAGTAAAACCATTAACAACTTAGCCCCTTAGATAGAAAACGAACACTTATAAAATCGATTTTATCTGTTTTAAAACAACAGTAAACAAGTAAATATATTTTTTACAAATATTATGGGGGGGTATAGTCTCTTTTAAAAAAAATATCTCCTTCAAGAACGGTCAAAATCATGTGATTCCCATCGATATTTATTCAATAATTAACGAGTTTTCCTACCTAGCAAAATTGCGGTTTTTCATGGGCGAGTTTTCCGGGGACGAGTTTTTCGAGAACGAGTTTTTCATAGACGAGTTTTTCTAAATTCAAAAGAAACATCGGAATTATTGACAAAACGTAATAGGTAGAATTTTTAATTCAATTTTTAATAAGTTAATTTTAATTTAATTTTTAATAAGTTAATAATACTAACGATGTGAAAAAAAGTCACCAAAACACGGAGCATTTATTTTCCCGCTCTCTGATTTTTTTTTTTTTTTTTACACTTTCTAAACCAGAATTCGAATCAAATGTAAATCTTACGAATTGGAAACAAAATAAATGTTTAAATTAATTAAACGAAGTTAGCACACAAAATATTTAATGACGAAAAAGGAGACGGAATAGAATGATAATCAACGAATGTGCCTTACTCCTATATTTTATCGTCATCAAAATTGGTGAAATCGACTATTTTTCAATAATATCGATTGATTACCTGCTCAAGTTGGGGACCTATCGCAGTGCATTAAGAATAAGTTCGCACTACATTGTAGTTTACATTGTAATATAGAGAAACTACTGTGGATTTTTATAAAACTTTATATAGAATGGCTTGAATGGAAGTTTTAAATGAAAAAAAAATCAAGTATAATGGTGTAGTTGTTCTCTAAACAGAAACATTCATTTGGAACGTGCCCCTGTCATATTAAAGAACCTACTATTGATTTTATATGTCGGGCATTTTGGCTTGCGTGCTTAAAAATTTACTCAAATACACTTGTGATGTTAGGCTGTGTAAGGTGTTAACTTTGGTCAAAATCGATTGATCTTTCTTTCATAGGATTATTTCGATTATCGATTATCGATACTTATCGAAGGCATTTAGATGAAAAACAAAACGCATCTAATAACACTGCCAGACACATAAAGTTCATGTGAATTTTCATACAAAACGACCCAACCATTTTGGAGTCTATTGGGAACGAAGTCACAGACACACAGACAAATGTATTTTATATAATAGTATAGGTACAGATAGAGATTTCCAGCCTGCATATCGAGAGCGATTAATCAATCGATTGGATTTGGTTTTACGCATTTCGATGAGAATTAAAGTGATGGAGGGTTGACGATTCATTAATCTTCATGGATTCCATGAACAAAGCTTCTTTCTTAGAACTACACGCCTGTGGAACTTTATTCCGTCTGCCTGCTTCCCACCTGACTACTGTGTGTCGTGTGTGTCTTCCGGGCCTTGATAAGTGGTGACCACCGGTTAAAAAAAAAAGTAATTAAATGCAGATAGGAAATCCACGTAGTTAGTTACTCTCTCATACACATGCTAACTAACGTTTTTTTCCGTAAAATATAAAGTGAGGAAGGTCTCTTTTTGAACTTTTACATTGAATATATACAATTTCGTTAAGAGAGCGAAAGTATATATACGTATGGTTATTGGAAATGATGTTTCAAACAAAAATAATTAACTTTCAACTAATATCGAGCCCTGCTATCTCTGAACATTTGTCATGAATTGAGTGATTTTACTGAATTCGATGACAATAAAAGTATAAAAGGTTTGAGCATTTGTTGTATCTCATTCATTCCCGGACAACGGGGGTGTCCCTGTTAGCTCTTTGTAAAAAAAAATGAACAACCCCGGTTATCGATTGGACATAAGATTACAATATGTGTGTTATTATTTATATGGTTTTGTGTTGTGTTCATTAATTTATGAAATAATTTTTTAAAAAATAGACTTGCGTTGGATTCAAAATCAAACATT
>NC_136501.1:61762317-61809817 GCF_053919585.1 Euprymna scolopes
TCTTAAATCGCCAGACTTAAATAATGTAGGTGTGGGTTTGATAATTTCTAAAGACATTCAATGCAGTGACTTCCCCAGCTGCTACTATTGTTAATTTAAAAAAAAAACAGGAACAATCTCTCTAATCTTTCTCTAATCATTTTTTTTTCAGATGAGCCGTCCCATTTAAAAGTAGCCTGATCTCTCCATTCATTCTCTTAACGACCAACTCATACCATAAGGCAAAATGTAATTACTTTTCCAACAAGAGGGCGCAGCATGCAAGACGTCTCACAGATCACTGACACGAATTCATGACATGCTTACAAAAGGGAGAACAATAAGCAAAGGGGTTTGTCCACTATGTTCCCCGGACTTGTCATCATGTGGTTTTTATATTTGGGAGATTTTAAATCAAAAAATTTATGCAAATGATCCTCACAATCTACACAAACTAAGGAGGAATATTAGCAATGTTATCAGAAGAATCACCAGAGAAGGTCTACAGGCAGGATCTGCAAACGTTGTTAAACCTGCCCAGAAATGCATAGATGTAAACAAAGAGAACTTCCAGCATCTTTTACAACACTGCATGTTCATCCTCTCTACCAGATCTTTTGGGCCACCCTGCATCTTCATTTTACTGATGAATCTAAATTTAATCTTTTCGGATCAGACAAAAGACTACATGTCAGAAGAAAAAAATGGAGAAAGGCTGTACCCTAAGTGCGTTAAAAGTACAGTAAAAGTTGGAGGCGGCAGTATAATGGTATGGAGCATGATATCTTCAAAAGGAACTGGCCCCTTGTGAGAATTCATTTCTGACCCCTAAACATTTATTGTTTTGGGCTCTTATTAGATTAAAATATTTGACCCATGTCCAAGTAACCTACATCTAAAACAACATTGGCGGAGAAGTTTTCTAGAGTCTAGAAAGGTCAACCCTGAACACTTTGACCTCTTGCATGCTAAATTTTCGCCCAACAACTGATTAAAAAGCTTGCTGCATGTCTGAGTACCTTTTACGTAAAATTTCAAATGTTTATACCCAAAATTGGCTTAATAATTTGCTAGAGACCAAAGAGGTAATTGTTTTTTAATTTGACCTCAATTATGACCCCTTAACATTTATTGTTTTGGTCTCAAATCAAATTATAAAGTCTGATCCATGTTCAAGTAACCTATATCTAAAATTCTAAGTGTTTAAATAAGTTTTTTTATATAGTTTTAAATGTTTAAAAACTTCCAATATTATAGTCACAAGCGACAAAAAAGAAAGAAATATATATATATAATTTATGCATAATTCCCATTTATTATTATTTAAGCCAATCCTCTATTGATTGTTTTAGTGTACCTAATAAAGTAAGAAAACGGAAATAAACTGGGACATGCACGTGTGAATATTATGTTTTTCTAGACGGTTCACTTCTTGTAAATAAAAAATAACGGTTCACTTCTTGTAAGTAAAACAATAATTCTCGAAACCGAAAACCAAAAGAGCCAAGTACGATTACCATTACACTAGCTTGCCACGTTTAAAAAGTGTTTTTTTAAACCTACTTACTCTTTACAAAAAAAAAAATCTGTCACGTGAACGTTTTACGCATGCGCATTCACGAAACAGTTGAAAACAGATAACAGTCCGATGATCCCCCACGTGCTAATTTTTAAATTCTGACTCCTCAGTAGCTTTTGTTTCCGGATGAAAACCAATTAAATGTTTTCTGCCTTTTTGAATAAACTATGTAGAAAATTGCAAGTCTGTAGATAAAAAAAAATTCGTTGAGTATATAGTTTGAGAAGTTTCTTCGCTCCCCCCCCACACACGACATTCTCACTTTTATTGATATACAGATAGACAAGCAGGCCACCCAGCGTTGCCCCGTCCTAAAACACGCGTAGATATTATACTTAATTCATACAGAAACTGAGACATGTGCATGCGAGTATTGTGTTTTTTTTCGAAACAGTTCACTTCTTGTATATATATTCGAACTGATATCGAAACCACAACCTAAAAACAGTGAGTCAAGTACGATAATCATTAGACTAGCTCGACACGATCTTTAAAAAATGCTTTCAAATCTACTTATTCTTAACATATTAATCTATGATATGGGTGATTCACGCATGAACATTCGTAAAACAGCAAACAGATAAATATCCGACGATTTTCATGGATCAATTTTTCAATTTTAACCTATTAGCAGCTTATTTTTATCAATTGAAAACGGATTTGAAGTGTTCACGTCTGAATACCTTATATACGAAATTTTAAGTCTGTAAATCCAAAATTCAGTGAGTATATAAGTTGAGAATTGTCATCAGACACACACACGTTTTCACTTTTATGGATATAATAGATAAATTCTGGTGCAACCAAATCAGGCTGTCGGAAGATAACTCCCTGACACAAATGCACCTACATTAACACCTTTCTCTTTTTTTGTTTTTCTTTTTAATTATTTGCACAACTAAGTCATGTTTTGCAAAGCTCAAAACAAAAGCAATAGTCTCCTTCCCTCCCCCTCCCCTTTGTTGTTTCAAACTCCCACTTCTCTACTGGCTTCCTAAGGTGTTGGATATGACCTTAAACTATATCCGATGGTGAGGCCTCAGCTTGCGGTCTTTGGACAAGGGGAGTGTGGAACCACCCTTTAATTGCCATTGCTCCCAGGTCTACTCTGACCCGGAGTGGTAGTACCTGTTAGGGTCCCAACTATGGGGTAAATATAAACCGACTTGAAAAATACAAATATATTCTATTTAAAATAGCGTTGTTCACAATCACTGGATTCGGCATTAGATAACCTGAAAAGGGTTGATATGCAGTAAAACAAAAACAACCAACCAATCTATATATCTATAAAAGTGAACGTGTCTGTGTGTCTGTGTTTGTGTCTGTGTGTGTGTGCCTGTGTACATTTCCCTACGCAATAACTCTGTCAATTTTTAGTCTACAGACTCGAAATTTGATATACAGGGTACTGAGATTTGGAAAAATCGATGTGAACGGTTTTTGGCCAGAAATTTGGCGACTAAGGGATAAAAGCTCAACGATTTGACCGTTGGGAACTCTACCAAACTCCTTCGACAATTTTGGGTCTACGCACTTAAAATTTTAGATATAGGTTCCTTGGACATGGATCTAACTTAATAACTTGATGTGAGTCCAAAACAATAAATTGTAAGGGGTCATAACAGGGGTCAAAGTTAAAAAAAATTGACCTATGCGGTCTCTTCCAAATTACTCAGACAATTTCCTGTCTAAATATTTGAAATTTTACATAAAGGATATTTAGAGATAGGGCAAGCTTTTTCATCAGTTTGGGTCGAAAATTTTTAGTTACCAATATATAAATGTATGTATGTATGTATGTATGTATGTCTGTTTGCATGTCTGCCTTAAACTTTCAATAGAGGCGACGGATTTTATCAAGATCAGTATCGTTTTTAAGGTCGACCTTTCATGCGACAAATATCGAAAAATGGGCTAAAAACATTAATATCTTCCCCTTCAACTAGTCACTTTTCTACAGGGGGGTCACTTTTTTCGCTGATATTTTTTAAAGTTATTGTCTCCTTTAGATTGTCTAGCCTTAATTAAAAAAAAAATATCGCATCCGGTTTGGCGGTGGTCGTAACAGCATAAACGTTAGGTTTTACCCCGTTCTTTTCCTCCTTTGCGGTACGAGTTCGAGCCTGCCTTCCTACTACCACTTTTGTTTTATTTTGCTCAACATAAACATCCAAACACCTGAGCAACGCCGGGCTGAAATGCTAGTAATAGATAAATGAAGAGAAAATAACTTTTCACAAAATGGAGAATTGGGCGTATGTACCTGCAAGAATAAGAATTAAAAGAAAAGAAAATGGCGTAACAGGATAATTGTTTGCCTAAAATATAAGATAACGAAGCAGCAAAAGCGTTAAATGAATTGACAATGGATGTTACTAAATTGAGAAAGCCGATAAGTTCAAGAAATAAGTTGAAAGAGAGAAGAAAAAATATTTCAGGGGGTTAAAAGGAAATCAGATAAAAGCGTCAGGGATATTGATAAAATATCATCCGATATTATTTAAGGAAACCTTCAAGGGTTACCCTCGACTTATAAACTAACTGTGATAATGACAGAAGCATAAAAAAAACAGCGTGAAATGAATGAATCGTTAAAGGCCAAAATAAACGGGAAAGGAAAAAAAAATTAAAATAATACGATAAACATGAACGAAAAGGGCGACCAATATTACGCAAACAAAACAAGAAATAACACTAGGAGATTGTCTATCAAAATAACAAGTACGAAATACGTGACAAAGACGAAACGTGCCAGTGGGAACCGATAAGAATCAAAAACGAGGCTAACTAAAATAAAGAAAATGGCTGCGATGGTGATTCCGATAATAGTGACTTAGAAAAAGAAGAAAAAAAGAAACATAGCAAGATAGACAACACGCATAATGCCTAAACCACATCAGTTAAGAAAGAGGATAGGATACAATGACAAATAAAAGGTTGCCTAGATGTATTGCTAATTTCCTTAAGTGTTTTGACTTCTGCCCCTGATGTCGTTGTTTTTCTGTCTGTCTGCGTCGGCTGATTGTAATGTTTCTGGCTAGCCAGAGCGCATTTCTGTGTAAAGCGGCTGGACATTGTGGCTAATAGCAAGATGAGCAGGATAAAAGAATCTTTTTTGAAAAGAAACTGTGTCCGTCTACAGCAAACTTCCTCAACGTGAGCCATATGGCCTACTTGCGGCACAACATGGGATCACAAACATGTTCATATATATCTACAAAAGTGAGAACGAGTGTGTGTGTGAGAGAACAATTTTCAACCTATATACTAAGTGTTATTTCTGATCAGTAAACTTAAAATGTTTGTATATAGGGTATTCAGACATGTGGAAAACTAAAAGGAATATGTCATGTGAACAATTCAGGCATGTGCATTCGTTTAACAGTTAGCAAACAGACAAAAATATCCCGACTATCAGGCCAGTCGGCGTTACCCGATCGTAAAATACGCATAAATATTATATTTTAATTCATACGGAAACTGAGACATATGCATGCGAGTATTATGTTTTTCTTTTCCTAAACTTTACCCCTAATCTTAAATGGAACACGTACATCAAATCTGTTGCCAAGGCAGCTGGAAAAATGGTGGAATCTTTCTATCGATTCAGTAGATATCTCACTGCTGATAAAATTCTCTATCTATATAAGAGCCAGGTACGTCAAAGGATGGAGTACTGTTGCCACATCTGGGCAGGAGCTGCTAAAAAGGACTGGTCCTGCCTTGATAGAGTTCAAAATAGACTTCGTAGTCTCGTAGGAGATATCCTTTTTTCTTCTCTGCAATCTCTATCGCACATAAGAGATGTCGCGAGTTTGTTTCTGCTGTATCGTTATTTTCATGGAAAGTGTTCGACTGAGCTTCAGTCTGTGCCCCCCTCGCCAAACTTTCACAAGAAACATTCGTCTAGCTGAAAACACTATCAATAATTCCCCCCACTCGTTATCTGTGCCTAAACCTAAACGTAGATTCCATGAACAAAGCTTTCTTTCTTAGAACCGCACACCTGTGGAATTGTTTTCCGTTTTCGTGCTTTCCAGCTGACTACAATATGGTTGTCTTCAAGTCTAACGTAAACAAGTTCTTGATGAGCCGTCCCACTTGTTAACAAATTTACCGAATTTCCATTACTAACGATATCGTCCAATTTCTACTGTACACTCTTTAACACTTATCCTCGAGTGGCCTATTGACCTTGATAAGTGATGATGCCTATGTACAAAAAACAAAAAAAAACAGTTGCTTCTTGTAAGAAAAAAATTCTCGAACGGAGATCAAAACCAGAACCTAAAAACTGTGACTCAAGTACGATAACCATTAGGCCCACTTGACACACTCTTTTAAAAGTACATTCGAACACAATTATCGTTAACATGGCAGCTGTCATGTGAAAAGTTGATGCATACTCATTCATTAAACAGTTGACAAACACATAAATATCCCATAACTCCAGCGTACCAGTTTTTTTTTTAATTGATCACTTCATGAATGAAAATTGTTTAAAAAATTTTCACACGTCTGAATTCTCTATATACCAAATTTAAATTCTCTAGATCAAAATTTGTTGAGTACATAGGTTGAGAAGTGTCCACACACACATCCTCACTTTTATAGATATACTAGCAGGCTCCCCTGCGTTGCCCGGTCGTAAAATACACATAAATATTTTAATTAATGCAGATTTTTACATTATTATAAATACGTAGATACACACTAGGTATTAAACGTTATGTTAAATTCCTTTCCAAAAATTAATTAAACAAAAACGGAAAGAAACTGAGACACGTGCATTCGAGTATTGTGGGTTTTTTTCTTAACAGTTTACTTCTTGTAAGTAAAAATAATACTCGAACTGACATCGATACCAACACCTAAGTGTTGGTGGGGCAAGTACGATAACCATTAGGCCAGCCGGACACGTTATTTAAAAAAAAAAATTTCGAACCTGTTCATTCTTAACATAATCAATCTCTCATAAGAAGAGTTAACGCATACGCATTCGCGAAACAGTTAACAAACAGATAAAAATCTGATGACGAGCACGATCCAATATTTATAATTCGAACACGTTAGCAGCCATCTTTTTTTCGGCTGATTACCGATTAAAAAGTTCTTCATGTTTTAATATTCTATATACAGGGTATCCACAAAGTCTGGCCACATTATGTAGCCAGACTTTGTGGACACCCTGTAGATTATGCAGCCAGACTTTGTGGGCACCGTGTAGATTATGCAGCCAGACTTTGTGGGCACCGTGTAGATTATGGAGCCAGACTTTGTGGGCACCGTGTAGATTATGCAGCCATACTTTGTGGACAGCGTGTAGATTATGCAGCCGTACTTTGTGGGCACCGTGTAGATTATGCAGCCAGACTTTGTGGGCACCGCATAGATTATGCAGCCATACTTTGTGGGAACCGTGTAGATTATGCAGCCAGACTTTGTGGGCACCGTGTAGATTATGGAGCCAGACTTTGTGGGCACCGTGTAGATTATGCAGCCATACTTTGTGGGCACCGTGTAGATTATGCAGCCAGACTTTGTGGGCACCGTGTAGATTATGGAGCCAGACTTTGTGGGCACCGTGTAGATTATGCAGCCAGACTTTGTGGGCACCGTGTAGATTATGCAGCCAGACTTTGTGGGCACCGTGTAGATTATGGAGCCAGACTTTGTGGGCACCGTGTAGATTATGCAGCCAGACTTTGTGGGCACCGTGTAGATTATGCAGCCAGACTTTGTGGGCACCGTGTAGATTATGCAGCCAGACTTTGTGGGCACCGTGTAGATTATGGAGCCAGACTTTGTGGGCACCGTGTAGATTATGCAGCCATACTTTGTGGACAGCGTGTAGATTATGAAGCCGTACTTTGTGGGCACCGTGTAGATTATGCAGCCAGACTTTGTGGGCACCGCGTAGATTATGCAGCCATACTTTGTGGGAACCGTGTAGATTATGCAGCCAGACTTTGTGGGCACCGTGTAGATTATGCAGCCATACTTTGTGGGCACCGTGTAGATTATGCAGCCAGACTTTGTGGGCACCGTGTAGATTATGGAGCCAGACTTTGTGGGCACCGTGTAGATTATGCAGCCATACTTTGTGGGCACCGTGTAGATTATGGAGCCAGACTTTGTGGGCACCGTGTAGATTATGCAGCCAGACTTTGTGGGCACCGTGTAGATTATGCAGCCAGACTTTGTGGGCACCGTGTAGATTATGCAGCCAGACTTTGTGGGCACCGTGTAGATTATGCAGCCAGACTTTGTGCGCACCGTGTAGATTATGCAGCCAGACTTTGTGGACACCCTGTATACAAAATTTCAAGTCAGTAAATAGAATATTCGTAGAGTATATAGGGTGAGAAGTGTCCTCACACATACACACACACACACACACACATTCACACTTTAACAGATATATTAACAGGCCGCCCGGCGTGCCCGGTCATAAAATACGCATAAATATTATATTTTGATTTATACAGAAATTGAGCCACGCGCATGCGAGCATTGTTTGTTTTTTTTTTGTCTTTTTTTTTTCTAAACATTCCACTTCTTGAAAGTAAAAAGAAATATTCGAGCTGAGATCGAAAGTAAAAAACTTAATGACAGTGAATCAAGTATGGTAACCAGTTTGACACGATATTTACAAAGTGTTTCTAAACCTTAAAGACAAAGAAGCTTTCATGTTTTACGGCCGCGCATGCTCATTTCTGTAACAGTTGACAAACTGATAAATATCTGATGACCTCCACGTACCAGTTTTTAAATTTTGACTACTTAGCAGGCACTTTTCCGGATAAAAACGGATTAAAACGTTTTCCAAATGTCTACATACCCTATATACGAAACTTCTAGTCTGTAGATAAAAAAAAAAGTTTCATTAGGTTAAGAATTGTCCCCCCTCTCACACATCACAAAGAATTGTCCCCCCTCTCACACATCACAAAATGCCGGAAATTATTCTCTAGAGTAGATAAACTTAGGACTTTATAAAAAAAAAAGCTAGAATTTTTTTTTTTTTTTAACAAAAAAAGAAATGTAAATTAGATATTGTTTACACATAGAAACGTTACGACTTTTATTCAATAGATAGGCACTCGACCAAGTCATCCGGAAATAGAATTCTCCTGTCACTCTAGTAAGCCATATGCTAGCTAAGAGTTGATAAAAAAAAACCGCTGGCGGAATCTCTAGTGCAAAAACGTTAAGTATTTTTATTCATTTTTATTTTTTTTTCTAAACTAATCCTAAATGTTTTGTTACATTGTTTTAAATTTACTTTTCGTGTTTTATGTATTTTGTCTGTATTTCTCCTGTCTTTTTGTCTGTATTCCGTCTTATCCGTCCCCCCCTCCTGCTACAAAGCTGAACGATGAAAACAAACAATCAAAATGCCGGCAACTAACGAAAAAAAAAATGCCGGAAATTATTCTCTAGAGTAGATAAACTTAGGACTTTATTTAAGTAGTATACTTAATATATACTATTACTGCAAGCTTGCCTGTATTGGAAATACTTTCTTCATGCTGGCGAATCATACTATCTTATATAGTTAGTCTTATGTTCAAGTACATTCGAAATATAATACAGTGCAAAGAAACAGTCACTCATGAAAACGAACCTCCTAAATTAAAACCTTGAATAATTATTTAAACTCTAATGTAAATTAATATTTAGCAGACTTTGCAAATTGATAATAGTTAATTATTGGATTTTTATTAATTATAAGATGAAACTTTAATGATTCAAACTAGATAGATAACGACAAACTTCCACCCATTAATATGGGAGGGGAGATTATCACCAGAAGTGTCATGAATTATTAACTTCGCACCGGACTTACTGCTTAGATATAAATAAGTCACTTGTACCCATTCCCCTTCTTCCCCCCCTTTTTTTTTAATGGAGAGTAGATAATACAGTGGATGTGTTATCGGCAGCTCCAGTAACTCTCGCTTCTCCTATTTTGTCATTCAGTCCTCATTCAATGAGTGATTTTTCTGACAAAGGGTGAAGAAAAAGCTGCTTAAAGGTCGGTACTACTTGGTGACCAGTAGTCTGAGATGTCGGAAATTCTTCTGTCTCTGTCTGTCCTTGTGACCATGTCACTAGTAAGGGTGCTGGAGGTAAACGTTTTGTCTGGGCTGACGTTATCCGCCTGATAGTCAGGGACCCGAACCTTGGATTAACCACTAAGGAGGCTATCCTATCAGCAGGCGCAAAGTACTGGGACTGCTGTATTGCCATTGTGTGAGTGGATCTGGACCATGCAGTAGTCTCTGGTGGGGCCTCTCGATGCCATACTAGTGGGTAATTGTTACGGCTTTACCTTTTCATGTGCTACAAATAAAACTTTTCCTGTCTTTTTCTCTCTTACTTTCCCTCTCTGTACTGCTCTAACCAAGTATGCCGACCTATTCCACAAATCCCAAAACCTCAACATGAAATATCTCCAGAATAAAAACTCGATTAACCTAGAACCCCATCTTCCAGCGTAGACCCCTACTACCAGGTCTCCTTCTCCAATATCAGGGGTCTACGTTCCAACCTTCCAGAGGTTGAAACCCAATTACAGGAGACGAAACCGGACATATTATTTCTAAGTGAAACTGGAATAGGGCCGACCACTTCCCTAGATGAGTTCATAATTAATGGATACTCCAATTTAACAGCTACATCTGACACCCAAGATCGCCATGGGCATGGAATATGTGCCTACATTAAGGATGGCTTCCCATGTGGCAGGGATATCTCGAGAGAAGATCCTAATTTACCCTATATGTGCTTCAGGGTTGCACTTTCTAACACCACTGCATTTATATTTGCCCTCTATAGGCCCCACAACAGCGGAGTTACTATCTTTAAGAGCATATCTGAGAAAATAGACCACATACTGTCTTCACATCCCTCGGCTAACATCCACATCTGTGGTGACTTCAACGTCCATAACGTGGAATGGCTGACCCATTCAAATAAGACAGATGATGAGGGGAGGTTTTGTCATGATTTTGCCATTGCTTATGACCTCACTCAGATAGTTCGCGAACCCACCCGTGTGCCCGATACACCCAATCAATATGCAAGCCTCTTAGACCTTTTTCTCTCAACTTCCCCTGAGCTATGTTCATGTACCGTTCATTCTCCTCTAGAATCCTCCGACCACTCCGTCGTATCAGTTAAGATAAAAACGAAATGTAAGAAGCCCCCAGACGTACTCCTCCACCGTACTGTATACCGATACTCTATGGCTGACTGGGATAGCTTCCGTACATTCATATCTGATTTACCTCTGCACTCCATGTTTAAAAAGGAAGTGCCCTCTATAGTATCAGATCTGACCGAATGGTTAATTGTAGGCATTGACCAATTCATACCATCTAAAAAATTCCAACAAAAACCTAAAAGCCAGCCATGGTTCTCCCCAGAATGTGCTGCTGCTGCTATCGCGCACAGAAATCACTTTTTCCATAGCTACCAACGTAATAGATGCACTGAGACTAAAGCTGCTTTCAGGACTGCCAGCAACCACTGTAAAAGAGTAATAAAAAATGCAAGAGAGCTATATGCCCAGTCTGTTAAATCCAAGGTAGCTGATCAGCGGCTTGGTTCTCACCAGTTTTGGCAAATAACAAATAGGATCCTGAACAGAAGTGTGCGTTCTATCCCAACCATTATCAATGGACCAGAGGTCATCTCGTCAGCGTCAGACAAGGCCAAACTATTTGCAAAGAACTTTGCAGCTAATTCTACCCTATGCGACGAAGGCCATCAACTCCCCATATTTCCTCCTATAACACAGACCAAGCTAGGTAACATACAAATATCCGTGCATGAGGTCGCCAAGCTAATAAAAAACCTAGATTCCAGTAAAGCAACTGGCCCTGATGGCATCCCAATTATAGTGTTAAAAAAGCTTCAACCAGAACTTGCTCCCATACTTACGAAACTATTTAAGCGCTGCCTTAAGGAGAAGTGCTTTCCGACCCCCTGGAAGACCTCATCAGTTTGCCCTGTATTTAAGAATTCAGGTGATAAGTCATCTCCCTCTCAGTACAGACCAATAAGTCTCCTCTGTGTTATGAGTAAGTTGCTGGAATCAATATTAAATAGAGAAATAGTCAACCACCTCAGCAGGAATAACCTTCTTAGTGACACACAATATGGTTTCCGCTCTGCAAGATCTACCGCAGATGTGCTGACGGTTATATCCCACAGAATTAGTGAATCTCTTAACAAAGGCTTCCTTTCTAGGGCAATTGCTCTAGATATATCAAAGGCCTTCGACAACGTATAGCATAAGGGTCTACTTCACAAGATTTCCAGCTACGGAATAACTGTAAATGTTTTCTCAATCATTAAATCATTTCTCTCCGATAGGTTCATAAGAGTAGGGGTAGATGGACAAAAATCGGAGGCCTGCAATATAAATGCTGGGGTCCCTCAGGGGTCAATCCTGGGCCCAACTCTCTTCCTGCTCTACATCAATGACCTCCCTAAACACATACTTAAATCATTCGTTGACATCTATGCTGATGACACGACCATCTACAGCAACACATCAAAGGCTGTAAATGACAAAGTTCTCTCTGATTCTCTCTCCTCTGATCTCGAGCGCGTGGTTCAGTGGGGGAAGATGTGGCTAGTTACCTTTAATGCATCCAAAACCAAACTCCTATCCTTACATCATCAACGCTCTGATCCCCAGCTGGCATCAATTGTGATGGATGGTGAGGCCCCGTGTTTTGACAAGCTTCTGGGTTTGACCTTTACTCCTGATCTGAAATGGAACACGTACATCAAGTCTGTAGCCAAGGTCGCTGGAAAGATAGTGGGATCCTTCTACCGCTCCAGAAGATATCTCGCTACTGATGCAATTCTCTATCTATATAAAAGCCAAGTACGTCCAAGGATGGAATACTGTTGCCATATCTGGGCAGGAGCTGCCAAAAACAGCCTATCATGCCTTGACAGAGTACAAAATAGACTTCGTGGCTTAGTGGGGGATGCCCTTTTCTCTACCCTGCAACCCCTCTCTCACAGAAGAGACGTTGCGAGCCTATCCTTGTTTTATCGTTATTTTCATGGCAGGTGCTCGTCTGAACTCCAATCCCTGGTCCCCCCTCGCCAATCTTTCACGAAAAACACCCGTCTAGCTGAATCCACTGTGAAAAATTTCCCCCACTCTATATCTGTGCCTAAATCAAAACGCGGATTCCATGAACAAAGCTTCTTTCTTAGAACTGCACGCCTGTGGAACTCTGTTCCGTCTGCCTGCTTCCCTCCGGACTACAACTTGGATGTCTTCAAGTCCAATGTTAACAAATTCCTAATGAACCGCCCCCTTAAGTAAACACTCCATCAAATCTCCACACTAACGTAATGTACTTGCAATAACCCTTATCCCTGAGTGGCTTCCGGGCCTTGATAAGTGGTGATCACTGTGTAAAAAAAAAAAAAAAAATCCTCATATTTATAGGCACACTACCAGGCTACACGGCGTTGACTGATCGTAAAATACACATGAATATTATATTTTAATTTTAGATAAATTTCAACATGGGCATTCGAGTAGTATCTTTTTTTACACAGTTCACTTCTTGTGAGTTAAACAGAAAAAGTACTCGAGCTGAGGACAAAAACAAAACCTAAAGACAGTGTGTCAAGTGCGATAACCATTAGACCAGATTGTACGTTCTTTAAAAAGTATTTGCAAACTTACTTATTCTTAACATAAGGAAACTGCTATTTTTCACCATCGCACATGCACAGTCGTGAAACAGTTGGCAACCAAATACAATACGTCGAAAACAAAGTAATAAGTTTTAATTTTGACCAGTTAGTAGTCCATTTTTTCGTATGAAAATCGATTTAAATGTTCTCTATATATGTAAATAACCCGTATAACAAATTTTAAGTCTGTAGGTAAAAGATTTGTTGTGTATATAGGTTTAGAATTGTCCTCATATACGCATACACATTCTCACTTTCATAGATGTATAGAATAGATAGATGTATCTATTGTGTTTGCGCTACATTTGGAATTTCAACCGCCGTTTTTACCGTAATGTTTATTGGAAATATTTTTCTTTCACTCATATTAATCCCGATATAGGACACGACATATATGTTTTATTTATTTTTTTTTTCGTTTGTTTCTTTCTACCAACAAAAACGCGTTTCCTTGGTTACTACACATCAATGTGGTTATACCTTGCTAGGTGCGAAAGAAAAAAAAAACTCCGCAGTATTTTGGCTGAACTTCTGCCACTGAACTAATTCACCAGGTCATCATAGAAAACACGATAACTGGTTCAAAAAAACAACACTACAGAAAAGACGAACTTAAAACCTGAAAAGAGATATCCACGAAGTTAACCTGGCAGATAGAAACATATTCATACAAAATCTACACCAAACAAAAGAACTACTCCCGCAACCACAATTCTTATTAATTATGTGGAAAATGTAAAAATCACAAGTGAGAAAAAAAATTACCAATCTCTTAATAATCCTGGGTTATATCTTGGGGAATAGTAGAGGTGCTGAAAAGGGTAACAAGGAGGGCATGATCTGTTAGGTGTAGACCGAACTATCTTGAAGAATGTGAAAATTCGAAACAAGAACATAGCCATGGCATGGATTGACTACAGGAAAGCGTACGACAGGGTCCGTCAAGTATAAATAATAGAATGCTTGAGGATGTACTGAATATAAAATAAATCGTCTATCTGATTGAAAAAAACATCTTTTATCAGCAACGATTAACTCCTGATGAGTTTGTTGGTAAAAGGAGCCCTCAGGGTTTTTTCGAATATTATTTTCAAAGCGTTGTACTGTTTTTGTACCGTTAAAATGTTATATATATATATATATATATATATATATATATATATATATATATATATATATATATATATACATACATATACACGGTTAACAGAAAGTCCTTGGACCATTTTTAGTTTTAAAATGAAATATTGTTAAAATCACTTTTTTTCTTTTCGAATAAAGTAAGTATTTAGTCTAACTATTGATCTAATTATTTTCAACAAAAATATTAAAATAATTTTGTTTAAACTTTCAGAAAAATGAGCAAACAAGAGGCCATAATTCAGCTTCATTGCGCGGGAAGGACAAACTCAGAGATTATTAAGCTCTTGAAAGTGGCTAAATCCACCGTGTACCATATTGTGAACAGATTTAAGGAACTTGGTACATCTGAAGATCGTCCTAGGAGTAGAAGACCTCGCACTGCTCGAACAAAGAAGGTGATTAAAGCTGTCCGAGAAAGGGTAAGGAGGAACCCGAAGAGATCTGCAAGACAAATGGCTAAAGACATGAATGTGAGCGTGACCTCGATGAGGATCATCGTAAAAAACGATCTCCAGTTGTACCCCTACAAGATGAGAAAGAGACAGTACCTCACACCTGCCAAAAAGCACAAGAGACTTGAAAGAGCAAAGCTTCTTCTTGGAGAACTGAAGGCTGGCACGGCAGATCGTTTTTTCTGATGAAAAACTCTTCACAATTGAAGCGACTGCTAACAATCAGAACGACAGAGTTTACGCAAAATCTTCAGCAGACATTGATGACTCCGTGAGAATAGTTTTCCGCCGACAAAAGCCGTCTTCCCTCATGGTGTGGGCTGCAGTCTCCAAATCTTGGAAGTCGCCTATGATTTTCGTGGAGCAGGGGGGTTAAGATCAACACAGATCGCTACATTAACGATATTTTGGTTCCAGCATTTGAAGAGATGGAGAAACACTTCAAAGATCAGCCTTTAACCTTCCAACAAGATGGAGCACGATCCCACGCCCCCAGAAAACGCAGGACTGGTGCCAACTTCATTTTCCAAGATTCTGGAGTAAGGAGATGTGGCCTCCTGCATCGACTGATTTGAATCCCATGGATTTTTCGGTGTGGTCTTTGTTGGAGGCAAAGGTCTGTTCTGTTGCTCATCCAAGTGTTGATGCTTTGAAGACATCTCTTCTGGGTGCATGGGTTAAAATACCTCAGGAAACGCTGTGTGTCTTGGTTGGTAACTTCAGACAGAGAATTGAACGTCTAATCGATAGGAAGGGACATCACATTGAAAATAAATAATTTGAATTTATTCTTGGTTTCCTAACTTATAATTTTCATTTATGTTTCATTTATATTTTTGTAATTTTCTATTAATAAACCACTTTTGAATTGGTCCAAGGACTTTCTGTTCACCTTGTATATATATATATATATATATATATATATATATATATATATATATATATATATATATATATGTATATATATATATATATTAATAATAATATGTATATATATAATACGTATATATATAAAATTTATATGATATATATATTATATATGTAATATATATATAGCATATATATAATATATATAGTATATATAATATATATATATATATATATATATATATATATATATATATATGCATATGTATGTATATACTAAAGAATAATGTAATGCAATAAATCTACTGGTATGTAAATCCGGGGATTATCGGTCTTACAAAATATTATGTACTGTAATATTTTATAAAGACAACCCCCGCTAAACGAAAATTGCTCAATATACCAGATAGAGCAAATAAATCATAATGCAGTAATTGAAATGTGATGATTTGAAATGGTTTAATTTCAAATCTAGAATTTTCATTATATGCAAAACAAAGAATACATTTTAATAAATATATATTTTTGAACCCATGATTTTTTTTATGTTTGTTCATCTTCTCGGAGTATAAATAGTAGCAAATATTATAAACGGTTTGTACCTAATTTGCTAAAGGTAATAGACATAGAAAATTATAATTAACATTTTTTTTTCATTTTTTAAATCATAAAATCAGGGAAATTAGAATTAATGCAGAATGAAAAGGATATTGAACTTCAGAACCAAATTGTATGGTAAATCTGAAAGTGAGGTTTTTCGTAGCAGGGAGGTAAAAAGATCCAATGCTTATTGTAATTCTTCAAAGGCACAAGGTGACAATCCGATGTAGAAACGATTCCTTGGTTTCTCCTTTGGTTAGATGAGATATCCGGCAAATATTTGATTATATCAACCCGGTGAAGATTTGTTTTTTTTTAATAAACATATATTTTTTCATTGTTTTTTTTTAATATATTAGTTTCATAATCAACTCCAAGTGTAAAATCAAGATACGGGCAAAAATGGACGACTAAAGATGGAACCAGTTTTGAAAGCCGATTTATAACATTTTTTTTGTAGGTTCCCGACTACTTTTTGATTGTATTTGAAAGATTAACGGCTAAACTTAATTTCCAAAAGAAAAGGAATATTTGTACACGTGAAAAAAAAAGTCATGAAAAATGTTTTTACGGCGAGCTAAGCAAATCAGCTAAATTTTGAAGTCAAATAAACCCATTGTAAAAATCTTTTAAAAGATAAATATTAATTTTCTCGGTCTATTTCAAAGGTAATTAGTAACGTTCTAAGATATTGAATTAAAAAAAAACAAAACTTGTTTGTACAAAAATAAGCTTAATTAGCCCCAAAACCAAGTGAGTCTTCCGTTCGCACTAAAGCAACAAACGAAGTTTTGTAAATATGAAATATATGAAACCCCAAAATTTCAGCCAGTGGAAAGACTGTGAAAATGAAGTCATGCAATTAAAAGAGAGGAAGGGGGGTTAGTTTTCTTCTTTTTTTTAAACGTGCATTCCTACATTCCTATACTGAAGGTTAGTATAATGTTTACCATTTTTTAATTGAAGCAATTTTCTATGCTCCTGTTCTTAAATTAATTATTTTTTTTAATTATTCTTCAATATTTTATAAAAATTATGTTACGCCGAAAGTTTCACATTCATTCAAGAAAAAAAATATTAAAAACTTACATATAAAAATTATGCGAAATCTTTAATTAGAAAAAAAGTCGAAATATTATTCGCTATTATAATATTTTTTTTTGTGCGAAAATATTAAATAAACTCTGAGGAGATGAATAAACATCGAAAACTCATTGGTTAAGGAAATATACTTATTAAAATGTATTCTTTGTTTTGCATGTAATAAAAATTCTAGATTTGAATTTAACCGTTTCACATAGTAAAATTTAAATGACTAAATTATGATTTATTATATATATATATATATATATATATATATATATATATATATATATATATATATATATATATATACAGGGTGTCTGGCTACATTATGTAGCCAGACTTTGTGGAAGCATCCTGTAGATTATGTAGGCAGACTTTTGGGGACCCTGTATATATATATATATATATATATATATATATATATATATATATATATATATATATATATATATATATATATATATATATATCTGTGTGGAAACAGTTCCGTCTGCCTGCTTCCCTCCGGACTACAGCTTGGATGTCTTCAAGTGCAATGTTAACAAATTCCTAATGAACCGCCCCCTTCATTAAACACTTCATCAAATCTCCACACTAACGTAATGTACTTGCAATAACACTTATCCCTGAGTGGCTTCCGGGCCTTGACATTTTAGACATTGTTTTGGTGATCACTGTGTAAATATATATATATATATATATATATATATATATATATATCCTGTAAATTATGTAGCCAGACTTTGTGGGGACCCTGTGTGTGTATATACATATATATATATATATATATATATATATATATATATATATATATATATATATATATATATAACGTAAATATTGTCTTGGGTTGTTCGTTTTTGTTGCTACGTACTTTCGCAATCCCGGCTCGTTGTCTGCATTACTATCAGCCTTCATAATTATCCACACACTTAAGCACCAGCAATGCATCACGCAAACTACATTTATATTTTGTATGCATTATTACACGCGTATTGAGATAATTGTCCTCCACCTTTAATTTCTATAGATAGTCCAAAATAAAGAAGAATTAACCGGGTAACCTCTCCACATAAACCTATTTTATAGTGAACGCATCCACAATGTGATTGGTTTCAAAACGGAAGAAAAGAAGAAAGAAAACTAGTAAATCACTACAAAATATGAGTGCAACATGTGCGATACACAGAGATAATAGGCTGGATTGAAACCATTTTAATGTCTATAATTTCTTAAGCTGTGTGCGTGTGTGATTAAACCGCGGTTCATATGTAGAAAATTACAGCTATGAACACGGCAATATATAATTATCAATCGTATGATTAAAGTTTTAGTGAGATTTTACGACGAGAAGAAGAAAGAACGGACACGAATATATTTGTTATGCCTACAGATATAAAAATGTAAAAAAACATTAAATGCAAAACAAAACCTGGATCCCATGAGAGGAAACGCCCAGCAATTTCGAGATTTTCTATAACTATAAATTAAAAATCCATTCACAGAATTGTGGATTAGTACCTTCGAAATCTAGCGGTGGGACGATCTTTTCCACGTTACTTGTTTATCTTTGCTCTATCCTTATTTTCATGGTAGGTGCTCGAACGAGCTTCAATCTAGGCGCACCCCTTTAAAACATTCGCAAAAAATTTCTGTCTAGGAATAACTGTTCAAAACTTCTCTTACTATCTATCTGTACCTAAAACTAAACTAAAATTCTATGGGCAAAGTTTATTTTCTTAGAACAGTCCATCAATGGAACACGATACCGTCGGGCTGCTTCTAAGCTGACTATAACATGGTATGTGCATTCATTCTTTGCGGACTGTTATCCTCATGTGCATATTTGTTATTGTTTCGGCAAGTTATACACTGGCCTTCTTCAGTTGATTAACCGCGACGGGATAGGAATGCTGAATCTTGTTACTGTATTTTCAGTAATTACTGCCTTCCATAGTTGTTGTTGCCTCACAAGGTTTTGGCCAATTAATCCCCTGGACTTCTTCAGTAATGCTCATCTGGAACCGTAGAGATTAAAGGTATCTATCCTTTACGTCAAGCGCCTCCAAAAGGAAGATCAGGGTTTGAATTTATGGTCTTATAAATTAAATTGTGTGGTTTTATCCGGTCTTTCATTGCCAGGTCCGTACCGAATGGATTCTCTCTCTCTCTCTCTCTCTCTCTCTCTGTATATATATATATATATATATATTACCGTTTTATCTGCTTAGTTACACATGTTTCGGTTACCGAATCGTATCAACGATCCAAAAACTTCATTAGACTTTACATGTTTTGTAAAGTCTGATGAAATTATTTGATCATTGATACGATTCTGTAACCGAAAAATGTGTAACTAAGCATATAAAATGGTAATATATATATATATATATATATATATATATATATATATATATATATATATATATATATATATATATATGGGTAATTGCGCCAATTAAAAGAAGTGCGCTTTATATGCGTGGTTGCTTAAGGAGCACTTTTATCTTGTTGGCGCAATTACAACAAAGTACGATATATATATACATATATATATATATATATATGTATATATATACATATATATATATATATATGTATATATATATATATATATATATATATATATATATATATATATATATATATATATATATATATATATATATATAGTAGAAATCCTGGGAATTATATAACTTGTTTGTTTTCAAATGATATGTATATCATTTTTTTGTTGAGCTGTCCTCTTATATTTAAACAATATCCGAGTCCCACAATTACTACTCACGACCGTTTGTCTCATAATTTTTTTTTTTCGAAAAGGACCTTCTTAGCAAAAGGGATTCTCCCCAATGAGCGTATCTGTTAACACCGTAATATAATCGAGGGTGTGATTCATGGGTAGATTCTTAAACATTTATCAGTTCTTATTTCAGACACACACAAGCACACACACACATGCACTCACTCATATATATATATATATGTGTGTGTGTGTGTGTGTGTGTGTGTGTGTGTGTGTCACTCCCTCCCAGAATACTATTGTTAAAAGTTATTATTGGTGGTTAATTGGCGGCTTATGATTCACTTGCTTAATTTTTTTCAAAATAAACGCGTTCTGCAATTTTGAATCCAACGCTTTTCTACATTCCTTTTGCAAAATATAAAAATTTTTTTTTAAAACTGCTGACGCCATTCCATTTATCAGTGTACGTTTCAAATAGACATACTAATAAATGCGCCGCCTAGCGTCGAATGTAAGCAAAAGGTGTAGAAAATGTCCAATTTCCATTCAAATGAATTCTAGAATGACTCGAGGAAATTTAGCAGAGTTGCTTAAGTATTACACACTATAAATTTATCAACTGAATTCTGTCTTTATTTTAGTTAATTAGAAGGGGAACCTATCGGCACACTTTTCCTTAAACATGCCAATTGTACTTATATTAACTAGAATAGTTAATACAATTATCAGGCTTTTTTTTTAAATGAAAATAGGCAATAAATTACGGAATCGTTGTTGGCAGTTCACCTAATTCCTATTTCTCCTGTTTTCTCCTTCGGACCTTTTCTAGAACAAGTGATTTTTCTGACAAAGGGAGAAGAAGCTGTATTCTATGCCGGCAGAAGTTTTGGCTAGAGCAGTCGACTGAGATGTCGGAAATGTTTTGTTTCTTTTTCTATCGTTGTAACATTGTCATAATAAAGGTGTTTGATGTAAAGTTTTTTTTTTTTCTGGGCTGACGTTATCCGCTTGATTGTCAGGGACCCGAACCTTGGATTAACAACTTAGAAGGTCGTCTAATCAGCAGGTGCAATGTACTAGGGCTGCTGTATTGCCATTTGGTGAATGGATTCTGGATCATGCAGTAGCTTCTGGTGGGGCTTCTCGATGCCATATTATTAGGTAATTGTTACGCGTTTACCTTATGTGCTGCAAAAGATATTTCTTCAGTTTTTTTCCTTCCTTACTTTCCCACTCTACCCTGCTCTAACCAAGTGTGGTGTGACCGCCTCAGAGAGCGGTGGAGCTCCCAATTGGGGGAGATTGGGACCCGCAAAACACCGAGTAAGGATGGATAATTATCCTGGTATTGTCTGCTAAGCATTATTGGGTGCCCGGGCAGCGGCGAGTAACCTAGCTGAAAGGATGAATCTATTGTGTTTTTGTAAAACAGATATATTTTTATTGTTTGAGAAAAATGACAACAGATGTCATTTTAAAGCTAGAACGAAATATAATATCTTTCTTGGCATGGCGAACCCCAACTCAAAGACGTCTAGCTTTTTCATTGTGAAGTTAGCCGGGGTCAAACTGTCAACCCCTGTAAGTGTGTGAATGGGATGAGTTGTGATCACAGGTTCTCAGACCGTGCAAAGCATCGGGGCGTCCTCGGAAAGACCTGTTGATCGATGATTGATTTAGTGGCGTACCCCAAGCAGCCGTTCCCTCGAAATATAAGCAAATGCCCGCGCCAAAATTAGCAGATTGGAGCCGAATCTCGAGGGAAGAAACACTAACACAAGAGAGACGCCGACCCCTCGTCGATCGCCGCCACCGTAGAGAACGAAGAATAAGAGTCAGGAGTGTTTTTTGTGGTGTAAATGCGATCAACTCGATAACGAGGTCTGCGACGCGTATGAAACTTGTAAAGAACTCTTGGAAGAAAGGTGATCACGGATATTGCGACTTCGACGTGGTCAGAGGTCACACAAGTCTGTCAAATTCTTCCACAAATCATAAAACTCCATCATCAAAAGTCTCCAGAATGAATACACGATTAAGTACAGAACTCCAACTTCCAACGTAGACCCTCACTACATGGCTCCTTCTCAAATATCAGGAGTCTACGTTTCAATATTCCGGGCGTTAAAATCCAATTACAGGAGATAAAATCAGATCTATTATTCCTAAGCGAAACTGGCATCGGACCGACTATTTCTCTAGATGAGTTCGCAATTAAAAAGTTTTCTAATTTAATATTCAAATCTGACCTCCAAGATCGACACGGGCATTCAATATATGCCTGCATTAAAATGGTTTTCCATGTGGTAGAGAACTCTCAGGAAAAGACGCTGAATTGCTTTCGGATTCCACTTTCTCACAGCGCTGCGTTTATATTTGCCCTCTATCGCCCCCATAAAAGTGTCGTTACTATCTTTAAGAGCATATCTAAGAAAATTGGACACATCCTGTCTGCTCATCCTTCAACTAACATTCATGTTGTAAAGACTTCAATGTTCACAATGTGGAATGGTTAGCCTACTCAAACAAGACAAAGTGAAGGAGGATCTGTCAAGATTTCTCTATTGCTTTTGACCTACCTTAGATTGTTCACGAACCCATCCGTGTGCCCAACACTGATGGTCAGTATGCAAGTCTACACATAAGCGGTAATGTTTTTGCGAATAGGCCGATGTATCCGTCCTGCATATGTGTACATATATTTTGGTAAGGCATATTCTCAATAATACTTACACTTATTCAATGCGTGATTATTTGAGAGTTGAGTCGACTTAAATTTCGATAATATTTGATGCATAAAAGCCTTTAAATCTTCGCATATCCCCAATAATCGTAACCTTCAAAATAAGCTCGTCATTTTGCAAGTCGAATTTTTATATCTGCAATTTCTTTTTGGACAATTTCATTATTGTCGCAGATGTGAAACGTGAATGGTGTGTGCCTAGCACATATACACAAATCGATTTTATATTTATATGAATTTTATAAATCGGGTAGATCATAAGACTGAGATTATCAAAGTTTTCGATATTATAATGAGATAATTAAAGTTTTCGATATTATAATGAAATTCCGAAAATCAAAATAATAATGGGAATTCAGATGTAGACGCGTTGCAAAACATCAGTTTTAACGACTTTTCTATCAGAGTAATGCTTTTAAAAAGGTTGAATCAACAGATACAAATTTCAATTCCGACAATTTCTGGTGAATATATAAGAAAATCATGAAACTTTTTTCAAACTTTACTCTGATGTAATAGAGAATTTTTTTTCGAAACGTGCGTACACATGTGTAAACATTATTTACTAATAGCGTTCACAGTTTGATTATGATATTTCAAATCGTAATTACTTTTGTTATAGATATAAAATATTCGCTTCCTTAGAGAGAATTCCCAAGCTGGGAGAGTGAATCTTCTAGTGATGACCATTATTATCTATCACGCACTTTAGGAAAAGGTTAAATTACACAATATTATTCTGAGACGGAGGATCAGGCACTATGGAATAAGCCTATGACAACAGCATATTCTGAGACTGAGGACCATGAACTATGGAATAAGCCTATGACAACAGAATATTCTTATCATTGTTTGGACTCTCGAGTATATACCCGACACAGTTAATCAACTTAAAACCATATCACTCTATATAAAAACATATAAGATATCAACGGATACACACTATAGAGTCAAAACAACGAAAAGAATACGCTGTTGTCCTAGCCCTTGCGACTTCCACCCAGTCATGGCTGATGGAATGGGAGCATGCTACTCAAGTGGATTAAATAAAGGGTCCTGTTAGAAATTCTGTGCACATTCCAGAGTTAGAATGATTCCAGAGTTCGACAAGATATGCCTGAAAAAGCTCCGAGATTACATGAACTGAACACTCATGATAATATAGTGCAAAGAATCCAAATATTTGAATTGTTATGTATAGATTATATCAGTTAATATCCTATATGTTTTTAGATAGAGTCATGTGGTTCCCGATTGATTAATATGTCTAACAGTGCCGCTATATACCCGAGAGTCAAAGAATGATAAAAAAATACTATTCTCTTGTCATAGCCCTAGTTATGAAATACGTGTAATTACTTTGAGGAACTAACTTCTAATTTAGTATCAAACTATATGACCCGCACTAGAATTGGTCTCGATACGTACGTCAAACCCTGTAAAACAAATTAAATTTGTAACACCTGCTAAAATCCGGGCAACTATACATATGTGCACTCTCGTCGAATAGAACTAAGTTCCCAAACATGCTTATACTTTGTCGCTACTCTTGGCGTTCAACCTCTTGAACCTCCTCCCCCATGAATGGTGCAGACCAATTTTTTCGATCCTCAGTATTTTTAAGTATTTATTGACGTGTGACGTGGTCCAATCCCTCTTGTTAGCTTCAATAAGAAGAATAATTTCTCTGAAATAAAACGTATATGACTTTCCAGAATAGCTAACAAAGCAAAAAATGGGTGAAGAAAAATGAATACACGGTCAATAAATGTAATACGAACTGGAATTATTTTTATACTTACCTGAACATTTTTAAGTTTGACTCATTTTAAAGTGTTTTTTTTTAATAAAATAAAAATAAAAATAGTGTAAATCTTGTTAGAAGAGAAAGAATTGGTGATCAAACTTAAACAATAGTCGAGCCTCGATAATCACCGTTAAATCGAAAACTAAACAAAATACTAGTAGAACATTACATTTTCGTATGATTGGTGACACGCATTGAATAATTTCCTATTAATATTTTATTCAATTTTCGAATTTTGGACGATTACCGTATATTTCGGAGAATAAGGCGACCGTCAGTAAAGATGAGGTATAAAATTGGAGCAAATGTTCATAAATTTATCATATATCGGTTGTATAAGACAACTGCTAAATGACGAAACTATGTTCGTTTAGCCTAGGCTATAGATTGCAACCCTGGAATCTTATGAGATATTGGTTTTTAAAGATGATTTATTAAACTGTAAGGGTCGACTTATAGGCCGAAATATACGGTATATATGTTCAAATATGGCTAAAAATTAACCACCATTTTGTTTTTCACTAACTACCTTGACTTTTTAAATAAAAACACTTTAAATCTGTCAAAACACAAAGAATACTTATCCATCTAGGGGAAGAGTAACTTAGCTTGCCTTTGGTAATATTTATTTGTTGTGTATTTATTTTCCCTCTGTCTTTGTTTTGTAAGCTATTTTGGAAAAATAATCAACAAAAAAAGAACATAAAAATTAAATAAATCAAAACACATTGCCAATTTTTTGTCATTTTATTATTTGCATTTTTTTAGTCTTTATTTACATTCCTTTCAAAAATTCTTTTTTTGCAAATTCCTTTAGAATTTTTTTTATATATTTTTTTTTAAATTCATTCAATTTTTGCTTCGGTATTTTCAACGTTACCTGCTGCTGATTTTATATTGGTCGTAATTTCATTCAATTTGGCATTTTATACAAAATATGTAATTTTTTTTTTGTTTGTTTTGTATTTATTTATTTTTTTATACTGGAGTAATGTGCTTAACAATGACAATACGGAATGTTGAAAAAGACGCCATATTTAGCAAGACGCCTGGATTTATTTAGCTCGTTTTTTTTTTTCCTTTTTTTTTAAATTGATTTGTTGGCAAACGTTCAAGAACAATGCGAGATAAACCTTGTATATGCATTAAAATGCTTCCGAGTGAATATTTGCTGAAATTTTATTAAATGTGAAAGTATTTCGATTTAAAATCCGTTTATTATTATTATGCGCGTATGCGTAAGAAAAGCGCGCTTATTGTGCGTCAACATGACGTGAATAAGCAAAATAAAAATATGATGTCGACTGAATTTGACCTGATGTCATGTGATTTCGCTTATTCAGAGAATGTTGACAAATAAGCTTTTTTTATCAATTAACCCGCGCAATATTAAATGGATTGTTCACGATATGAGTGTGCATTTCACAATCTACCATATAAACGGTTATATGTCTGTCTGTCGGGCTGTCCCCACATTTTCAAACTATCTCCTCCAAAACTGAAAGTGGCAAAACGGCGGTAGGGGCCTCAAATGATTGAATTTTTTTTTTTTTTTTTTTTTTTTTTTTTTTACAGGCCATTCTTTTATGGGTTTCTCGCCGGTTAAAATTGTTTTTAAGGGATTGAAATTAAAGAAAAAATTGTAAAATATTTTATACATTCATCTTAGTTTATTTTTATTCGGTTTATGTGCGGGTGACGTTGATGCAGTGGTAACATCACCAACTTCGAACGCTACAGTTTCGGTTTCGATTCCAGCTGATTCTTTTTTTTTCTTTTTTTTTTAATACTTTTGATATCACGGCTCTATAATAATATATACGAAATCTGGACGAAATTAAAATATCATATTTAAACGAAGTTTATGCCCGGGCAAAGCCGACCCCTCCCTCCCTCCCTCCCTCCCTCGTATATAAGAAAAATAATGAAAAAACTCCATTTACACATCTTTTGTCGCCATTTCGTTAGATCAACATGCCGTTTAGTGAGGAGTTTTCATTTCTTTGTGTCCTGCACTTCTGACAATGTGATATTTTAATTAAGGTTTATATATCATTACATAGTCCTATAATCGCATTATATATTAAAATAAATAAATACAGCGTAAAATTTTGAAGTTTTAGAGAGTATAATGCTTTAATTTTTGGATCGCGTTTTAAGAGCATTTAATCTCTAAATTAATAAAATTGGAAGAAAACAATGCGTTTCTTTAATAATCGTATCTTAGTAGTAGCAGTAGTAGAGGTATATTAGTAGTAATAGTATTTTACTCTTAATAGGATTTTATTAAAACTAAAAGCATACAACAGAGTAAAATAAAAACATTTTTTTTTAAATTTGGAAACAAAAATAATGTAATAAATAAATAAAGTTTGCTCAAACAATTAATAAATATTTCGTATATATTACAACTGCAAATGCTGTAGATATTATACGTAACTTAAATTCCTTTTAAAAAAATAAGTAAAAAAAAACGGAAAGAAGCTGAGACATGTGTATGCGAATATTGTTTTTTTTTCCAAGCAGTTCACTTTTTGTAAGTAAAAAAAAAAAAATACTCGAGCTAAGATCAAAACCTGAAGACAGTGTGTCAAGTACTTAATTAAACCGATGGAGTGTGTATGTTATTAATTTATTTTGGTTTGTCGACGTGCGGACAATGTAAGGGAAAAGAGATTAAAAGAAAACGAGAGTATATGTATAGAAGAAGAGTACGAGCAGACGTTTTTAAGAGGGTAAGAGAGTGTGTACTGGTCAGCGCGCATGCGTGGAGACCCACGCCCGTGGTATAAATGTAAAAAGAAAGGGACAGATGATCCATGCAGCACAGACGCGTAAATATATGCGCGGTGAAAAGAAAAAGAAAAAAGCGAAGCGTGTTAGAAAGAGGGGGGATCAAGACACTACTGAAGTTAGAAACGAAGAAGTTGTCTGCCCTAATCTGGCACCTGCCACAACTGGAGGAGATAGTTCCGCTGTGTCTGCAAGTGAGATAACGAAGCACGCGAAAGGAGAAATAAAGAGGAACAGAGAATAAGGAGTAAATGAAGAATACTTTTGGGCCAGCGACAATAATGCTGAAAGAACAAACAATTAAAACCTCACATACATAAAAGAAAGGAACTGTGAGTTTACCCCCATCCTTTTTCTCTCTTACACGGCGATGTATTGATATTTTGTTTTGTTTCGATGTTTGTTGTTTATTCTGACATACTCTGCAAAGACAATTAATCTAATATTTTTCATACACATAATTTTTCTTTGCTTCAACTGCTGGAAATTAAATTTGTTTCGAAATGTTAAATCGTCTGCATGTTCCGTTTTCTATTTCATTGTGGTTTCCTCTTTGTTATGTTACCTTTTTTGCTAGTCGAAATCGATACTACCTTCCCTTTTATATGTTTGTGTTCGTTCGTAACAATATACATATAGTTACAAGAGAAAATACCTCATTAGCAACATGATCAATAAACGTTATGTTAACAGAAACGCAATTAAAAAAATGAGTCGATATAATTCCGTTTAGCTATCATTTTGTGACTATCTGCGTTAAGTAAAATTACTATGAATTAGAAGCATTCTAATGACACTAAATAATGGTTGTGATTAAAGAAATCGTAGTCGTCACCATCTTGACTTTTTGTGGAAAGCATAAAGCCACTTGATGTAAAAAAAATAAAGAGGATGCTAAGTATTATATGGATCGAATCTGACCCAGAAAACGGCGATTATTTTCCCTTTGTCAGAAGCATCACTCATAAAATGTGGTGGATTAAAGGGAAACAAGTGTTACGAGATAAGTAAACACAGGATGGTCCAATTTCTGCACTCTTTTAAATCATAGATTCTTGATTATGGACATGAATTAAGGTACGTAACCGGACTGGATAAGTACATGTCATTTCACATTTTAAAATTTAATTTAGACCAATATATAAAAGTTGAACTTTTTCGATACGGTTACATATCTTACTCGCAAGCAATATCTCTGACGCACATAAGTTATCAAAATCGAAAATCATGTAATATATTCTAAGTAGTAAGACATTTATATAAAAAAAAATCCTTTACTTCTTCACTATAGCACTCTGACGTAAAAACAAACTCTTACCTGTGAAATGCAGAAAAGTTAGCACAACAGAAAATTATGTAAATTATTTTAGATGTGTTATACATTGCCCGCCCTAGGTGAGGATTTTTTTCCACAGTTGTGCTGTAAATTTCCTGTCCTAGAGAAGGTACAATTATTCTATACATATGTTGCGTAATACTCGTCCTAGGGTAGGTAAAATATTATTTTGCTCAAAATGGCAAATGATACATAGATAAAAATTTTTGTCTATCCTAAGAATAACAGGTATGTTCAATTTTTTCTCATTGTTTATACGGCCCCGAGCAACGCCGAATGGCCTTGCTAGTAATATATAATGATGATAATTTAAACGTGCAATCTTTGTTTCTCCGTCGTTCAGGGTTATAAAGACGTGTTTTGATTTTGTTATCAATATGAGGCATAAATAAAATATTTAAAGTTTTATTAAATATGCATTTTAGATGCAAATAGTTTAGTTACTTAGTTGCTTTTGATAGCCGTATTTCCGTTTAAACAATTAATGTCACTATTATTAAGGCTTACCTCAATCTCTGTGTTTTTTTTTTGTTTGTTTTTTTTTGCTTTGGTCAGATTACCGACATATTTTTTTTGATTTATTTCATTTTTTAATACGAATATTTTATACAATGCGTTGCGTATCTTTTATTGAACACTATTTGCGACTTTACTCAAAGTAGTAGCGAGTAGATAGCCACAACGGAAGCGATTAGAACTTAAGCCAGTATGGCCGATTCTAAAAAATGTGGGGGTCGTTAGATCGATCATCCTTACCCCTACAAAATTAGGCTATTTTGATTACCCAACACAGCTTACATAGTACGATTAAATTTGAAGCATATTTAATTTGTGTTGTTTTTTTTTAAATTATATATTAAAAATATTTTAAGAATGAATGTTTTCATATATTCTTTATTCTAAAATAGATTTCGAAGTGAGATTGTCACGATGGCCTCACGGTAATAAACTTGGGGTCGAAATAATCGGACTGGTTTTCGAATCGTTCAATTGTTTACATTGATAGTCATTAAGGGTAATATATATATATATTATGGCATAATAACGTTGACATACCGAGTCTCGTCAGATCACCGAAGTTGAGCTTGACTAGTATCAGATAGGTGATCATTTGGGAATTCTAAGCACTGTATGTGCTTTCCGCTTATCTCGGCATTGTTTCCAGTCGTTCTGAACCTCCACTTGCCACTGGTATTCAACAATATCGACTCAGAAGAGGTGTGATTGAATATTGCGCAACTCTTGCCACAAAAATGTCACGCGCAGACACCCTTAAAGTGAGTATCCATAGTCTGTCAAGACTGAAGGATGTCGTGTATATATATATATATATATATATATATATATATATATACCTAAATTGAATAAAATCACAACCTACATGAATAGAAATTCACTTATTTTGTCGTTAAGCTCTTACATCTATTCATGTAGGTTTTGATTTTATTCAATTTACGTATATATGCTCTGAAAATTCTTTTGAAAATTCATTGAGCTGAGATTATAATTGAGTTGGTATTATTGACAATTATATTCTAAACTTGCAACAGAAAGGAATTGTTGATAAAATAATATATATATATATATATATATATATTTATAATATAAAGCTGAATGGCTGTGTGTGATTTGAACAGTGACCTGACAAATAATTTTTAATATGCAAATCTTCTGAAAATAGTTTGAAATATTGTTATATGCGATAATAACGTAGTTTTCACCCATGATATTTTCTCACAATGTAACAGAGCGCGGACGCACGTATGGCGGCTATACGCAAATACCGAGCTGTGTGCGAAATGTCGTCACGGTAAGGAAAAAAGAAAGACTATAAAAACGTGATATAGCACGTGAGGAGAGGTGATCAAGTTAGCGGCGTGAGTGACCCCACAGCAGTAACGAGAAGGCACGCGTCTCGGGAGAATGAGGAATAAAGTTTTTTTGTTTTGTTTTTTTTTCTTACAACCTGAAACAGGAGTTATAGTACTTTCCTCTTTTCTAATCCTCGTCTTCTCTGCGACAGAATTTGCAAAAAGTGGGCCCAGGGCGGCTACATGGTAACGCGTGTGTAAAACATGTGTAACGTTACAACAAAGACAATATGCAATGGTTTTTAAAATTATATTATTTTATAGTATTATCAAACGCTGAAGGTACTGGCGTTAATATAAATTTAGTATTACGTATAGAATGAGAAAATCACTTTAAAATTAACTGACACAATTCTTCCTGACAAAATGCAAGTTTCGCATTCTCTTAGAAAAAACGTTCAACGAAAAATTGTTAGAATGAAGCGAAACAGATTACAGTAAAAGAACTATGCTGTAATAGAAATATTTTTAATAACAAACAAACCTGAGAACCCGGCGTTGCCCGGGTGCTTGGAGGTGTTAGTTCAGCAAAAAAAAAAGGGCGGGGGTAATAGGTTGGCAGTCTCGAACCCATGACGCGAAGACGGAAAAGAAAGTGAAAGAAAATCTGACGTCTTATTCCTACTCCATGACGTGACCGGATGTTCGGGACGTTAAAATTAGGCAAAGTCAATAAAATCGATACGATGACTTGCAAAAAGTGGCTTGCAAAAAATCGACCCCTCCTTGTAAAAAGCTGGCCAGTTGAGGGTGAAGAAATTAATGTTTTGAGCCAACTTTTTGATATTTATCGTTTGAGGTGTGGAGCTTCAAAATGATACCGATCTCGTAAAAATCCGTCGCCTCGATCGAACGTTTTAGGCAGACAAACAAACAAACATACATACATGCATGTAAACAGACAGGTGAGATTTACATTACAGATTGCTTGTTTTAAATATGTTCTTATAAAACCTACTTGAAAACTAATTCTTTTTTCAACCCACTAAAAACTTCACCCCATTTGGCTTCATCTTAACGTATTTGAATGGAATTTGATGGATATTGTCAGGGACTAAGAGATTATACCTTATAGCTAAATTGAGTTTTAAATATTTTTAAAACTGGGAAATATGTCGCATCTTTACTCTAATGAAAAAAATCTCAGGTTTTGCAAGAGATATTGTTGAGGACTTGTTTTTATGGATACCGTCGCGTACTATATGCTCGTATGTATCGGATATAATTTCCATCGTATCTACTCGTTATTTACACATTTGTATATCTGTGAAACGGATCTCCTCAAATCTACAGATATTAGGAAAACGATGTATTGTATTCTATAAATGCTATGCAAAGAAATGATTATAGAAGTTTCAATATATATATATATAAGTACATGATAGTTACAAATGCTTTCTGAGCCTTTCTTATTTTCCGGATTTTCCTAAAGTTTTTTCTTCTTTTCTCTCTCTCTCTCTCTCTCTCCGCTTTACTAGTTTAGTGTTGTATTAGCGAGGAGGCGCCCGACCTTGCCGGCGTAAAGTACGCATATGTTTATTCATGCAGCTTTCGTATTTATTATTACAGAGACAATTCTCCATTATATATATATATATATATATATATATATATATATATATATATATATATATATTATTACGGATTTGAAAAGTTTTTGTTTAAAAAATGACTAGGGTGCCATTAGCATCCCCTCATTAAGTGATTTGACGACGTTCGCTACCGTTTGAACTAACCTGTCGAGTTGAAATAAACATTTTGAATTTTACTTTGTCCATTTCTCTACTTATTATTAATCCATGAATGCCTACTAGACACTGTCCTCGAGTGTCTAAGGTCTCTCTGTACAGGGTTTTGTCAGAACAATCTGGCATGAGGATACATTTTCCATAGAAGTAAACCCAGACCAAATATTCAAAATCACATAGTATTCGCTGCCCAAATAAGATCTCATCACTATGGCTAACCCACATTAGCTTTTACGACGAATGGTGCACTTTCTCCAAGTGATGTTACCTCAAGTAAAAGCACGAAGCTGGATACTCCACCAGAGTAGATAAATTCTTGTCCGGGAACCCGGTAAGACCAAGACACCAAAACGAAAGATATACTACAACATATGAAATGGTTTATTGGGGAGAGGAAAATTATGTTCTCAATTTCTTTACTAACTCAGTGTTTAAGAGATAAAGAACTTTAATGGAACATTCGAATATCTATGTATCTCATATAGACTTTAAGTGTTGTAGACCACTTGACTTCTGAAGAGTCCTAGAGTGGATGAAACACGGAATATTCAGTGTAGCTTAATCGCCATATATATATATATATATATATATATATATATATATATATATATATACCTATGGGCGTCGCTCCAAGGCTAAGGAATGAGGGAGGTGGAATGTGATGTTTAGGTTTCGATTCTAGCTGGAAGCACCCAAGTTATACATACATATTTTGGGGAGGTTTTGATCTAACTACTATATATTAAGGTCAATATAATAATCGGTAAATGATTACCTCTATAATATTAAATACGTAATTTGCATGAATTAAAATATCATATTTAAGCGTATCTTAAGGCCGGACCACGCCGGGCGGCCTGTTATTATATAAATCATCCTGTAAGATTTTCTGTTAAACCTAAATTGCAATACATGTTAAGTATTTAATGCTTATAAGCCGTTTCATTGTTTTTCTACTATTGCAACATTTTAACGGCACTAAAAAAAGGTAATCCATTCAGTTCATTTCTGGAACAGATTATCTCCAGACAAAAGATTATTACTGTGAAGACATTTTAAAACAGATACCTGTAAGTTTTAAATTTGGATCGGGAGACTGTATTCAAGGAAATGTAATGTGTGTGTTATTTCCTTTACAATTTGAACGTTATTTCCATCTCTTTGTATCTTACATATAAGTACTATTTAACCCATTTTAACTACAATGATATTAGTGGATTCATAGATAGGCACAGTCAGTGTATCAACATATATAGATCTTTCCTGTTATCATTAACATTAGTATGGATTATTAAGCAATTACCACCCCGGATTCGAATATCAAAAAACAAGCTTTTAATACCAAGGCTCTCATGACTATCGCACTTCAAAATAAGATTTCGATTTCGGCATGTGTAAACGGAAATACTTTGAAACAGGGTGTTCGATTTACCAAACAAGAGGCAATTTATCACGCAACTAGATTTGAAAATCATTTTATATCTCTGTCAATGATCTCAATAAAAATCTACGTGTGTTTATCTGTTCGCTAGATTAGTTTAGTAAGCATAGTAATGTTCGGGTTTTGGTCCTCCCCTCCTCCCCCCCGACAAAAGGAGGATGCACCTGTAAATTGCTCCTTATCAGTTCGTCCGTTCGCACTTTTCTCAATAACTACGTCTTGGAAGTTTTTGAAATTTTACACAAACATTAAACATGATATGCGTAAAAAAGTAACATAACGAATTTTCCGGGAAAACTCCAGTTGCCCTCCTGCCCTTGTATAGGGGTGCCTTTCGAGTTAAATTGGCTAAAATTGACACTTTTGTGCTTATTAAAAAAAAATTGATGTCTTGGATATTGTAAAACTTTCAGAAAAGTTGTAATCACCTGATTTCTATATAATATCGTGTGTCTATACTTCGCGATAACTTTTGGGTTTGCCCCAGGCGCTATTTTAGGACTAATAAAAACACTCCATTTTTAGGACTATTTTATATTTGTCCAACATTTTCTGTGAATGTCTATTCAACAGTTTTGCTTGGTGCTGATCTCAAATTTAAATATGTGAAGGATTTGGGGGACTTTTGGGGCTAAATGGGAGGTTGGGACAAATGATGGACATATTCGCCAGTGTCATTTCTATTTAAAATTTTTTTTTTTTTTTTTGTATGGTGCAGAACTCAAATTTACATATGTTAAGGCCTAAAACTGCACAGTTTGTTCATTTTCACCAGGATTTGACGTTCCTTTGGAGACTTTTGGTGCTAAATGTATGGGGGTGGGCAAATGTTGAACTTAGTCATTTTATTATGCCTTGTTCATTGTGCACTCACGGGTGGCATGCATGTTTCACTTGCTTTTTCTTTCGTATGTCGTTGATGAGTTGTGACATCTTCCTTTTCCATTTTCGAATTTGATTTTGATTTTGATTTGATTTTAAGAGTATTTTAAACGTAATAAGATAAAAGGTATTATTAAAATCTGACTACCTGCACATATATAACTACGTGCAATTTAATGGTAAAAATGTATAAGACGGGTCTCATAAGCATGGGTTCTACCATAATTTCTTTTATAAGTTTCCGATTAGTTCTTAATTATGTTTGAACTATTAAAGACTAAAGTTACACTCTTAAAGGAAACCATGTATTTTTCACGTGAAAAAAAAAGTTATGATCAAAAATGTGTTCACGACGGCTACAAAAAAAACGAATATTCAGCTAGGTTTGAAAGTTAAATAAATTAAGTGCAACACATCTCTTGCAAGATTAATATTAGTTTTCTAGAACTATTTCAAAAATGATTAGCCAATTAAAGTCTTGCTATACTGAATCAAAAAGAATTATCGTTTTACTTTAAAAAATGCTTAATTATCCCCGAAAAGCGAGAGTATATTAACAGAAACCGGCATTCACACAATCATAGCATCCAATTTAAAATATAGACAAACACTAAAGATAATGTCTAATTATAAGCGAGGAAAACATTAAAAAAAATGCCAAGAGTCACATATTTCTGATATGAATACATAATATTGACTTTTTATATATTATATTTATATATTTACTTTTTTATATATTATATTTATATATTCACTTTTTTATATATTATATTTATATATTCACTTTTCTATATATTATATGTATATATTCACTTTTTTATATATTATATTTATGTATTAATAAAAAAAAATATTTTGCTTTCCGGCCGTATATATTCGCCAGTGTCTTAGATGCAATGCACTGTTCTTAGTTCTTATATTTATTTTCTGAACTTGCTTTTAACTTAAAGTAGAAGACTTATTTATTTATTTTATTTTTTTTTACACAGGAATCACCACTAACCAAGGCCCGGAAGCCACACAAGGATAAGGGTTAGTAGGTATACATTAGTCAATGTTATTATAGCGTAGTAAACATAAGTAGTGGGAATTATGTAAATTGGATTACTTAGGGGAACGGTTCATCAAGAATTTGTTTACATTGGATTTGAAGACAATCAGATTGTAGTCAGCTGGAAAGCAGGCAATCGGAAGAGAGTTAAAGCTAAAATGCAAAACTCAAGTATCATCCTTCAATTGTGCTCTAAAGAGAAACATCAATTGATAAAGAATGTAAAAATATTAAATAAGCAATGCTTAATTCAATGATAATATTGATAGTTCGAGAAATTTTTACCTAGGTAAAATATTTTCGCTTGTTTTCTTTTCTTTATAAAGGAAGTGGTTTCCATGTTTTATCGTTAAAGTGTTTTTTATTCAATAAGTCTGACGAAAGGCTGTTTTTGTGAACATTTTCAAACGACATAATGTTTGAATTTGTCCGAATAGTCTTGAAACAATTGTAACTACTGATGAAATACTCTATTTGTTGCTATCAATCCATTTCTTGATGTCTTGGTTTTGGCTAAAAACAATATATGAATGCTCAATTATGAAATATGATAATTTTGTAACTTACAGTTTAAGTTTTCTCTTTTGGGCTTAAAAATTATTGGTATATGAACGACTACTGAATTTTCAATGATATAAACCCAGTAAAATTCGGAACACACACACACACATATATATATGTATATATTAGTAGTGATGGGACGATTCTAATATTGCGACTGATTCCGACACAATTATCGATTCCGATTCTTTTTAAGTATCTAAGTATTCAAGCATAAAACTTATTTTTTCTGATCCACGTAATAAATATGTTTAGCTTTTCATAAACGTGAAAACACTTGTGGATGAGTAATCTATAGATTTTAGTTATACTAGTTATTTAAAAATCAATAAGTATTTATTATTTTATTACTATCAACAGAAGATGATTTTGTTTTAAACACAATTAAATAAAAAAAATAATTTAAAAAATCATTTAAAAAAATAATTTTAGCATCGAGAAGCAAGCACATTTCTTTCAGACTGATACCATAAAAACACTAATATATAGTAATAGTAACTATAAAAAATATATTCCAAATAAGCTATAAAACACATGGTGCTTCTTCAGAATGTGAACGTAAATTGATCTTTATTGAGCTAAGCCTAATATGTAGCTCGAGGATAATTTAATGTAATGTTCAAAAACAGTTACTTACAAATTCTGTGAAAATGATATTTTCAAATTAAAAAAATTGCAATTATATAATTGTGAATTGATTCATTTATAAAAAAAAAACTAAACATCATCGATAAATTTAAAACAAATTTCACGCAAAATACAAATTTTCTATTTCGAATACTTAAGCTACCGCCAAGTGAACATTTTCAATCGAAGCTAATTTCGTTAAAATCAACTATTTAAATTCTGTTATGTTTTCCTTGTATATCAGTCACTCCAGACAGGCTATGACGTCATTGCTTTAAGGAGATACAAAGAACAAAATGTTATCCCAAAAGACACAAAATTTCTATTGACCTTAGTCTTTAAAAGACCAATGCTATACGTAAGAATAATACAAGTAATAAATGTCTACAACTAAGCAATTCTTTCTTGGAAAAAAAGAACTGTTTCATAATAGTAGAGATCCCTAGACGCCGGAAAACCTTCTACTCTAAGTTTCCTCCCTTGGACTGCTAGACTTTGGAAATCCCTTCCAGCTCCCCTGACTGTACTGCGTTGCAGGTGATCAAGTGTAATGTAAACAGGAATCTTGCTGAACTCCCTACATATTATCACATCAAATTATAGCCCAGTTAGTAAGCCTCTACGTCAAAGTGTTACGGTGTCTTGTTTTGGAGTTAAAGCGCAATATATATATATATATAATAATGATAATGATAATAATGATAATGAGAGTAGAATAAAACAATACAGATTGTTAAAAACTAAATCGACCTTTAGACAAAACATCTTTACTCATCAAAATCAAATCATCCAATAGTGGATGCAATACTTTTATAGTGTGTATTCTTCATAATAGTAAGATTTATTCGTTGCATCTTTTAGCGCAGCTTGTTTGATTCATTAGTCTAGTGGTCTTCAACAATTCGCTGTTCTGCTTAACTCGCCATTGTTTTTTCCAATCTTTGGGATATCGCCTTGCGACTGTATTCAAACAGTACGGAGTCAGAAAAAATTCGGTTTTCAATTATATCTACACGTTTAGCCATTACCCCTCAAGACTGAACGGAAATAAGTTTTAAATCATTAAACTGACGATGTT
Source organism: Euprymna scolopes (assembly GCF_053919585.1). NCBI lineage: Eukaryota > Metazoa > Mollusca > Cephalopoda > Sepiida > Sepiolidae > Euprymna > Euprymna scolopes. The sequence continues at coordinate 61,800,447 of NC_136501.1, forward strand.
TTGAGGTTTTAGAGATAATAATGCTTTAATTTTGGATTGGGCTTTAAGGAGCATTTAATCCCTAAATTAGGAAAATTGGAAGAAAACAATGCGTTTCTTTATTCATCGTATCTTAGTAGTAATAGTAGTAGTAGTATTTTACTACTAATAGGATTTTATTCAAACTAAAAGCATACAATAGCGTAAAATAAAAACATTTATTTTAATTTGGAAACAAAAATAATGTAAGAAATAAAGTTTGCTCAAACAATAAATATTTCGTATATATCATAACTAGAAATACTGTAGATATTAAATGTAACTTACATTCCTTTAAAAAATGAAATAAAAAAAACGGAAAGAAACTCAGACATGAACATGCGAGTATTATGGGTTTTTTTTTCTAAACAGTTCACTTTTTGGAAGTAAAACAAAATACTCGAGCTATAATCCAAACCAGAAGACAGTGAGTCACGTACTATAACCATTAGGCCAGCTTGACACGATCTTTAAAAAAATGTGTTCAAATCTGCTTATTTTTAACATAAGGATTCTGCCATGTGAATGATTCACGCATGTACATGCGTGAAACATTTGATAAATATATAATTAATCTATGAACTCTACGTTCCAATTTTTCATTTGGATCCTTTAACAGCACTTTTCGTGATGAAAACAGATTTAAACAGTTTTCCACGTGTCTGAATATCGTAGATACGAATTTCAAATCTGTAGATAAAAAAATTCGTTGTGTGTATAGGTTGAGAAGTGTCACACACATTTTCGCTTTTATATATGTATAGATATCAAGCAAGGCTTTTAAAAAAATATCCAGTTCCTTCGGTTACAGTCAGGATTGTCTGTATGCTGTTCGATTTGCCGGATAATTAGACATAGTTAAGCTGACAAGCAAGTAATTTTTGACATCAGATTGGATCATATCTTGCTTGTCATCGTCGTCCCGTCTGCGGAGCAAAAGCCGGGAGTTAAAAAGAGGCGGAAGTCTCGTCTACAATTATTAATACCGTCTTCTCTTGATTTTATCCTGAAAAATCTCGGCCATTAAATATTTTAAAATGAAACGAACATTAAAACGTGTGTATTTATCTCAAGGCCAAATACAAAATATAGGCTCTTTCTGACCGTAGAAATCAGTCAGTTACAATTTAAATAAATAAACTGAATATCTCTTCAGTCAACAATAATAGGATTCTGTTTAAAATATGCTAATCGATTTTAAAACAATTCATTTTTAAAGTAGTAAGATTTTGATATTGGACCTGCTAGCGACACCAGATTATTAAAAATTACTTTATATATTAGATGAGGATCGGGGTAATCTAATTTTTAAACTGTGTACGCAAAGCAATACGTGAAAGTATAACCGTATTGCTGTATGTATATATTTAGCTATTTTTGCATTCTGCGTTGCTCGTTCTGTCTGAAAAAAAAAAAGAAAACAAAAAAAAGAAAACAAAAAAAAACAACAAACAAAAAAAAACAACAAACAAAAAAAAACAACAACAAAACCGATGAATAACTCCTGAGGAGGTTGTAGTGCCGTAATTAGTTTATAGTCAAACAGGGTGGAACGATAGAACTGTTATCCTAGAAAAGAGGACATTATTCCATTTTCGTTTGATGAAAAACGGTTTTCTTTTTTTTCTTTTTCTTTTTTTTGTTGATCATCTACAAGTTGGCCAGTTGGGTGAAAATCCCAAGAGCAATAGGATCCTTCTGTTCAACGAGCGAGATCGGAGATGCGCTACTGTACAACTCGTGCTCTCTACCGATCCAAGTTATGGCAAGAGGGGCCTTGCCAGCACCTTCAAGATACAAATCTTGATGGCTCAACGCTTGAAGGCACAGCTCAACGAAGTTTCCGGGTACGCTTATGGTTTTTGCTGTGGTTTCAAGTAAGACCCACATCATTCCCCTAATGTCTTGAAAATCCTCACTGAAGTGTACCTGGATGTGCTGAAGAGTGTTGTGATCCACTATTGCAATCAGGTGGTCGCTGGCAGACTCTGGTTGTGGCAGCAGAATTCGGCGCCAGCTCACAAGTCCAAAGAGACCCAGGCTTTACTTCAGAATGGGGTGCTACGATTTTATACCCTTCTCTCACTAGGTCATCTCCTCCACCGACGTGAACCCGCTGGACTACTTTGTTTAGTCATACGTCGAGAACATCGCCAACATAACCTCTCACGATATCAAAGCCAGCCTGATCGCCGCCATCCGCCGTGTATTCGCAGATCTCCTGCCGGCACTTGTGGAAAAGGTATACTCCCAGTTCCGGACCTGTATCGAGGCGGTGATGTAGACTGAAGGCTGCTACATTGAAGAGATGTCATCTTAACTACATAATCAAGTCACCTGAGCTGATTGTTTTTCAATAAAAATTTTAAAACAAACCTGTAGTGTTGGTTTCTTTCGAGCGACAAAATTATCGTTCCACCCTGTATAATTAACACGTTCTTTTCATACTAGTTGCCCTTTGTCTATAATGAAATTTTTGGAGATTAGAACTTATTTCTGAACAATAAAATTTCAAATAAATTAAGGGATTTTGTAAGTAGTTAGGAGCCCTAGTCCGATTGCAGCATTGTGTACCTTAAATGATTCTAGTTAAGCGTAGGATAGTCAGTTAAGGATTACAAACGACGTCCTATTTTCCCCGCCACAATATTGAATCAAGAATTCAAAGGGTATTTTTTTTATTTGAATGTGACAGTCTATTTTCTTGTCGGTCAGTGAAAGGGAAATCCTTCTAGATCGGGATAATATTTATTTTTGTTTAAATCCAGAGTGTCGCTTTGGGAGAGTTAAATTTCCCCCACGTAATAAAACTTGTTTTTTTTTTTATAACTGACCTCGTGGGGATGAAAGCAAATAAAGAATGTATACTAATAAATTTATACGAATGAATTTATACCCGTCCAAATGCAATTAACAATGAAATGATAAGGTTAGACTGTAGATAGCTGATAAAATTAGTCTATAAAAATGAACAGTTAAAATTTCACAAATTCATGAAGACGAGACTAAAGAGCTCTACAATAGACTACGTCGACGTAGAAGTTGAGCCACGACCACAGTTTGTTGAAACGTTGATAAGCGTCTTTCAACGTCCGTGACGATTTCAGTCATTCAAACTAAAACAGTAGGCCTACGTTCAGTCTCCAAAGACAATGGATAACACATGTAAGTGCTACTGCACGGAGAGTCTACAATGAAGCATGCGTTGCGTCATCACTAATTGTTAGATAACAAGTCCCAAAATGTATTTATAAAAATATGTAAGCATACGTGCATGCTAATTATTTTTCTGTCTTATATCAAGCAATTTGTCTCAACCCGGGCAACGCCGATTAAATACTAGTTTGGGATTAATAATTCTTGAAAGACAAAATATATTGAAGATTTCTCCTAGGAATGGGAGTGTTCGTGGGATCTTACATTATTCGCATATGTTTTTCATTGTTTTTTATTTGTTTTCTGCTATCATGTACTTTTTTTTTGTTTGAATATTAAAGTTTTTCTTACACTTCATGTTTAGAGGGGTCTCCATAACGGAAGTCGACGAGACCACATGAGTTGTGGACGGAGATATCCTGTCTCTTTTCTGAGACTACGCCTAAGCATAACTTGCAAAATACACATTGATTAATAGTTTTTTTTTTTATATTTTAACTGATCGAATATTTATTTAAATTCAAACTATAAATACGGTAAGACAAAAAAAAACAAAACGTGACGTTTCTGAATTTTTCAGATTAGGATTGGTATCTTCATCTTATTTGGATTCCTCGGACTAAAGCTGAATAACGTAGTGCGATGAATCCAACTAATACGAAAATAAAAAAAAATGTTTGAAAATCCTAATTTCTACATATAATATAAACATGGCCTTTATTTTTTTATTTATAGATTTGCGAAATATTAGCCAAATCTTTTTATAGTTGTTGTTGTTTAAATGACGTGTTGGACTTCGTAAGGTTGTTACGCGACGAGGAGGGCCAGAAGAATGGTTGGCCGAAACGTCGTTAAGACAAAAACTATAAAAGGGTAAGGGTAATAGTCCACAAATAAATAAAATATACAAATTACTCCTCTCAAAAAAGAATTCTAATAATTAAATAATATATGACCTTTATTATAGCGAACAAATGAACGCACAATTTATTTTCTTTGTTTCGACTGTATTATTAAACGTTATTTCCAAGTAAAGTTTTATTATCTCTGAATGTATATTTTTGTACCTACTCATAATCTTGATGAATATACAGAAGATTATTATTTTTATTGTTAATCAAATATCTATTGAAATAAAATTAAAAACAGCAATAGAATATATATATATATATATATATATATATATATATATATATATAAGAGGATTATAGTTGTAATTTATTCCTCTTACAGCTCTGCCCGGCAATATGTTTCCGCCATGGCAATTAATATTTCTTGAAAAAAAAAAAAAAAAAAATTGGAAAACGATAAAAATTAAGTTGAAAAAAAAATTAGAAATGTAAACAGATGTATATATATGTATATATATATCATCGTCTACCCGAGCCATATATAACTGCCTGAACAATTTATATTTGTTAACATAAATAAAAAGAAAATACAAAACTGATTTTTTTTAAAAGATCCTATTTTTTTTAAAAATGCAATCAGGACTATGTTTTTTTTTAATGTTCCCCCACCCCTCATCATCCTACCCGGGAATATATTTTAGACCGGGCAATGAATAGTTTTTGAAATAAAAGAGAATGAAAACAAAGAAAAACTAAAAATGAATACTAAAAAATGCTATAAAAGAAAAGGAAACGGGAGCATTTTTTTTAAATTCCTTTCATCGGGCATGTTTCTGGTCGCGCACTAAATATTCCAAATAAATTAATTAGAAGGGAAAATTAAACCAATTTTTTTATAAAAATCGGTACTAGTGCACTTATTGATCCGTGCTAAAATAATAAATTTATTATTTTTTTTAAATTCTTAACATGGGGAGGGTGTTTTGTACCTATTCTATACTTTAACCTTACACTTGAATAAAAAAACATATCATAAAACTTTAATTAAACTTGGAAATACGATTTAAAAAATAGCGCGGATCAGTAAGTGCACTAGCACCAAAAATTCTTATTTATAAAAATATGTAAGCATACGTGCATGCTAATTATTTTTCTGTCTTATATCAAGCAATTTGTCTCAACCCGGGCAACGCCGATTAAATACTAGTTTGGGACTAATAATTCTTGAAAGATAAAGTATATTGAAGATTTCTCCTAGGAATGGAAGTGTTCGTGGGATCTTACATTATTCGCATATGTTTTTCATTGTTTTTTGTTTGCTTTCTGCTATCATGTACTTTTTTTTTTTTTTACACAATTTTAAAACTGGTTTTGAAACAAAACAAAAGAACGACAAAAAACAACAAAAAAAAAAACAACAAAAAAGCGACACACACTAAAAAAAAAAAAAAGAAAAAACAGGCTAGCATACAAATAAAATAAAAACAAATTTTCTTTAGTTTTATATTTTTTTTCTTTTCATATCAATCTTTTTTTGTTGTCATTATTACACAGTATTTTTCTTTATTTTGCCCCACCCGGATTCCGTGAAGGTTGCGTAGAAATGGAGAGACAACATTTCGCCGACCTTGTAAAATCCAACGCTTAAAGCCGGGGCGCAAACAAATAGCATATTTACATAAACACATGCACTCGCACAAGTACACGCACAAATACACACACGTACACACGCATGCAAACATAAGAGAATCACCCGCAGTTATAACGGTTAGTTTTTTGTTTCTTTTGTTTTTACTTATTTTCTTTAGTGTTTGTGTTTTGTTTTTTTACAATGTACTATTTTTTTTTTCGTTTTCAGATTAATCCGATTGTCTCCCTTGACTGGGAGAGCACTGTAATTTCTTCACCATTGGCAATAATTACCGTAAACGAAACTTCTTGTTTTACGATTATCATAATGATACTCCTCAGCAATACAGTTTTAATATTACAATTATGTCAACATTGTATTGTATCGTTATAATTCTCATGTTATTAGTATCATTTTAATCAATTTTATCAATAGGTTTTACCGTTTATAATTGTTATATTATCGATTTGGTTCATTTTCATCACATCTTGTCTGTTTATGTACACTCTCCCTTCATTGTTTCTTTATACAGATATTCCTGATTGGAGCTCTAAACCATTCTTTTTTAAAACTGTTTTCAGCTTTCAATCTGATGACACCGTTTCTACGCAATTTCAGAAATAGAAATATTAATTTATCAAAATGGCGTGCACGCAAACTTAAATAGCTGGATTATTTTGCCAGGTTTAAAATGACAATCATAATTATTATTAACACACTATGTAACCAAATAATTTATTCGTCAAAGGTATACGAGTGTATATATATATATATATATATATATATATATATATATATATATATATATAGAGAGAGAGAGAGAGATAATAGCACTACATAGTTATATTGAAGAAATAAAATTCATTTATACTCATTAATTTCTCTTTAAGAGTTGTTGAAGCCTTCCTAAAAATTATTGCGTAATCTGCTAGGATTCTATTTGTTCGACAATCTACGGACGTATATAACTTAGTCTAGCACTAGTAAGGCATAACTTTTTGCCAAAAGTGCAATGTAACTTTTTGTGTTAACTCATTTGCTCCCTGTGATAACGTGTATTTTTTTGTTAGTTGTATACTCTGTTGATTTTTATAATATACCACAGGTGCCTCTTTATAAAAGAGTTAATATTTCTCTCTCTAAATAAAATGGGTGATATCTCATTTAGATTTGTGCAGTCTACCACAGTTTCAATGATTACACAAACTTTCATCTTAATAAGAAAAAAAAACAAAGTAAGTATCCTGACACTTGGAGGGTTAATAGTAACTGTAAAATAAATATGACTTAACTTACATTTATTATTTGTTGATTAACCCATTATCTATTTAATTCGCCTTATTTCATATGCCATTTCTTTTAATGTTTTCTTTATCTCCTTACACCGCTTTCATTTCTAAGCGTATTTCCCCAGTCAACATTTTTAATACATCTTTTGCATAAATATTGATAAGCACAAAACTCTTAAATTAGTCGAGATTATCGGGATCAGGTTAGTAAAAAATAAAAAAATTTTTAAAATGCTTTTTTTTCCAACTGATTAATATACGTGGGGATAACGTAAAGAGCTGCATAGATTAGCAATTCTGATTGGCCGAGAAAAGATCACGTGATGTCAGCAACCATGTATTTTCAGAGGGAATATAAGGTTTGATTGATTGGCCGGAGATGTATATATATTGGTTGTATCGTTGGTTTCCTAGATGTAGATCCAATGAAACTCGAGTGATTATTATAGAGTGCTCAATGCAGGATAGAGCTGGTATATTGCCTGTTTATTATACAAACATTATTGGTTACATATATGCGGACATGTTTCAGTGGAGTCCCAATTCAGGGACAACACTTCAGACTAAAATAGAATTGAAAATCTTTTTGGTCTGATGAAGTGGTTTCCCTAAATTGGGGCTCCACTGAAACATGTATGCACATATGTAACCGATAATGTTTGTACAATACATAGGCTATGTACATATAATTCCTATCAGCAGCCCCTAACGTTTCAGTGGCGATATAGCTTGTTTGAGATAATATAGAATGTATATATAACTTTGACTCCAAACAAGCCATTTAAGCATATGGATCTACTATGACAAGAATCAAATCTATGTGGAGAATCTGTGCAGATCTAGGTGACAAGTTTTTGTCCACATTATTCTAAGTCATCTGCAGTCAATATCCTATCAATGCAGTTTAGCCACCCTTTAATATAACCTAAGATAGCAGCACGCGTGGAATTCAGATGTACAGCCTCTTGAACAGCAATTACTATGCAAAATTAACTCGAAACCGATTTGCTTCCTAAAATATATTTTGATTTTTCATTTGTTTTAATTGAATGAATATCAAAAAAAAATGTGTGTGTGTATATATATATTATATATATATATATATATATAGAGAGAGAGAGAGAGAGAGAGCAAGGAACTAGAGTTATATAGCTCCTTTCAGTCTTAAACGATTTAATTTAACCTTAAATGATCACGTATAATTTAGGAAATAACGTCTTCCTTGTTTGGGGTTCGTCAATAACAATTGTATTCAAATGTATTCGTAAATTGTCCATTATATTCGTTCATTGTTGTTTCATTTATTTGTTCATCTTCCAGATAATGTTCTGATCTTTGATTTGAATCGCTTTCTTCGCCAATATTATTTATATTATTATCATCATAATTATTAAGATTAAGATCCAGGTTTTTTTGTTTTTGTTTCCTTTTTTTTTTTACATTACATCGAGTTCTTTTTCTTTTGTTTATTTTAACTAAACAATATTTATCTCATTATGAATGAATCCATCCGACTTTGTGATTATTTCGGTTCGGCAATTGTATGTGTCCCTTTAACACCTTTGGGTAGTCTTGCTCACACAGCAGGTTCCCGTTGACGATACTGAAGCGGTCTCCTGTCACCAACTGATTGTGACACGTGACACATGTGAAGCATTTCAGGTGATACACGTTGCCCTGCACACGTCGGACCATCTCGTTGGCTGGTATCGCCTGACCGCAGGAAAAACAGGTACCGCTCACACCGAATAAACTGCAAAATAAAGAACAGAAATATGAGAATCAGTAGATTTTTTTTATTATTATTATATACAAATTAATAATGAACGATTCAATATGTAATAGATGTTTACTGAAATCTTTATTTGCATACAGTAGCGTCTAAACAAAGGGACATTTTAAAACCTAATGTGTTAGAAATAACTGTGAAAAGCTGACATTTTGACAACTGGTAGTCGTTATCATCCATAATAACATACGAAATTTTGAATCATTTGCAAAGGATATAAAAAGAATTATAATATTTATTTTCAAAATAGGAACGTCCAAAAGTAAGGGAAAAAATTGAGAAAAACAACGTAAGCAGTATGCTATATTCAATTTTTTTTATTTCCTCTAAAGAATAAGTCTTACTTAGTCATTTGTAAACGTTGCATCAGACGGCACCATGGAGAAACGCCAAAAACTTGATTATTAGACAAGCTATTGTGAAGCTACACAAGGAAAAGCACACCATTAGAGAGATTCAGAGAATGGGAAAAGTTCTAAGTGTTGTAGGCAGGGTTGGTAAATCCTACAATGATACTGGCAAAGTAGTTAGTGCTGTTAAAACCGGTAGACCCTGCAAAACTTCGGCAAGAGAAGATCGAATAATACAGAGTATGTCATTAAAGGACCGTTTTAAGTCTTGCGCAGAAATTAGAAGGG
>NC_136501.1:61814817-61834817 GCF_053919585.1 Euprymna scolopes
CGTCCTCCAATGCCACACTGAAAAGTGCGGGACTAGTGAGGTCGTCAGGGTGTAAGACCCCAGCCGAGGAAGCGCCTGAACACGTGTTCTCTGAATGCAGTGAACTGAGAGGGTACTAGACATATGTCAACGAGGTGACGGCTCGCATTGATCCCAAGCAGCCTTACCCGCTGAATGTGCCCTATGCCATCCACAATTCAGAACCATCAATGGGACAAGAAGAAACGAATGGTGTTTCTTGCAATCCTGACTGTGATCAGAATGGTGAGATGGACTTTGGGATTGCAAGAGAAACGCGGGGTTGAATATTTTTTAATCAAATCGATTGATTGCTTGTTCTAGTTAGTGCCCCCCATAGTGATTTAGTTCACAATACATTTTAGTCTACATTGCACTGTATAGAATCTAGTGTTGATTTTATAAAAGTATCTGTAAACAACATCTTCACCTTTCGTTTAAAATGTAAAGGTCAAGTATTATGATTTAATTGTACCCTAAACAGAAACATTCATTTCGAACACGCCCGTCTTATCATAAAACTGTTGATTTAATTCGCTGGCATTTGTGCTTAGGCTGTGATAAAACTTAAACGCACTTGTAATGTTAAGTTTTATAAAAGTGTTAACTTTGGTCAAAATAGGATTTCTTTCTTTAATCAGTTTTTTCGATTATCGATTTTCATTCTGATACAAAATCTATGTAAGAACACTCCAAGGAATATCAATTACCTTCATGGGAAATTTAAATAAAATACCGTCCCCGCTGTTTCCGAATCTGTAAGGAATAAACTCACACGCACCAAGCCAAAGTTTTTCATATATATTCAAATTCGGAATCGGCGGGACCGTTGTTTTAAGTATTAAAATTCCTAATTGTTAGACATCGACTTGGGTTATAGCTGGTCGCGATGATCACACCCTTTGTTCAAGACGAAGCAGGTTCGTTCCACTGTTGGATTTCGCCATGGTTCGCTTCATCTGTGTTATTTAATAGATATCCTTGTGTGTGGCGTGTTTGCTCAGTTTGTAGAGTTCTCGCCTCGAATGCAAGAGGCTCTGGTTTCGAAACTGATGACACTAAAACGAGGGAGAAACTCTAGTCTTGGACTTCCGGTTTTTTTTACTGCCATAGCAACCGGTCGAACGATTTGAACCCTGAACAAGAGAAACTCCAACATGTTTAATTTTCAACCATTCGGTCAGAGTGATATATATTTATAATTATAACAGTCGTGTGTGTGTGTGTATATATATATATATATATATATATATATATATATATGTGCAAGAGTTATATTCATAGGTTGTATTACTCTTAGGTTCCATTTCTTATGACCCCTTCATTATAGTAACTGTAGTTTTTCACACAAGTAAGCTTTACAGTCCTCATTTGTTTTTGTTTTTTTTTTATATAAAAATGTGATTAATACGCATCCATTTAAAACGTGGATGCGTCGATGCACACGCATCGTTACACCCACGTAATGTGCCTTAAAATCTTAAAATAGCGTCGTAATCATTGGTAATTTAGGGCGACATAGATTTATTCACACACACACAAAAAAAAAATTCACGGATCTGTATGTATGGAGAAACTGTTCGTCTCACGCAAGAGATGTCAGTTCGATTGAACCATCGTAAACGACTCCGGTCGTACAAAAATAAATTAATTGAAAAATCAAGCAACGATCTCGAGTGATCTAATTTGGGAACGACTCCAATCCTTTTAAAGTTGTCTAATGGAGCATTAGTTAATGAAATAGCTCGACTAAATAAAAGAGCATAGTCGTGCACGATAGGCCGGGTGTATGGCAACCTCGAAAACCGTCTCGGTGGAACGGTCCTTTGCAAAACGGGCCAAAATTGAACGCGTTATTAGATTAGGGGGCTTTTAGCGAACGTTTGGCTTTTAAGTGCCCCGGAGAAGGTTAAAAGGAAAGGGTGGAGTCGGGCGAGAGGAATCGGTTGACACTTAATCGTGTGAGAATAGAAAGGAAAAGAAGGATCAGATAGTGAGGGTGAAAGTAAGATGATCTAGAAGAAAATGTACAGCGATTAACAAATAATAATAAAGAAAAATAAGAATTAGAAATGGAATAAAAAAAGTCGAAATGATAATATTTAAAAGACGGAACGAAAAGGGAGAAAATGGAGGAAAATGATTTGGAAACTGAGAGGAACGTGATTAAAAAAAAGGCACGAAAACGTGAATATAAAGTTAAGAGAAAAATAATGAAATCAAAGAATAAAATTAGAAAAGGGTAGGTCGAAATCAAATTTCAAAGAAGAATAAAAATTAGAAAAGGGAAGGACGAAATAAAATTTTAAAGAACGATTAAAAAATAAAACAATTGAAAGAATCACAAAAACGAAAAGGAACCAAAATAAGATAAAAATCAAGGAAGAAATAAAGAAGAAAAAAGGCATATTTGAAAAGAACAACTAAAATTATAAATAAAGTTTAAAAAATAAAGTTATTTGAATTAGTGAGCTTCATCAGACTATTATTCTCATCTTACGTGTCATTTTCACAACGTTTCGGTTGGTGTAACCTCCGACCTTCGTTCAGATGTATGTATCTTGTCAAACTCGGGAATGTTTATGTAAACTCCAAAATTTAAACTGAATTCCCTGAAAAAGGCCGGAGGTTACATCGACCGAAACGTTGTAAAATTGGCACTCCAGATGAGAAGAGTAGTCCAAATAATTAAAATAATCAACCTTCATCTAAAAAAAAAAAAATCCAAAAATCTAAAACAAAAAAGAATTACAAACGGTAAAGTAGGGGAAATTAAAAAAAATAAAAATAAATAAAAAAAAGTGAACTTAGTTTAGCTAAATTTGTAATGGAAGTAACTAAGCGTGAAACGAAATACGAAACACTTCTTGAGAATGGAAACACTTCTTGTTTTATCATGAAACAATAAAAAAATAAACTTATAATTTTGACATTTTTATAAATATTTGTTTAGCATTTTAAAGATATTCATACGGAGCATTTTATTGCAAAAAGTAATTCAAATTTTCATACTTTACATTTGTTTTTGTTTTTTTAATATTAAAAATATATTCAAATGAATATTGTTTTGGGATAACACAAGTGTTAAAACAATATTTACAGAAATGTTCGGTTTTTTTACATAGAAACACCACTTAGCAAGGCCCAGACGCCACTCGAGGATAAGTGTTAAAGAGTGTACAGCAGTCACTGGGGCAATATCGTAGAAATCGTTAGTAGTGAAATTTTGATAAATTTGATTACTTAAGGGGAATGGATCAAGAACTTGTTTACATTGGACTTGAAGAGAACCATATCGTAGTCAGCTGGAAAGCAGGCAATGGAAGAGAGTTCCACATGTGTGTAGTTCTAAGAAAGAAACTTTGTTCATGGAATCTACATTTAGGTTTAGGCACAGATACAGAGTAGGGGAATTATTGACAGCGTTTTAAGCTGATGAGTGTTTTTCGTGAAAGTTTGGCGAGGGGGGACCATAGATTGGAGCTCAGACGAGCACTTGCAAGGAAAATAACGATAAAGCAGAGGCAGAGTCACAACGTCTCTTCTGTGAGATAGAGGTTGCAGGGAAGAGAAAAGGGCATCCACTACTGGTTCATGTTAGCACAAGAAATGTAAAAACTAAAACAATATTTGAAATAAATTATTTCCATATGGTTTCGTATATCGTTTCATGAGTATAGTGACTTCCTATCCGATCTACATTTTAGCTTAAATTTATCGACTTCAGGTATCTTATTCATCGGATTTTTTTTTTCGTGGATCTAACCAAAAAAGGCAACTTATAAAAATAAAGAAAAATAGACAATTAACAGAAGAAGCAAAAGAAAACGACAGAAAAACGTTGAAGGAACGCGAGAAAGGGAGTTAGTAAAATAAGAAAATCGAAAGTGCGATCAAAGAAAAAGCATAAGAGAAAAGATGTGCAGAGGGAAGGAAAACTAGAAATAAAGTGAGGAACAGGAACAAGTAAAGGGAACTGTATAGATGGAATAAAGAAATGTAAAAATAACGAAAACAATGGAAAAAGGATTAAAGAAAGAACATGTATAATACAAATATCAACTATATATATATATATATATATTAGCGGTGGTGGTCGGCTTTGCTCGGGCCTGAAATACGCTTAAATATGAGATTTTAATTTTTCCATATTTCGTATATATTATTATAGAATCGTGATTTCAAAGGTTAAAAAAAATGTGTTTAGGTGTCATCAGCTAGAATCGAAACCAAAACTCTAGCATATAAGGCTGATGATGCTATCACTATACAAACGTTACACGCATATAAACTGATTCAAAAATAAAACATAAGCTACACAAAAAGCGTAACGATTGTTACATTTTGATCCATTTTTGACCCCTTAAAGCAATTTTCCCCAACTAAAAGGCACAGAAAAGTACGGCTCGTAAAATATTTAATTATTTGACATTGCTAGCGCCGCTCTGCGACATTTAGTTTTGGGGGAGATAGAATTTGAAAATATAGAGAAAGAAAGCCGACAGACAGACAAATAGCCGTTTATATATCAATTGATTTCTGCATTATATATATATAATAAGTTAATTGAATTAGTTTGTTAAACACACACACATACATTATATATATATATATATATATATATATATATATATATATATAAATTCAATCCAAGTAACATCTTGTGATTGCCCTTCTAAGGCACAATTCTTTATATATTTACACATGACAAAATATCACCCACGGAATATTTTCAACAATCACCGTATATGCGCATATGCGTACCCGCGGCATTTCCTGACGCTCACCATTACGTTTGAATATTTTTCAGCGATAAGTATAGGTGAACCTACATACAGATATAATACGTGTGTGTGTGTGTGTGTGATCGTGCGTGTATATATATACGCACTTGTACGAGATCGGGCATGTCTTTTCTAACGTCATTTATCGAGCCGACCGATCGTCTCCCTTCCCTGCTTCAACGATGGCCATTTCCTTTACTTAGAATATGAATACAAACGGGCGCGTAATAATGGTCATTATCTTATTATGATCTGTCCGTAACCTAGCATTTAAGAAAACAATAGTAACCACGCTGACCGACAAATGATTGCCGAGCGTTTCCTGCCAGAGGCCAGAGAACCAGGACCACATAGGGATGTTGGCGCCAATAAACAACATCTTCGAATGCTTTAAGACAAGAAACGGCTTGGTCGCACACACTTGCACAAGCTATGAAAATAATGAAATAAGAAAAGAGGTACCAATTATCCATACGAACATATTTGTGAAGCCCCCGCATTTGTAGTTGCCGGCAGCCCGAATACGCCGGTATAGTTGCTAACAGCCCGAATATGCCGGTATAGTTGCTAACAGCCCGAATATGCCGGTATAGTTGCTAACAGCCCGAATATGCCGGTATAGTTGCTAACAGCCCGAATATGCCGGTATAGTTGCTAACAGCCCGAATATGCCGGTATAGTTGCTAACAGCCCGAATATGCCGGTATAGTTGCTAACGGCCAGAATACGCCAGTATAGTGGCAAACGGTCCGAATACGCCAGTATAGTGGCAAACGGTCCGAATACGCCAGTATAGTGGCAAACGGTCCGAATACGCCAGTATAGTGGCAAACGGTCCGAATACGCCAGTATAGTGGCAAACGGTCCAAATACGCCAGTATAGTGGCAAACGGTCCAAATACGCCAGTATAGTGGCAAACGGTCCAAATACGCCAGTATAGTGGCGAACGGTCGGATAATGCCGATATGGTCGCAAGTGGCCAATAATGCCGATATATATTTGGTGGCAGCCCGTTTATGCCAAAATAGTTGCCGGCAGTCCGATTATGCCAAAATAGTTGCCAATGGTCCGATTATGCCAAAATACTTGCCGGCAGCCTGATTATGCCAAAATACTTGCCGGCAGCCCAGACGCTCAAAAATACTTGCCGGCAGCCCAGACACTCAAAAATACTTGCCGGCAGCCCAGACGCTCAAAAATACTTGCCGGCAGCCCAGACGCTCAAAAATACTTGCCGGCAGCCCAGACACTCAAAAATACTTGCCGGCAGCCAAGATACACAAAAATACTTGCTGGCAGCCAAGACATACAAAAATACTTGCCGGCAGCCAAGACACGCAAAAATACTTGCCGGCAGCCAAGATACATAAAAATACTTGCCGGCAGCCAAGACACTCAAAAATACTTGCCGGCAGTCAAGACACGCAAAAATACTTGCCGGCAGCCAAGATACATAAAAAATACTTGCCGGCAGTTCGTTTAAGCCCAAATAAATGCTAGCAGCTCGTTTGAGCCCAAACAGTTGCGGGCAGACTGAATACGCCCAAATAATTGCTGGCAGCTCGAACATGCCGAAATATTTACTGGCAGCCCAAATACGCCAATCTAGTTTCCAACAGCTCGGATACACTCAAATAGTTGCAGTCAGCTCGTAAGCAGCAATAATTGGTGCGAGCCGAATATGCCAAAGTAATTACCGATTGGCTGAATAAACAATGACTACTGTCGACTTCTGCACAATCTGAACTAAACAAAAGTGAATTAAAGAACCAGTTGGAAAAGTATGAAACATACTTTCAAGTTGAAGTCGTTACAAATTTTGGCAGACGATAATTAAAGACAACAGCAAATGTAAATTGGTCAAATTTAAAATGAATTTACGCGGATTAGCATAGGTAAATTTGTCTCTGGAAGGAGTAATCAAATTATGTATTTTTCAAGTAAGAAATCAGAGTCAATGCTATCAAGAAGAAATTATTTTTACGGTATGATAAATGTGTCTTTTATAGATGTATTTAAAAGAAGTACATTTTTATTCAACGGAGCGACAGAATTCGATTTCAGAACAATTTATTTTAAAATAGATAAAATCGGACATCTATAGCGATATCAGATTAATCAGCAATAACGATATTTGCTGATTAAGCGATCATATATTTGCAACACGTGAATGTGATAACGTACGTCCGAACATTTAAACGCCTCATACTATCTTATATATTCTGATTTCAATAAATGCTTGTTGAGTAAGCTTGCAGAAGATAGAGAAAATGATAGCGGTAGTTCGACTTCCATCGCGCATGCGTGTTTAGATTATTGCATTAATTCTAAAATACCCGTCTCTAGGTTTGTTTGTTTTATTCAATGTTATTTCCGTCTTTCTCCGTCTCGGCTTTGTAACGTCACTAATGAAGGCATAATAGACCGTAATAGCTGTATTCATTGCTTGATGAATGTTTCTGATCGTATTTTTTTGCGTATTTATTTTCTTTTGATTTGATTAGGCTGCGATTTTCGTATTTTGTTTCAGGTCCTTAATTGTTTTAGCTGCGGGTACAACGATCGTAGCTGTTTGAAAGATTTGTTTTAGTGTTATATTTTAGGGAAATTAATTAGGTTTATCGCTTTCTTAATCATTTAGATATAGATTTATTTTCGCCTAATTTTCTTTGTGCTTCGCAAACACACACACAAACACACACACACATATATATATATATGAATATTAATATTAAATAACAGTGTAAAATAAATCAACAAAGGAAAGAGAAACGTATATATTTTTCTTCTCTTAATTTATTTTGTTACTGTTATTCGATATTATTTTAACTTCCGTAATGTGCATTTTTTATTACTTTTTATATGTTCGTCTTTCTTCTGGTTTTCTGTTTGTACTTCGTTTCCCTCCATTTTGATTTTTGTTTTAGCTGTTTTTTACATCGCCTCTCATCCACTTTTACTCCCACTCCCTTTCTCCAACACTATCCCACAACTTTTCTCCTATTCCCACTCCCCCACTTTCTTACCACCTCTACTACCCCCTTCTCACTCTTTCTTTACGCTGTCGGTCCTACGCTCGTTGCATATTTATTTATTTATATTACTATTATACGCATGTATTTGTTTGTATTCTTTTTCTCTTATGTTTTTTACATGTTCATATTTTATACGTGTTTTAGTTTGTTTTTTGTTTTTTTTGTACACATCGATTTTATTCATTTTATTTTACACCGTTAAAATTACCCCCTCCCTTTTTTTACGACCATTTGTTTTGGATTCAATTCCCCCCAACTCTTACAAGTCACGAGATGTATCCATGACCCGTTGGTTCAAAATGTTTACCACTATCTATTCTATTAAAACATGCAGAAACCGTGATATTTTCCCTGGACAAAGTAATAGACGCTTTCCTTCTTTTATTGTTATTATATAGAAGTAGTATTAATATTTATTGTTCTTATCTATCTAGATTGAAATAAAGATAAATTCACATTATTTGGCCATCTTATTTATATACGTATTTGTGGTAGGTAAAGACACGTATGTTCATTAGCAGGCGACGCTAAAAAAAAGAGTCACTCTTTCTTCACGTGGTCAGAGAATCAGTGTGAGAGATTCAGAGAAAAAAGATTTTTTAATGGATATCGCTCAGACAAAGCTTGAAGCCACTTGATGTAAGGAGATAAATTAATATTTCCAGATCAAAAGACTGGCTAACGGGTAAGTGTTGTATGGATATATTCTGACTAGAAAACAACAATTATTTTCTCTTTGTAAAAAACAACCCTCATCGAATGAAAGGACTAAAAAAGAAAATCAAAGGAGCTAGGTCCACTTTATACTCCCTTTAAAATAAGAGATATGCAGGAGAAAATATTAAGGAGCTGGTTTAATGTTATAGTAATTAATAGCAGTAATTAGAGTTGAACTACGAATATAAGATGATGTGACTAGGCTGGTGTAGGTTGTATATGGTGGAGCTTGATGCACCCTTCTGATTCATTGGGTTGGATTTCCTCTGAACTCCCGTCTAGCTCGGCCAAGGATAAAAGTGAAGTGTTTCAGCGCGCGCATTCACTTTCCTTGCTTCAGGACAGCTCAGCTAGCGGGATGCCATCCTTTAGCGTTACATGTTGCAAACTACGACAAATTGTCGGCCTTATTGGGCAAAAGGGGAAGAAGAAAAAGAAATATTTTGTGTTTTGGTTTTGCAGAACATGACTGAGTTTTGCAAAAGGGAAAGAAAAAACATCGAGGTTCGATACGTCCTTGGGTTAGGAAGCTGGAATATTGAGACGGCCTCATCCGTTCGGGCAAAAATCAGAAGCTCACAGTATTAATGCCGTTGTCCCTTAGGGGTCCATCCTGGGCCCAACTCTTTTCCTGATCTACATTAATGATCTTCCAAATCACATCCTTACATCATTTGTAGACATTTATGCTGACGACACTACCATTTATGGTAGCACATCTAAGACAGTAAACGACCAATTTCTCTCCAATTCTCTCTCCTCTGATCTTGAGCATGTATAAAATGGGGAAAGGAGTGGCTGGTTACTTTTAATGCATCTAAAACCAAGCTTCTCTCTTTACATCATCAACATTCTAATCCACATTTGGCATCAATTGAAATGAATGGCTCTCGTCTTCAGGAGGCCTCAAGTTTTGACAAGCTTCTGGGCTTGACCATTACTCCTGATCTTAAATGGAACACATACATCAAATCTGTTGCCAAGGCCGCTGGAAAAATGGTGGGATCTTTCTATCGATCCGGTAGATATCTCACTGCTGATGCTATTCTCTATCTCTATAAGAGCCAGATACGTCCAAGGATGGAATACTGTTGCCACATCTGGGCAGTAGCTGCTCGAAAGGACTTGTCCTGCCTTGATAGAGTTCAAAATAGACTTCGTAGCCTCATAGGAGATGTCCTTTTCTCCTCCTTGCAACCTCTATCTCACAGAAGAGATGTTGCGAGTTTGTCTCTGATGTATCGTTATTTTCATGGAAAGTGTTCGACTAAGCTTCAATCTATGGTCCCCCCTCGCCAAACCTTCACAAGAAACACTCGTCTAGCTGTAAACACTATCAATAATTTTCCCCACTCTTTATCTGTGCCTAAACCTAAACGTAGATTCCATGAACAAAGCTTCTTTCTTAGAACTGCACGCCTGTGGAATTGTCTTCCGTTTTCCTGCTTTCCGGCTGACTACAATATGGTTGTGTTCAAGTCTAAAGTAAATAAGTTCTTGATGAGCCGTTCCATATTAGTTATCAAATTTACCAAATTTTCATTACTAATGATTACTATATTGTCCAATTTCTACTGTACACTCTTTAACCCTTATCCTTGAGTGACCTCTGGGCCTTGATAATGTGATGATACCTATGTAAAAAAAAATTTTTTTTAAATAAAAAAAATAAAAACTATGAAAAATAGAAAGTAAAAAATAAATAAAAATAATAATGCAGAAGTAAAAGACATTTTTTTTTAATTATGCAAGAAGAATTATGGAAACAAGGGAATGCACTAGCGTCTAAGACAGGTAGTCAAGAAGACGATTAAAATGAACTCAGTCGGAATCAACTTGCTAGAGTCGAGGTTAGAATTACTGGGAATGTGAATATTGATGAAAAATAGATGTGGCGTTGCATAACTCAAAAAAGAGTACTGCTAGAAATATTCTTAAGACTTTTTTTTCACCGATCGAGAAGATATAACAGAAAGAGCACGTACATGAAGACCCATCTAACAAAATATAATTCGAAACTATCAATAATCTATGGAACACAACGGGCTGTAATCAACACTTACTTATAATACTCCAAGGTGAATTCTGATCTGGAATGAGACTATCAACTCTAACCTTCTTCAGACACTTCTGTCGAAAGAGCTTTCTTTTACCCCACACTATAATCCATTTTTAATAACTCGAACTAACATTTTTCTGTAGGTTATACGTATAAAATTTGTATCTGCATCGACACCGTCTTGGACAACCTTCAGCAAGGTGTTCAATTCTTAAATCAATCTTACTTAATCGTCTCCTAGCCCATTTTTACATTTGTTTTTATCATATTTAAGATTGAATCAACTCAAGTTAACAATTTGGGTATCATACAAACGGCATCCATTTGTGTATTCATTTGTTTGAATTATGCGAGTTTCTATCTTCATCTTCATAGTTATTTTTGTTTCACTAAGTTTCGACCAACTTATTTTCTACCCTTCTTCGGTTGGTTTACCGCGACAGGATAGGAATGCTGAGTCTTGTAAAGGTATCACCAGTAATTACTGCCTTCTATAGTTGTTGTCTCATCACGTTTTGACCATCTTCTGGCCTTTATTGGATAAAATAAAAACTATCTTCTAACGATGCTCACCTGGAACGGTAGCGACACAACGCCTCTATCCACTGCGTAACGGGCCTTGAAGAGCGATCAAGAAGAAGGTCGAAGTATAAGTTGGCCAAAACGCGGTGAAACATCTATAAAAATGAGGCTAACAGTTCGCCAAAAATGAATACACAAATTATGAAGCCTCATCCAAAATGGTTTAAAAAAAAAAAAAAAAACGAAATAAAATAACATCGGCATCCTGTATTGAAGCCAAAAATCTGGCGTTTTTAGGGTGGGGTTTCGCTTTTTAGGTACAACTACTTCCCTTGCCACACAGACTGGGAGTGGTTTTACCGGTAACCATCCTATCTATGGATGAAATTGAATTCAACTCTGCATTGAGAAAAAAAAAAATCTCCACATTGGGCAAAATGGTTGACCCTACTGATCTGACTACCTCTAAATCGATCTTTTCCAGGTCTTTCACTGTTTTTTTGCTTACGCTGTTTCTTTATTCGTCCTGCAAGCCAAGGACCAATCTGTAAGTACAATTCGTACGATCAGCTGATCATGTCAAGCTCCACTACATAAAACCCACACCAACCTATTCACAACTAATATTCCTATGCCAAAGACCAAAATGTGATGGAAAGCAATGGCGGAGGTTCAATTAGTTATTTGAAGATATAAAAATTTCACCGATATGATCGGATTCTTTATTTGATAACCTGAAAAAGGTTGATATGCTGTAAAACAAAACGGCTAAATAAAACTAGTCGGTTTACTCACACAATATATAATGTGCACAGTCCTGTATCTTGTGATTTGCGGCGACTAGATATTGGCTGGTTATGATTGGTCGCATTCAATAATCGCTATTCCATCAATCTAGTACAACAAACTTAAATATCTTTCATTTTTATATTTTCTAATGGAAAACACTCCAGACAAAGCATGAAGCCACTTGATTTAACTTGCTAAAAATGCTGCATGAAAAACTTTCAAACGAAAAGTGTTAGATGGAATATATTCTAACCCAGAAAACAGCAATTCTCCCCTCTTTGTCGAGAATATCACTCATCTATCATATAAATCTCACCTATCTGTTTAAATGTATGTATGTATATATGTATGTCTGCGTAAAACCTTTGATAGACGCGTCGGAAGGTGACGAAAATGGTATCGTTTTGAACCTCGAAATTCGGGCGACGAATAACGAAAAATTGGCCTAAAACAATTATTCGTTCACTTTCAACAAGCAGTTTTCTACAAGGAGGGGTCGCTTTTTTCGCCGATGTTTTCAAAAGTCATCCACTCTTTTCGATTGACTAGCCTTAATTTTGACGTTCGTCACTTCCGGTTTTGCGATAGGCGCATAGCAAAATCGTCACTTTTTTTCTTTTTTTTCCCCCACGTTCTTTTCCTCCTTTGCGGTACCGGTTCGAGCCTGTCTGCCTGCTACCATTTTTATTATTATTATTATTATTATTTTTTTTTTTTTTTGCTCAATAAACACCTCCAAACACCCGGACAACGTCAGGCACCCAGGCTAGCTGAATATAAGGAATAAAAAAAAAAATAGGGAAGCAAGAGTTACAAGGCTAGCGAAATTAAACCCAAGAACCATGTTCTACTCTAATTAGTTATTTCAAGTAGCGAAGTTTGCGAAGCGACAACAAGCAAACAGAATTAGCTAGTATATATATATATATATATATATATATATACATACATACATACATCAATTTTTACGGACGCCTGTTGTAACATAATTCATTTAAACCTATATTATATATTCTACGCATATAAGCTTTCGTATATGGTATTACTGGACTAGACAAATGTTGAGCAGGGATAGAGAAAGCTCAGAGTTTATTTGAGCTAATTTTCATTTTTTTTTTTTTTCGCTGTATATAATATTCCCTTCGATTAGTTCATATTCCCATTCTTTGATTTTCGCATTTAAGCTCTTTGTTTATTTCTATCTTTATGCTATAGTTTGCATATAATTCTCCACACAATATATCGTTTTTAAAGAACCGGATCCGAGCAGAAATCCCCCCCCCCACAAAAAAAAAACAATACAACAAAACGCACAGATCAAAAAAATAATAAATAAAAAATCAAAATAGGAACCTAGATGAAAGAGCCCGGCCATTAAATGCAATTAATTTTATGTTTTCAATGAACAATGGACGACAAAGGCAGATGAAACAGAGGAAAGGATTTGTTTTTAGAGCGAATGGAGAAAGAACGGATGAGGTTCGGGTCGGATGAGGGACGAAACAAAACCGATGAAAATCGCGAATGTAAATAAACGAATGAACTGTGGTAATTCCGTAAAGTTTGATTAGAGCTAATCTTCGCCATCAGTCAATGAAAAGCGAAACGCTTTAAATACGCGATTTTATCAAATAGACGAACCTGAATCAAATTATATTAATGCCGATATTCATAAAAACAGCCAAATGAATAAAACGGTTTTTATTAGTATGTTTTATTAATTGTTATAAATGATGAAAATAATTGTGACGTTTGATGATGTAGATAAAATATATACATATACTTGTTTTATTTCATTTCGTATATAAAAGATTACTCCCTGGAGTTATATTTATCGTTTCTAAAAGTACAACTTCATGTTTGATGCATGCCGACGCGTCGTATTTGTTTTAAAAGACCAAATAGGTTTGTTCAATACAAACCATTCAGATACTGCGATCTGTTCTGCAGTTCATCGGCGAAAAAACAAAAAGGCTTCTACTTATTAAATTACTAGTTTTCTATATACACTAGCAGGCTGTCCAACGTTGCCCGATCTTAAAATATGTTTAAATATATTTGGATTCATGCAGATGTTGTATTTATTATTATAGAGTTCACTGTCCAACAATTATTATGATATACTTAATATGTAATAGTGATTTCAAAAGTAAAAAAAAGAAAAAATTAAATGACTTGTGTGCCATCAGCGGGAATCGAAACCAAAACAAAGCTCTCCAGTCTTATCCGTTTCAAATCCAAACATATACAACTGCTTTTAATTAGCCGATGCACAGAATAAAATGTGCAAAGTCGACTTAGCCAGGCTAAGATCTTTTTTATATTATTTTTCTCCCTTAGCAGCTATTATACCGGTTAAAAACCAAATCTAAAGTGTGCTATATGTCACAATACACTACATATAAAATTTCACTTCCGTAGACCAAATATTCAAAGAGGAGTTTGATAGAGTATTTTTGCACGTACATTGGCAAGGCCCTTTATATATATATATATAATTTCTGGTTCACCCCAGCTGACACATTGGATCACTGTACTGACACCAATATATGCCTGTCATGTAAAATTTCTAAATCCAAACAAGAAATCTGATATCATATTTAGTCGACAGGAACTCACCGTATCTGTATTCCATAAGGCAAGGATGTGCAACTCTCGACACGTGAGCTAAATTCAGCCCTCGCGTAAATTTTGTTTGGCCCGCCGCCTTACTCTGGACACGATATAAATATAAACAAACCACAGTAACAGTTTCTCATTAAATCATTTGCCGTTTTTAACTGTGTTATAAAAACTTTTAAAAATAACGTCATGAAAAGGTATGCATGTATATTTGCGCATACGTAGAAATAACACATTTAGTCGACTTACTTCTGACAGGTTCTAATTTTTTAAATTTGACCCCTTAGCTATTTTTCGGCTGATCAAAGTCTGATAGAGTAGTTTGGTAAATACCGTTCCATACATACACACACACACACACATATACATAGAGGAATAGAGGTTTGGTTACATTTAATACTCGTTTTCTTCAAACGCACAGAAAATGTTACTTCCATATTTAATAACATTGTAGTCCCTCATGATAATGTAGTCAAAGTTGTTTGATCCTCTTTCTATAACAAGCATAGTTTTCGACCCCCACCTTCCAAAAGTCTGCCTACCCCTGCAATAAGGCATCCAAGCATGTTGGTGTTGAAGTACTATACGGAAGCAGAATGAGGAGGGTTACATGCGTATTATACAAGCATATCGTAATATATGTGTCATATGTGGCCGGAATCTTAAATTATGACGTCATTTGAACACAAAGTAAACGAAGAAATATGGGCATTTAATATTAATAGACTGCTATGAGAGACCGTGTGTGTTGCTCCCTTGTGGTATCTGTATCTTTCTAGATTAATTCATTGGAATTTAAGGAATCTGTGTATAATTTGCGTCATTTGGCTTTGGTTTAGATTTCATTAAAAATGGGTGTCGAATAAATTAATGTGGATTTCGAATGACCTCAGCCGAAAACCAAGTCTAAAATAGTAACACCATTATATAATGATGTGCGTATGTGGGTGGGTGTGTATCGAGATTTGTTAAAAGAGGCAGAGCTACAATAATGATTATTTAAACACTATGTTACATTTTTCATAGACGTATCATGGTTTCATTGACATTTTTAGAAACGGCCTTTTTCTAAATCGCAAAAGGTCAATCCATGTCGATCAGAGTACGGTAAATTTCTGAAAAATGTAAAATCTAATATATATATATATATATATATATATATATATATATATATATATATATATATATATTAGGGTGTGTGTTTGTATATATACGTGATGATGTTTACTTATACCTTAACTATTTTCGGAATAGCTTGTTCATCGCCTCTTCTCCTTCGTGCGTTATTTTGTTCAATGCATTCTGTTCGTTTTTTCATCGCCCGTCTGCCATTTCTTCATGCATTCGAATCTTAACTCAATAATATTTTCTTTCGTTTATCCGCCTCGCATTCATCCGAAATGAATATGAATTTCCTTTCATCAAAATGAAAAATAAAATAAGACATTAAAAAAATGGCGTCTCATTGTTTGCGTTGATTCCACGCTCCCCGGCTCAACAACGTGGTCGTTGTCGTCGTCGACGACGACGCTACTTCCTTCTTGTATTCGTTGGTTTATTAAGGAAATAAAAGAATGTTCGCGCCTCTTGTTTATTTCTCATTTGGAGTAGTTTTCCGCTTGGCGGAACTTCAGCTTCACACTTCAAGAAATGGACACGCAAAAACACAGCAAACAATGACACCTTTTGATTTTTTTTTTTGGATTTTTTTTTTTAATATATAAAAAATAAAACGTATCCAAATAGAAACGACGTTGGAACATGCTGTTTTGCAATGATTTGAAATTTCATATTTTATAGTATTTTTCTTCATTTTCATAATATTCGACCCTTCCTCGCTCATATGTATGTATAATAGCGGGGGTACTCGGTGTTGCCCGGGTGTTTGTAGGTGTGTGGGTTTTAGGTAAATGAAAACAAAAATCGTTGCTTGTTTAAAAAAAACAATGCCTTGGCGCGCAGTTGGAAAAAAAAGTGTGAAAAAAAAAGCGCGACTTGCCAGGTGCCCGTTTTTTGACGAGTTGATGACGTCAACATTGAGTGCGGGACAGTGTTTTATTTATCTCGAGTCTGTTCGCTTCCTTTTTTTATACGAAAAAGCTTAATGCACATGTGGCGATCGAAAATTGTTGAATATTTATCTTTTGAAAGTCGGGCAAATTCGTAGATATTATCATTTAGGCGCAATGTAAAAAAGTTTAAGTTGTGAGGCGATCGATCGGTTCTCGGAAAAAAGCCTTTCTTGGACATACACGAGAACGCACTAACATTTTCGCCTTCATATATATATATATACAAATAATTTTTCTCTTAATCATATTTGATTAAATAAAATAGACGTTTTTGTCTATAATTCTTTTTCTCATCTTTTCCAACTTCCGAATAAGTTAATATTTTTGTACCCTGCGCAGATTTATAAAGATTTAAATTGATACTTTAACCGACTAATAATAAACGAAAACTTGAAATATTTAAGGCATATCTGATAAAAGCTGAACAAACCTACTAATAAATTAATAAAATAAACTTTACAAACTTTCCAGGATGTTACTACTGCTGGTAAAATTATTATATTAGCCAACAAATGAAAAATAAACAAATTATATATAGTGTACAAAACCAGTTAGATTAATTTATCCCTGACAATGATAAAAAAAGGTTGCAAAATATTTGAACTTACGATAACTACAGCGATTACTCCAGCCAGTTGTTACCAGAAGTGAAGACGGTTATTCAAATGTTGGAAAGGATCAGGAACAGAATAAATAGACAAGAAACGTCTATGTTATTTCATATATATATATATATATATATATATATATATATATATATATATATATATATATATAGCAAAAGTACCCGTTGTTGACTGTGTTCAAAAAACAGAAAATGGACTATGATTTATGAAAGCATGATAGGTTATGGAAAGGAAGGGTTGTAAATTTGGGTTGAATTTGCTGGTATCAAAACCAAAGCAAAATATGATGAAAGTAAAAATAAAATAGATAAACCCCATAATTTAGTATATCATATTCTGTGGATCAATATTAAAAAACCTTGTTAAACTTTGTGACATATTTCCATTCTATGGAAGTCAGGTGCGAATGAACACCTCATAATTTTATTATACCATATTTCTTCAAACTGAAACATAATTATCAAAGTATACTTACGCAGATAGATATGAAATGTCTTTATTAAAGTTTGTGCCTATTTCCATTCTATGGAGGCCAGGCACGAACGCAGACCCCACAATTTTATTATACCATCCCTATTTAAGTTAAAACATACTTATCAAAGTATTCTTATGTACATCTATATCAAAAACACTTGTAAACGTTTTTTTATCATTTTTTTTATTTTATTTTCATACTTTGTAGACCAGGCGCGAATGCATACCCCACAATTCTAATAAATCACCGTTCTGCCAGATCAAACATACCCATTCCTGTGTCTCGATACATCTTCTATCATTATATGTAATCAGTTTTTTTTAAATAGTCAACCATATAGGAGCCTATTCGTGACCAGACACACAGACATTCAGCTTTATATTATAGATATATATCGAAAGAGAGAGAGAGAGAGAGAGAGAGAGAGAGAGAGAGAGAGAGACTGTATTTTCACTGTTCAAGTAAACACGTGTCAAATATCTTTAAAAAATATTCCAGCGTTATATAAAAAAAATAAAAAATCATGAATGAATTGAATACATCTTTTGTTTTTCTTTAAACATTCCTTATCATTCCGACCCTCCCCCTTAAAAATAATTCACATTTTTACTATTTTATTAGTTTTCTTTTCTACAAACACTTGAAACTTGTTTGAAATGAACAACAAAAAAATGATAATCAGCTAACGATATGCAACTTTCTCGAATTCCCTAAATTTATATCCTACCGTTTTGCTGTAATTCCGCATTTTAGCATTTATAAGTGTTTAATCATCTTTAATCCTTGTGTTAATTGATGCTGGTCAAGAGGTAGCGCCCTAGCAAATGGAGTCAAAGGTGGCCTTGTATCTAGGTTCAGATCTCTCGACGAGCAGTAATTATCACCTCCTGCACTGATGATTGAGAACGTATGAAATACTAGTGCCTGCAGATATATGTGTATGTAATCCAAACGATTATAAGATAGATATTGGTTGTGTATATGCGCACATTTTTAGCTATGATTTCTATCGAAACGCAGCGTCATCAGACAGCTCGTCTAAACTGGTTTTCACTGTAGCAGGTATTGCATGCACGTATGTAACCAATAATGTTTGTATAAATAAAGAAAAATACAGTTTTACTTGTTAATGTTTACTATTTTATGCACACTATAGTTTCATTGGATTAATATCTAGGAAAACACAACCATGCAATCATTACATGCTTGTCTATTGGTATGTACGGGATTCACTCCTAAACTAATTAGCCAATAATTATTCACTTCACTACGGAGATTCTACGCGTCTTGCAGTAATAACGTAGGCTATGTTAGGGTTGATTTAGTTGTGTGCGAAATAGTTAAATTCGACAGAATCTCTTCTTGAAAATTCAAGCAAGTTGGTAAATTTTTACAATCTGGATTAAGGGCCATTTAATTACCATTCCTGGAATTTATCTCAAGTTTATTTGTATTATTTTAAAGGGTTTTAGGGATGGTCGTTTTTGTTTTACGGCATATCAACCCTTTTCAGGTTATTTAATGCCGAATCCAAAGATTTTAAAGAAAAATTTTGTTTATAGAATATATTTGCTGTTTTAAAGTCGGTTTCTATTTAACCCATAGTTTGGACCCTAACAGGTACTACCACTGTGTGTCAGAGTGGGCCTAGGAGGAATGGCAATTAAAGGGTGGCTCCACACTCCCCGCAAGCTGAGGCCTCACCATTGAATATTGTTTAAGGTCATATCCAGGACCAGTAAATGGGTTTAGGAGTATAAAATCATATTAAAATACGAATATATTGAATTTACCTTGAGTAATAACTAATTGAATTTACCTTGAGTAATAACTAATTGAATTTACCTCGAGTAATAACTAATCCATAGTTATTAAATATCAATGAAGTAACTTTCTTTCAGTTTTTACTTAAGATCCTTTAAACTTAAGCCTTCGATTATAGACGTTTCCTATAATTGCAATCATTCCATAAACTCTGATCAACATCGGAATTAGAATTAAAGATGAAATTTGTTATCGTTATATCTTTGTCTAAGGCTTCGAAACGAATCGCATATGTATTGGTTTGTTAGAATTAATCTTACCTACAGTGAAACGGATATGCATCTTGTTGGTTAAATATTTCACTGTACCAATGTAAAAAAATTTTTACCCAACTAAATAGCAAACAAAAATTATTAACGTCCTTCTGCTAATGTTTACATGAGCTCAAAAGTAGATCTATATTCAATACAAAATCAGCGTCAACTCCCCTGGTAGAACAATCGGATCGTACGGTTG
>NC_136501.1:61839817-61849817 GCF_053919585.1 Euprymna scolopes
TATAATGTTATGAATTGAATTTTTCTTAATGCTGCAATATATTAAGTTATACATTTATTGATAGAATTTTGATTTGACTTGTAATATCAACTATTTCGCTTGAATACCTTCTTTCTCGCTCTTGATAATTTTTCTGTTTGTCTAAAAGTTTTGTGTTTTTATAGAAAAGTATGAAGTTTTATTCGGTGTTGATATAATAGCTTGGAACTAATTCAAGTGTGTAGTTAATTTTTATAGGAATATATTTAAGATATATTTCGCGCCGAAATGTTTTAATTAGTCCGAGATAAATTCATGGAATATATAGCATTAAAAATAGCTCAAAACCGACACTCAGCGCTTACGACACTTGACCTATTTGACACCAAAAAAATGAACATATTTTTAATTTTTCATATTCATTAAAGATCATTTTTATCAAGCATATATTAACTTTGTGGGACTTTGTTGTTTATTTTTTAATATTAGCTTGACATACACACATACAAGTCCCTTTTATATAATAGATTTTTAATTTTTGTTCGTTTTTTTAACTAATATATAGTCTGTTAGGAAAGATGGGACAAAAGTGACAGAAATCCATGACGTGATTCCACATCGACGCCCTAGGGTGACGAGATTTATGGGTTTATTCAGTACACATTTTCATAACCCCCCCCCAAAAAAAAGTGCCTGGGCAGCCCTGTCGACATTCTCGATTAAGATCGCCTCAGACGATTCGCAATAAACTACTTCTCAAAAAGAGCTACACAAGAATATTATTACCGGCAATTAACAGGGGTCATATCATTACAAGCATGGTCTCATCTGTTGATTCTGGCAACTGAGGATAAAAAGTCCCTATCCGAGGTCGATAGTAACAGAAACAGTTAAACAAAATTATCTATCCTTCAATGTCTTACGTTCGAATAATAAAATCGGTTGATAAGTTGTAATGCCACGCTAACGAGTCTTTAAAACAGCGAAACACTATATATATATAAAATATTTAATTATTAAATTTATAATTATCAGTTGGTTGGAAATAATTGCTTCATTTAAGCAGTATTTAAAAGGTTCTCTTCCTTAGTAAATCCTCCGAAAGATAATTGAATAATACTGATCGCAAGTGGTATTTACACTTCTTTGAAGTGCTGTGTTGTAAAAGGCAAAGGATAAAGATGTTGGGTTATATCACTAGAGATATGAGGTTCAAATTCCGCGATCGACGGATCAGTTTTATAATCAGTGATGAATATTTACAAGACAAAACAAGCTCGTCTGTGTATATAAATATACTTAATTATTAAATTTATAGTTATAGATAGGTAGACAGGCATCTTCCGCTATATTATCTCGTTTGCCTGCGCGTGTGAGCGATGTAATAACCGATTCATTTCGGTCTACTAAAGAATGATATGTCCTAATGAAGTCTTTATATTTCTTCGTTGTTAAGACTTCCCATCTTAATCATTCATATTCTTCGATATGAATGGCAAATATGTGTGCTGAATAAACCCATGAATCCTGTCGCCCTGGGGCGTCGAGGGGGATTCACGCCATGGATTTCTATCCCTTTTTCTCCCATCTTTCCTAACACACTACGTATTATTAAAAAAAAATGAACAACTAAAATAAAAAAACATCTATTATATAAAATGGACTTGTATGTATGTATGTATGTATGTATGTATGTTAAGCTAACATTTGAAAAATACAAAACAAAGACCCACAAAGCTGCTATATCGTTAATCAGAACAATATTTAATGAATATGAAAAATTAAAAAATATGTTCATTTTTTTGGTGTCAAGTTTAGTCACCGCTGAGTGTCGGTTTTCAGTCATTTTTAATATTATGTATTCCATGAATTTATATCAGACTACAATTTAACATGTTTCGGCGCGAAATATATCTTACACGTATATCTGGAGAAAATTAACTACATACTTGAATTATATCCAGGCTATTATATCAACACCGACTCTTCGGTGATAAAATAGCCGAATAAAACGGCATTACCTCTCTATAAAAAAATACGTTTAGACAAACAGAAAAATTATCAAGGGCAAGAAGGAAGGTATTCAAGCCATATTCTTTTCTTTTTTTTTTTTTGAAAAATAAAATGTACGCTTTCATATTAAAAGATTTTTATGAAAATCTAGAAAAATCTCATTCAGTAATTTTTTTTTTTTTTTAAATATAACCAAATATAAATATCTCCACTAAGAATATATGTACACATTTCTTAACTTTTTAATGGCCTTTAGTATTCATTCAATATGGAAGCAACTGAGAACCAATATATATACATATATATAACTCCGCGGATTGAAGACTATCTACTTATCAAGTGTTTCCTGTTCAGATTAAATGTTTTTAACCCTTTTTCAAAGTGTTTTTTAACATGTTTTATTAACTGTTTGCTCCTATATATATATATATATATATATATATATATAACTACATCATTTACTCACATAAAATTAATATACGAAAGTATAAATTTATGCGTAAACTTCAAGTATTTACTTCAAAAGTGCTCAATACGTAGGTAGAGCTAGTTAGTTAGTTATAAAATATATATGGCGATTAAGCTACACCGAACATTCCGCGTTTCATCCACTCTAGGACTCTTCAGGCTTATGCGCAAATTTTGTGGTTGTAGTTTTTATATACGCACCTTCTATTGATATTTTAGTAAGCCAATCAGCTTTCTAGTATCCACCGCGCCCTTCCTATCAGCCAATGGGCATGCACTTACAGGGAAAAAGCCTATTTGACCTCTGGTTTACCTATTCCTTTGTGTGTGATCTATTTTGCCTGGATATTTAGTTTCTTGACCTGTTTTAAATTTAGGTTAGTTTTTTGTATATATATATATATATATATATATATATATATATATATATATGTGTGTGTGTGTGTGTAATAGTGTATGTATATTCATGTTTGTTTAATTTATTTATTTGTTTATTTTCTATTGTTTTTGTTAGTTTTAAAATTATTTTGTATCGCTATCCTATAGTAAATTTTATTCTGTGAACGCAATTGTTCGCTATTTCTCTTCTACAGTTTAATAGATGTTGGGGTTCTTTAAAGTACAGGAAGAGCCTGAAGAGTCCTAGAGTGGATGAAACGCGGAATATTCAGTGTAGCTTAATCGCCATATATATATATATATATATATATATATATATATATATATATATATATATATATTTGTAAGTTATTACATCTTATTTGAATTATTTCACCCTACCTTTTTTCTTTTTGTTGCAATCGTTGTGCAATCCTTGTAGTAATGGGTAAATAGACGTCTGGCTAATTACTTCTTGATTTGGAAATGTTGAAAGTAGGGATTTGTATTTGTGATAAATTTTGTGATAAGTATATATTTTTTCTTTAGCCATATTAATTTTTCGAGAAAAATACAAACAGAGACGATTGTTAAGGAGCAGAAATTATTAACTTAAATTTAGGATTTTTTTTTAAATTTTAGCTCTTTTAATTGCTTAGGGTTAAACTTTTTATTTTTCCTCATTTAAATCCGATACATTCGGGGATCATTTTTAGCTATACAAATTCAATTTTTAGTACGCAATTATCTTTCCAGTAAATGTTTTCATTAATACCCGTAGCACTTGTTCAAATACAAACAAATGGTACTTTTTTTAGGAGGTAGACAGAAACAGACGTTGAAGAGAGTTTGATGAAGGATACGAATTATAGATCCCTCTATCTGGATTTTAATCGATCAGTACCGATGCTATTCTGATCTTGTGCAATACGTATTTAAATAAATATGTCCCTACATTTTATTTTCTTAATAAATGAACACTATTAAATTTCTCTTCCACTAACCTCATATATGTGATGGTCTTCCCCGTAGATTTAGACGTACGAGGTCTGTCACACAACTAAGTTGCTCGGAAATCCACACTGATGATTTATAGTGGTAAAAGCTTTGTGAAGAACCAAACATCATTTTTGATACAACTGCTAATATGACTACCACAAAACAGTCAACAGTAGACCTCAGTTTTCTGCATCATAGATTTTCGTTCTTCTAGATGCATGTCTTAACGAAGACTGGGAGTGCCTCTCTCCCGGTGAATTAACCGCGTTTCCTTTTACCACCTTGAATATTTCTAAGTCTCGACGCGAACCATACAGCGCCAAACCTTCTCAAATAGTCCCCAATCTTGTACTGGCCAGGTGCATCGTTGTATAATTCGGCGATCTGGCGGAACCGGTGTTCCAACGTGATTGTGCTATATATATATATATATATATATATATATATATATATATATATATATATAAGACATTTACTGGCAATGGTAAATAAATACATATAAGTGGTTTATAAGAGAAGAACATTGGAATACAAATTGAGGCGCGCACACACACACATATATATATATATATATATATATATATATATATATATATATATGGTACTCATGCAGAAAGTGATCCGTGCGGAAATAATAGCGTTATTATTTAAAAAGGCATTATTAACATGGGGAGGGAGAGGTGTTTTTGTACCTATTCTGTACTTTAACCTTACAGTTGATTAAAAAAAACAAAACTTATATTAAACGTGGAAATACGATTTTAAAACTAGCGCGGATCACTCTCTACATTAGCAGCATACACACACACACACACAAATGTTAAGCCTAACCCTGCTTCCTGCTCTGGTTAGGGGTCGCTTGATTCGAATGATGGCAGTCGTTTAGTGTCAAAAATCCGATGATCATGTGGTTCGTAGTCCACGAGATGAGTAATGAGTGCGTGTGACACGGAGGTCATTATTTGCCCGTGTCAACCGAGTTTTCATGGCGATTAGATAGAACAGGACGCAGATTCGTCGGCAATGTGTAAATAAATACGTGAACAATATGCAAGAATATATTCGGAACACAATTTAATGCGGACACATTAAAGAAAAGTTTAAAACGGAAAAATATCAAAAATTAATTTTAAATAAAAATAGAAAAAAAAGCATGAAGAGATGGATAAAGGCTATATATATATATATATATATATATATATATATATACCACATGCATGTACACAGACATATATACACACACATATATATAACTACTTCATCTACTCACATAAAATTAATATACGAAAGTATAGATTTATGCGTAAACTTCAAGTATTTACTTCAAAAGTGCTCAATACGTAGGTAGAGCTATTTAGTAATTTATAAAATATATATGGCGATTAAGCTACACTGAATATTCGGCGTTTCATCTACTCTAGGACTCTTCAGGCTTATGCGCGAATTCTGTGGTTGTTTATCGTTTTTATATGCCCCTCTTCTATTGAGATTTTAGTTAGCCAATCAGCTTTCTAGTATCCACCGCGCCCTTCCTATCAGCCAATGGGCATGCATTATATATATATATATATATATATATATATATATATATATATATATATATATATATATATATATATATATATATATATTACACTTTATATGTACATATGTGTGTGCGTGTGTGAGTGCGTGGGATGTCAGGGCCCGTTTCCTAGTTATCAATTAAAGTATTTTTTCTTATCGTTATATATTTGAATTCTTTTTTATACTCGCTAAACTAAACATGCTAATGCTTCGGAGCAAATTGGTATATTAAAAAATTGGTATATTAAAAAATTGGTATATTAAAAAATTGGTATATTAAAAAAAACAATTGTTCCTCATCGGACGAGAGAAATATAGTTTATATCTGCTATTCAGATCATCTTGTCCTCAGCAGAATACCTGTAAAGGAACGGATGTATTTTGCTAGTTAATAATGAAACTTATTCATTGAACAGAATAGTTTTATTGAAATAAAATTATACATTCTATTAAGGCGTATGTCTAAAATACTTATTGGTTTCAGTAAAATTCCTAAAATGATTTTGATTCTAAAAATATTTCCTATTTGAGGCTTCAGCTTAAGGTGTGTTAAAAAGATATTCAAATACAAGGAAGTTTGCTTAATTAGTGAATTAGAATTATTGACAAGATTTCGTTCAAATCTGGAATGTTTCACTTTAATGGAATGCGTGCATATCGCATAAGAACTGGAGACCAAAATAATAGAAATGAGAGAGGGAAAGAGTGTGTGGGTGTGGGCGCGAGCGTTGTGTGTGGTAGACACTAAGAGATGCGTGACTTCAATATTTGATTTACCTTTACAGCTAATTAACAGAATAAAAATTAACAATTTTTATACATTAGACACTCAGTAAAATATGCTATCAATTTCCGCTTAAGATGCCCTAATCTTCAGCCTTAAATTTTTAGACATTTTCTAGAATCAAAAGCATGTGATCGATCTCGATTTTAGACATCTGAATAGATCGATCTAAAGGATTCTAGACATGCGGTTTTGTATCATTGCATCCTGATTCTGTTTTACATAAGGTGATAGAAAAGAGGCGCGTTTGAAAACTTTCACCTGTTCGCGGACAAATATCCAATTAGTGTGTGTGTATGTGTGTATTATACAAACATTATTGATTACATATGAGCATACATGTATTAATGGAATCACAATTCTTTCGGTCTGATGAACTGCTGTCCCTGAATTGGGACTCCACTGAAACATGTATGCACATATGTAACAATAATGTTTGTATAATAAACGGACTAATACATATAAATATATATATATGTATATATATAGTGTGTGTGTGCGTGTTTATGATACAAACATTATTTGTAATATATGTGCATACATTTTTCAGTGGAATCTCAATTCTTTTCGAAACTGATGAAGTGTTGTCCCTTAATTGGGACTCCACTGAAATATGTATGTCCATAGGTAACCAATAATGTTTGTATAATAAACAGATTATATATATATATATATATATATATATATATATATATATATATATATATATATATATATAAGGCCTATATGTTTATCCACGCTCATATGCGTTAGATGCATGTATTTTTAATAAGTTATATATATATATATATATATATATATATATATATATATATATATATATATATAATAACGAATGAGCGGCTGTGTGTGTGTGTCTGGTCACGAATAGGCTCCTATATGGTTGACTATTATAGGAAACTGATCACATAATGATAGATGTATCGAGACACAGGAATGGGTGTGTTTGATCTAACATAATGATGATTCATTTAAATTGTGGGGTCTGCGTACGCGCCTGGTCCACAAAGTATGGAAATAAAAATTTAAAAAAAAAAACGTTTACAAGTGTTTTTGATATAGATGTACATAATACTTTGATAAGTATGTTTTAACTTAAATAGGGATGGTATAATAAAATTGTGGGGTCTGTGTTCGCACCTGGCCTCCATAGAATGGAAATAGGTACAAACTTTAATAAAAACTTTTTATATCTATCTGCGTAAGTATACTTTGATAATTATGTTTCAGTTTGAAGAAATATGGTATAATAAAATTATGGGGCGTTCGTTCGCGCCTGACTTCCATAGAATGGAAATATGTCACAAAGTTTAACAAGGTTTCTTAAAGGTTTCTCCACAGAATATTGTGATAAGTGTTTCAGTGTGAGCAGATATGGTATAATAAATTATGGGATTTATATATTTTATTTTTACTTTCATCATATTTTGCTTTGGTTTTGATACCCGCAAATTTGAAGCTATCTCTTTAAAACCCTTCCTTTTCATAATCTGTCATACTTTCATAAATAAGAGTCCATTTTCTGTAGGTTGTTTTTGAACCCAGTCAACGATGGGTACTTTTGCTAGTATATATATATATATATATATATATATATATATATATATATATATATATATATATATATATATATATATATATAAAACTTATTCAAAATATATGCACCTAAAGCGTATGCGCGTGGATAAAGATATAGACATTATTACATCCATAAAGACACAACCACGCAGGAGCAGTTAACCATTCGCCACTCGTTCCCCGTCCAATACACATCTCTTTTCTAAAAGACTAAAACCGGGTAATAAAGCCAACATATCTTTCTATTTATGGTCGAGAGTTGAACGATGTTTTTTTTTTTCTTCGTAGCCATGTCACTTGCTTCCTTGGCAATAAAGGATTAGCAAAAACGTAGATATCCCTGATAGTCTATACGTGTATTTAGTGTCTGACATCTCCGATGCGAGGCGGGCCATAAAGAAGGCAACAACTGAACATTTTGGAGACATTAGAGCGGGAGTCGGTAGATAGAGTAAAGGCGGATGGGGTGTAGGTTGAAGCGGGGGGGGACTTTTAGGCGGTGCTCACGTTCAACAGTGCCAAGTTCCTCGTAACCGCTATTATTCATATACAAATATCTGATCTTTTCCACCCAAAACTGTCCGCTTTTTGATAAATGTTCATGATTGTCAAAAGAAAATAAAATCGAAAATAGACATGAAAACAATGACCGAGAAAGTATAATCTCTCTCTTTCATATATATATATATATATATATATATATATATATATATATATATATATATATATATATATATATATATATATATATATATATAATGAGAATGTGGCGCGCGCGTTTTTTGTACGTCCAGTAGAGGCTTTTTTTTGGGGGGGGGTGAGAAAGTTACTGTGTTTTAGAACTTTTTATATACTCCCTAGATTATAATATTTACAATTTGCGAAGGGACGTCGTGTCTGCATTTATTTTGATCGACTTTTATAAGATTCCCGCAATCCCATCCTCTCGCGTGTTTGTTGGTGTTTTTTTTTTCGTATAAATAAAGCGAAACTGACCGATGCAAAGGCGTCAGTGGCCTTTCGTGCCGGGACGTCTTAAAAGCAATTAGCTTTGATCAATGTAGGGAAAACCCTTCATATCAGACAATTGCTATTCATTTGAGAGTTCTCCCTTTTTCGGGAGAGCTTGGTTTCTCCAACATCGTCGGCAAACAAATAAAACGGCGGAAAGCTTAACTGGCCTACAGCCAACGTTTATTTCTGCATTCACTTTGCAAGTCAACTTTTTGATTGACATCGCTAAATTTCAACGCTTTTCACTTCAT
This sequence comes from Euprymna scolopes, assembly GCF_053919585.1. Taxonomy (NCBI): domain Eukaryota; kingdom Metazoa; phylum Mollusca; class Cephalopoda; order Sepiida; family Sepiolidae; genus Euprymna; species Euprymna scolopes. Next base: position 61,848,848 of record NC_136501.1, read on the forward strand.
ATTGCCTCGTAGCGTTGTCTTTCACTTTATTTTTCGCCTTCGGGTTCGTCACGGGTTCGAGCCTCTCTAACAACTAACACTTGTTTTATTCTTTTACATCTCCAACAACCCGGGCAACGACGGGCACCCCGTTAGTAATGAAATAATGGGAATAGACAACAGGGAACTTTGAAAGAAGAGAAAACATTTGCACCTAAAATACAAGGGTTGCCCCAACAGTAAGAACTTTTATTCTCTCAACTGTAAACAATTGAAGCGCTGCGAAGACGGGAATGATACCACGAAAACGAGCGACATTTTGTGATTTAGAATTCATTTTTCCACAGTCACCAACATTCTCAATGCACCTTTGTCAGGAGCAATGATGCACCTTATGCTTCTGACACACATCCATGACAGGACCTGGTTTATTGGTCTTTAACACCGTTAATATCTGCAACAGATCGTGAATGCATAAACTTGCTCATAACAATGCAATGTACAATCTCCTTCTGATCAATAATCGCTGCGAAATAAAAATAGGAGGCATTATTTTGTAACGCCCTTCGTGTATATATATATATGCATACATGTTTCTGTTGCATTTCATATAGAGGAGCAGTGTGTATTAAATCTGCTTTCATTGTAAAAATCTTCCCGAAATAAATTACTGCTGAAACATGTACGCGTATATGTAATCAATATTGTTTGACTAAATAGCATACTATAATTATGCTTTGCTGTGATTTGATGAACACCAGAATAGTAGTGGATGTATATCTAGGGGACTACAGCAATTCAATAGGTATGTTTTAGTTAATCAAAATAAAACGACACGTCCAAAAAACCTTTGCAATTGTTTCACGGCTAGTGGTTTCAGAATATATACTCTTGACAATGCATTCTAGTGCCATCCTTTCTTTAAAAGAAAAAGAAAAGCAATTAAAACGAGACAAATTTAAACTTCGAGGGAATACAATCTTAAACAAAC
>NC_136501.1:61852317-61867317 GCF_053919585.1 Euprymna scolopes
CACAGAATTATGAATAAAACGAGTTCGATTTTAGTTTTGTTGTATTGTCCTGTTTAATTCACGAGAGTCACCGATCCCACGCTTTACCATCTCCCAGAGAAGAGTCTCTATACCGTTTTGTTTTAAAGTAGGGGTCTCCAAAATTTTCGAACGTGGGTGGAGGCACATTGCTGACTTTTTAGAGCTACACGGTCCAAAATATATTAAAAAAAAAAAAAAAAGAGCTGGACGTTTTTTACACGTTATTTTTTTAGTAACTATGTTTTAGTGGGACGGGTTCTCTCAAAACCTCGTTATTTTTAAGCATTTTCTGAACAAAAAGTAAAACTTCTACACTATTTTCACACATTTTACTCTTTTTTTTTCTGAATATTTTCACGTTTTCCATAAAAGCTCCTTCGGCCGGGATTCGCCTTCAGACGGTAATTTGGAGATTTCAATGAAATTACCGAATCTGTCCTTAGTTTCTCGATTCCGATACAATTACAGATTAAAAAATCGTCTAAAAAACGTGCATCTATTTAATATACTAAGAATTTAAATTTGTTACTGCCTGAAATTTTAACGTCATGATGTCATTTCTAGCAAACCTTAAAAATTTGACGAATAAAGCTGGAACGTTATATGCTTTGGTTCCGATGCTTGCTGATGGCACCCAAATTATATATTAAAAATAAAATTTTTAAATAACTACTATATATTGGGTACAATATAATAATCAATGGAATGTTGACTATATTAACACTAAATTTGTATTAATTAAAATATATTTAAGCGTATCCTGCGACCGGGATACACCGGGGGAGCACTACAATATAACAATCAATAGTTAATTTGCTCTATAATAACAAATGAAATCTGCATACATTAAAATATCATATTTAAGGAATTGGCACCGCAAGACTGCCTTCTAGTATATCTATATATATATTATAATAAAAATTGATAAATATCTTATAATAAGTTTCTTAAAATCTTGGATAAGACACGTAAAGGCCAAACATTAACAAGTTTGTCAAGTTATATAGATATAGATATATATATATATATATATATATATATATATATTAGTAATTTATAAAATATATATGGCGATTAAGCTACACTGAATATTCGGCGTTTCATCCACTCTAGGATTCGTCAGGCTTATTTTATATATATATATATATATATATATATATATATATATATATATATATATAAAACTTGACAAACTTGTTAATGTGTGTCCTTTACGTGTCTTATCCAAGATTTTAAGAAACTCATTATTAGATGTTTTTCAATATTTTTTATTCGTACTAGCAAAAGAATTAATTTTTAAACAAAAAATGTTCAAAAATATAAAAAGACTTGCTTTTGGAATCGGAAATTAGCCTAACATTTTCAGATTCTGATACCGCAAAATGTTCCGATTCCGATTGTCTCAACACTAACACCCGTACACACACACACACACATATATATATATATATATATATATATATATATATATATATATATATATAGAGAGAGAGAGAGAGAGAGAGATAAAATTTGTTTGTTTATTTGTTCACAATAACGTCATGAATGACGTCATTTGTGTATGTATAAATACATATTTATATATTTATTATTATTATTATTATTATTATTATTATTATATAACGTCATCCATGACGTTATTGTGAACAACCAGTCACATGACGCCAGAAAAGCTGCCGTCATACATAACGTCACATATGACATCATGTATAGGGGGGGATGACAAAAATAAAAACAGATTCCCCGGGCAACGCTGGGCAGGTTGTTAATATATAGGTTTACCTTGGATCCGCAACAATTTCCCAAACAGTCCTGTCGACATTTCCAGATAAAAGCAATTCAGGCGATAGATAAGAATGCAGCTACTCATCAAAAGAGATGATGAAGCTTGGGAAGATGCATTTCGAATGACAAAAACAGGAGTACATCATTCGTGTAGCAGCGAGAGAGCCTCTCTATGTCAGAGTAAGCCCAAGAACATACCTTCGGGGGATATTAACACAGTTGTTTTACCAGCTATTATGAAGGCATAGTAGGAATATTTTCATATGATTATTGCGTTTCAGATGGGAATTTAAACATGTAGCTGATTTAGCCAATAGGTAAATTAATCAGAACATAAGAATCTAATGGCGCCCAGTCTCAAATTTAAAACATTGCATTAAAAACGCTAACAAAGACTTCCCTTTGCATATTGAAATTTTATTTTCCATAATTCTGACGTTAGCCATTTATTTATTTTTATATATTTAACTTTTTCTTTTATATATACATATATTGATTTTTGAGTTCGGTTTGTAATTCGCTTCCGAAATAAAACCGAATGCGCAAAAATTAAACACGGAAAACAATTTCGAAACTTATGTCCGTTGCATTTTTTTTTTTAAATGTCTAAGATTTAATCGCTTTTCAAAAGAAAAAAAAATATTTAATATAATAATATTTTTCCATTTCACAAAGGAAAAGAGTTTTATTCATTTTTTAAGTAATAAAATGAAAACATTCTTTGGTGATGTGATTACGTTGCTGCTCTAAAAATAATTTTCTATCACACGTACAACGTATATATATATATATATATATATATATAGAAGGGATGGAGAGGTTAAAAGAGTCTTCTCTTCAATCTCAACTTAAATTTCTTTTGTAATTTTGCTTGCGCGGAGGAGGGACATCTCCAGTGCAGCAAGTGTTGAACAATTTCTGACTGCGTCTCCCCTAAATTGGCATTTTTAGAGTTCCGTTGCAAGGAAAACTCCACGATGACTGGAAATGCTGCCATGATAAGCCTAATCAAAATTATTATTATTCAGAATTTTCCTTGTCCAGGATTAATTGTACAATCAAACCTTTAGAATCTAACTATTTTACTATTTAATCCATAGCGGGAGTGTCAACGTAATTATTGAACCCTCTTTCCAGTAGTATCAATTAAACGTTGGCAGTAGTATTGATAGAACTACTAGTATAATATTATTAATCTATATGAATAAAACAGTATATGTAAGATCACATAACACCAAGCATGGCTTATAACAAGTAAAATCTTTGTTTGGATGAATAATGTGTACAGGAATATTGAATTGCAAAAATGTTCATTTCAATTTGCTGACATATTTCTATTATTTTGTCATATGCTCAAATTCATCCATAGTTTGAATGGTTTACTTTTAAGTCTTTAATTTATATGCCGATAGCTCAACCCTAAGCTAAATATTTTGGTTTCGATTCAACCTGATGATATCCTAGTTATTTTTATTTAACTTTAAAATCAGTACTATATACAATAAATTGGCTCTTAAATACAGAGAATTGGCTCTTTAATAACAAATACAAAATCTACATGAATTAAAATATATTTAAGCATATTTTACAACCGGCGCTCACGCTAGTATGTTACAAACTGTCAGAATCCGGGTTTCATTTTTTTTTTTTTTTTTTTTTTTGCCCGGGAAAATTGACAAAACTAAGAAACACTCATTCGCACGACTCAACTGCATATTAATATTTTTTATTCAAAATGATTTCTTTTCCTTGGTATCAATTTTCGGTTATTTTAAATAACCTGGTTTGTTTGTAGACTGCCTCTTTCTGTTTAACAGAAGTCTTGCCGGTGTATAAAGAAGAGCCCCTTCTGATTAATAGCTCCGTAAATTTTACGCTTTTCATGTACAATAAAAAAAAAAAACTTCCATTTAAAGACTAAACACACGTTACTGCAATATATTAGAAATATCAATGCAGATAATAAAAACTATTTTGATTACAATATATTTAAAAACAGATTTTAAAAGTAATGTTTATAATTTATGTAAATGAATCACAGGAGATTGCAAACTGGATTATTATGATGACTGAACTTATGCATTCATGACCTGAAATTTTCGTGAGTTAAAGGCAGAGATGAGTCATTTTAAAGCTGCCAAAAGTGCATCGAGAATTGTAATGACTAGGGCTAGGACAACAGCATATTCTTTTCATGGTTTGAACTCTCGAGTGTGTATCTGTTGATATCTTATATGCTTTTATATAGAGTGATGGGTCCTGGATATGACTGTAAACTATATCCGATGATGAGGCCCCAGCTTGTGAGCTTTGGGGAGTGTGTAGCCACCTTATAGTTGTCATTGCTCCCAGGTCCACTCTGACGCTGAGTAGTCGTACCTGTTAGGGTCCCAACTATGTGTTAAATAAAAACTAATTGGGGGAAAAAAATAACAAAGAAACAAATATATCATATTGAAATATTTTTTCTTCAAAATAACTGGATTTGGTATTAAATAAGCTAAACAGGGTTGATATGCCGTAATAAAAGAACCAACCAACATATAGAGTGGTGTGGTTCTCGGTTGATTAACTGTGTCTAACTGTGTCGGATATATACTCGAGAGGCAAAACAACGAAAAGATGTTGTCACAACCCTAGTTGTGACTATATAGAAAAAATTAATTCTGGAGTACAAAATGTCGCTATTGTTAATATTATTACTTCCGCTTTCGTAGCCCATCAGGGTTTTAGTTTTAAAATATGAGGCTTAATTTAAGAACTCCATTCGTTAATAACATCAACAACAACATAAATAACAATTCTATATCACCGAGTCAATATTATAGCTTTCAAAAGTGCATTCAGAATTGTAATGACAATGTAGAAAAATTAATTCTGGAGTACAAACTGTTGCTCTCGTTAATATTATCACTTCCGCCTTCGTAGCCCTTTAGGGTTTTAGGATAAAAACAGGAGGCTTGACTTTAAGAACTACACGAGTAAATATATATTTTTTCTTATTAAAAACTAGGGCATATTCTTTTTATTATTTTGACTCTCGAGTATATATCCGACACAGTTAGACAGAGTTAATCAACCGAGAACCACATCAGTCTATATGAAAACATATAAGATATTAACGGATAAGTACTCAAGAGTCAAAACAATGAAAAGAATATTTTGGTGTCACACCTAGATTTAACATAAACAACATAATTCTATATCACTAATAGTTATATATGTAGAAATGCAATATAGTCAAGTTTGCTATGACTTTAAAGGTTTCTTCTCGCTCACAAAATGGGCCCTGTGATAAACTATTATTTTGTTGTTATTTAGTAACATTTTTTTTATGATGGAGGATAAGAGTGACGAAAAAGTAGGTAGAAAAAGAAAAAAAAACCCTCCTAAATCGATCAAAAAAAGCGTCAGGAAGTGGACATTGTTCTGGAAAGTGACATTCGAATAGCGGGTAAATAGACGAAGATAGACTAAAACGTAAGGAATATAATAAAGAGACCTGGCGGGGCGAAAAGAAAGGAAAATGGCGGCTATAAAGAAAAAAAGCGCGCTTTGACTGATCCTAGTTGTCGAGGAAATATGGTGATGGCGGGTAGGTGTATTTGACTATGGCACGGCGGATCATAGAGAAAGAGGCAGCAGTTGACGCCAAAACGGCGCATTTTGAAGAGTCTTGAGCCAACGGTAAATCCCCCTTGCACTTTAAGTGTGCGGCTTTCTTTAACGCGAATATCTTCCTTTTTTTATTTCTTCAACGTGAACGTATTCCTGTTTTGGCTTTTGTACCTTCTTATACAGGGAATAGACCGTCAGTAGTCGTTTCAGAATTTGCGTATTCACTTTTTTCATATATTTACGTTATATTCAATAAATTATATATATATATATATATATATATATATGTGTGTGTGTCCGCGCGCCTGTGTTATCTACTATATAAAACAAAGTAAGTCGGATCTTTTTTAAAGTAAACTCGAATATTAATCAGTCTATTTGATTAGGGCTTGTTTATGTTTTCGTTAATTTATTATTTGCAGGTTATATTAAGTGTCTGTTCATGTTTTATTTCCTGCAAATACATATATATGTCCTCTGTAACTTTCTATGTAATTTATTACAAAAAAAGGTGCAACATGAAACAAATTATGAAACCTCGATATAGAGGCTAATATTTATTTTCTATCATAAATTATGACATTTAATAAGAACTTCGTATGCGCTAGATGGAGGTCCATGCAGTTCGTTCATATTTTAGAGACTGAGCGGTATACTTTTTTTTGTAACCGTCTCTAAACAACGGCGGCTTGGATTTCTTTCTTACTTCCATAGTGCGCGAAAATATTTGCACTTTTGAGGCTGTGTATTATAATTTACAAGAATTTATTTCATGTTGTTGCTGAAAATATCTAACCACTGCAGATACTTTCATTTGAATGTTCAATTGGTCCCCGGACAAAAGGAGCTGTAAATTCACCCTTGTCCGTTTGTCTGTTCGCGTTTTTCTACATAACTTGTCCGTTTGTCTGTCCGCGCTTTTCTATATAACTTGTCCGTTTGTCTGTCCGCGCTTTTCTACATAACTTGTCCGTTTGTCTGTCCGCGCTTTTCTACATAACTTGTCCGTTTGTCTGTCCGCGCTTTTCTACATAACTACCCATTTTATTTTTTGGAAATTTTGTTGAATCATTAAACATGATATGAGTAAAACCGTAACAGAACGAATTTTCCCGGAAAACTTCGGTTGTTCCCCTAAAGGTGACTTTCGGGCTAAAATGGCTAAAATTGATACTTGTACTTATTTAAAAAAAAATAAATAAAATAAAAAAAATTTTAAAAAAAACATAATTCCTTTGGATTTTTATAAAACTTTCTGAAAAGTTTTAACTTACTGATTTATATAATAATTTTGTTTGTCTATACTCTCGCGATAACTCTAGGGGCTTTTTGGGGGCAGATAAAAACACTCCATTTTGGGATGCATCTCTATTTAGCAGTTTTTGCATGGTGCTGAACTCAAATTTGAATATGTTAAGGCCTTGGGGACTTTTCGGCTAAATGTTGGGGGGGGGGGAGAGCAATTGATGAATATAGTAATTTTTATTTTGCATGATGCTGAGCTCTAAAACTGCATCGTTTGTTCATTCCCACCAGGATTTGATGACCCAGGGGATTTTTTTTCCGCTAAATGGGAGCGGGCAAATGCTGAACTTAGTCATTTTTATGCCGCGTTCACTGTGCACTCTTGACTTGCTTATATTTACTTTTTTTCATTTCTTCTCCCCATTTCATGAAGACTTTTCACTAACTTCTTTGCATATATGACTGTGGTTTCTTATAATGCAGTTTTAATTCATGCGAGTACCAGCAGATACATAGCTTCGCTATAATAACAATTTGCTAATATATTTTCTCTGATGAAAAGAACACATTCTTTAAACACTGCGGATTAAGAAAGTCTTAATATATATATTTTTTTTTTTCGAATTCTATCGAACAATCAATACTTGTAAATAAAAATTTACAATCTTAAATTGCGTTCTTTTATGACAAGCTCTATTTCCTATTGAGCGTTTTATTTCGTAGGGATTACATATAAATGTTTATATTCATATTCGTTTTAGATTATTGAAAGGGGGAAGGGGTAAAAGATTTTTACCGGTTTTTATCCCCATATCCATCTGAACCGGCTAAAGACCCAGAATAGAACGGTCCATAAACAATCCAATCCAGTGAGGTCCCTGGCGCTGCTCTGCGACTTTTAGTTTCTGAGAATAATGTTTGAAAATATAGCGACAGACGGACATATGACTTTTTATATATTACACACACACACACACAGATATATGAGAGAGAGAGAGAGAGAGAGAGAGAGTGTGTGTGTGTGTGTGTGTGTGTGTGTGTGTGTGTGTGTTTGTTTTATTTGTGAAGGTTTATTTAATTTACCTCTTGGCAAGTCAGGATCGTTTGTATGGGTTACTGTAAAGCTAAAAAGTTTATTTCTTAGCTTACCAAAATAAAAACAAAGAGTACCTAAAATTAATGTATACGGTCTTCTCTCCTTTACTCTGTAAATAGTCTTTCTTAATGCAAGAGATGTGTAAGATGTACATGATAGAAGAGAACCTTGAAAAAATAAGTTGATGAAAAACTCCACGGTAAAAAAAAAAGAATGGAATTACCTCTTTATGGTTAAAATAATCTCATTTATTGCGTATATATTTTTCAGTATTCATTTCAACAGTGCTCAGTACAAGAGTACAGCTTAATATTAATATAAAAAGGTATAAGTAACCTATATATAAATGTTTTATTTCCGAAAGTCAGTATCATGCTTAATATCAGAATCATACTGTTGATTTTTCACGTCATGCTCGTCTACTTGTGTGGCAATAAAACTTCTCAAATCTGATATCAGGCTGTATAAGGGTGTTAACTTAAATCTAAATTTCAGTGTTCCATTTTTAATTTTCGATTATCATAATTAACCTCTCTAAGAACACTTCCAGACAAGAAGTACATTCGTGTAAATTTCCGATTATATAAGTCTAACTGTTTCGGAGACTATAGAAAACGAACACCCGCAAAGACAAAGTGTATTTTATATATAATCAGACATTAACTTAAAATGAATTATTTATATTACAAAAAACCCGACTTTACAGCAGAAACAGCAACGATCAAATGCACAGCTGTCTACGAAGAAAAGTGCAGGAAAATGTGTCCGTGTGATTGTCGCCAAGAGGAAGGCGCCACGTTTTATCTGCCTTTATTTGATTCAATCACAATGGCACTCAATCACGTATCGGAACAGGTGTAACAAGAGAGATGATCTACTCCTTCGACAATACTGGACAAAGAGTGAAATAGATGCGTCTTTAATCAATAGTTCTCCCTGTTATACATAGAGTACACGTATTATCTATAAAAATACATTAGATTTCATGCTGGAATATGTTATTTATATACTTCTAATACACATGTCATTTATATAAGACAGAAAGTGTATAATGGTATCATGAGTTAAATCCTAACCTATGCTGACGACGGCTAAGAGCCAGCACTATGCATATTTATAGTTATATTTTTATGCCCGTAAAAATAATATTTAAATATATATATATATATATATATATATATATATATATATATATGAATATACTACATCCGTTATATTATATATATAAGAATTCGTTATATATATAAAGAATTCGTTTATATATATATAAAGAATTCGTTTATATATATATAAAGAATTCGTTTATATATATATATAAAGAATTCGTTTATATATATATATAAAGAATTCGTTTATATATATATATATATATATATATATATATATATACAGGGAGACCACAAAAAAGGGGGGGCCAACTCTAATTAGGCCCCGTTTCTTAATATTTTGTCTGAATGAAATGAAACTTTGGTCATAACTAGTTTAATATATGCAAAACATCACATCAAAACACGATAGTATGTGACCTTTTTTCTCCGTTGACTGTAAAATGCTGAGAAAAACAATTGAATGTCCTGTTTTTTGGGGCCACCCTGTATATATATATATATATATATATATATATATATATATAATGCATTCGTTATATATATATATGTATATAATGCATTCGTTATATATATATATGTATGTAATGCATTCGTTATATATATATATGTATGTAATGCATTCGTTATATATATATATGTATGTAATGCATTCGTTATATATATATATATATATATGTATGTAATGCATTCGTTATATATATATATGTATGTAATGCATTCGTTATATATATATATGTAATGCATTCGTTATATATATGTAATGCATTCGTTATATACATATATATAATGCATTCGTTATATACATATATGTAATGCATTCGTTATATACATATATGTAATGCATTCGTTATGTATATATATATATGTAATGCATTCGTTATATATATATGTAATGCATTCGTTATATATATATATGTAATGCATTCGTTATATATATATATATGTAATGCATTCGTTATATATATATATATATAATGCATTCGTTATATATAATGCATTCGTTACATATATATATACGTAATGCATTCGTTATATATATATGTAATGCATTAGTTATATATATATATGTAATGCATTAGTTATATATATGTATGTAATGCATTATTTATATATATACAATGCATTAGTTATATGTATATATGTATGTAATGCATTCGTTATATATAAATATGCAATGCATTAGTTATATATATATATATGTATGTAATGCATTCGTTATATATATGTATGTAATGCATTCGTTATATATATGTATGTAATTCATTCCGTATATATATATAATGCATTCGTTATATATATGTGTGTAATGCATTTTTTTATATATGTGTGTAATGCATTCGTTATATATATGTATGTAATGCATTCGTTATATATATATATATATGTGTGTGTGTGAATACTGCATTCGTTTTATATATACATGTAATGCATCCGTTATATATATATATACATACATGACATGCATCCGTTATATATACATATATGTAATGCATCCGTTATATATACATACATGACATGCATTCGTTATATATACATACATGACATGCATTCGTTATATATATACATGCATTTAATACATCCGTTATATATACATACATTTAATACATCCGTTATATATACATACATGTAATACATCCGTTATATATACATACATGTAATACATCCGTTATATATACATACATGTAATACATCCGTTATATATACATACATGTAATACATCCGTTATGTATACATGCATGTAATACATCCGTTATATATACATGCATGTAATACATCCGTTATATATACATACATGTAATACATCCGTTATATATACATACATTTAATACATCCGTTATATATACATACATGTAATACATCCGTTATATATACATGCATGTAATACATCCGTTATATATACATACATGTAATACATCCGATATATATACATACATGTAATACATCCGATATATATATATATACTAGCTGTACCTGGTCACGCGTTGTTGTGGCTCAGTTAGTTTAAATCCCGTCAGCGGCTGCTGTGCGAATCGTGAATTAACGATGGTTTGACATCGTCCGAAATACCTAAGCTCGATTTGTTTTCCAAATGAGCATCGCTATACACATATATATATATATATATATGTGTGTGTGTGTCTGTGTGTTTTATATATACATTTTTTATTTTACGAAAAGTTGCTTCCTGTAAGCATTATATCTTATTAATATTTTCTTCTGCAATTGTTTTAACAAAGGCTAGTTTGATACACGCGCAGAAACAAATATGCACGGACTATAAGAACCATTATTGACACATGTTTTTTTTGTTTATGTATTTAATACTTATGGATACACGTTATTTTGGAACTTGTTAATGTTTGGAGCAAACGCCTAACGAATTATGAAGTTCAACACACACAGACAACACTAATGAACAAAGCCTGAAACGTAATGCCTCTTAGTAACGATATATTGTAATTTTAATAACTATTCGTTTATGAGGCGTAGAATTGCATTCCGGAATATGAGAATTCTCAGAGTGTAGCCAATCAGAATGGGGAGATTTGGCGAAGGAGCCGTTATTATTTATATTGTACATTAACATATATATTTTAGAAGTCAGGGGTAACATAAAAGTAGACTTATATAGGTCAAATGGATTTGAGTATGGATACATTTTCTAAAGAAAGGATAAACTCCAGACCTGCAATTTTAAATTATATATATATATATATATATATATATATATATATATATATATATATATATATATATATATATATATGTTTTCGTAGGTCCTTAAATAATGCGCAATGTAACGCAGAGTACAAATGCAAATTTATAAGAAGCAAGCTACACAAAAGGCATCTGTATTACACTCCAAGAAACATTACATAAATTATTCTTTAAAAATAAGAATTATTTAATTCACACTAATAATTATTTTATTTTTATGAAATACTTATTACACGTGTTCCGTTGAATAGGGGAAGACCAGTGAACAACTCATCAGAGACTTGTATGTTCCTCCAAAACTTTAGATTGCTTTCTACGGAATGAGCAAAGATTTGGAGAGGAAAAATGAAGAGTACATACATGCATATATATATATATATATATATATATATATATATATATATATATATACGAGCAAACAGTTAATAAAACATGTTATAAAACACTTTGAAATGAGTTAAAAACATATTTAATCTTAAAAGGAAACACTAGATAAGTGGATAGTACTTAATCCTCGGAGTTACGAAGTTTATTTTATTTGTTATTGTATATATATATATATATATATATATATATATATATATATATATACATACATATATATATGTGTGTGTGTGTGTGTGTGTGTGTATGTGTGTGTGTTCTGAATTTTGGAGATGTGAATTAGTAGTTCGAAATTCAGTAAAGATTCCAGAGTTCAACTAGATACACCTGGAAATGGTCGGAGCTTACATCTACCGAAATGTTGTGCAAATAACACTCAAAATGGGAACAGTAGTTTGAAGAATCCAGAAATATATTTAAATACTCTCTATCTATGACTGAGCATATTGTGAAGTAATATAGCAGATTGCCACCAGCGTATAATGAAGTGTTCTAAGTGTAAAAACAAACAAAAAAAATGGAGACTAGGCGTTCGGACAATGGTCGGTTATTGTAATTTCATGGTACACGTTTTAAGAAGTATCTAAATAGCGTAACTGTTAGAAGTGTCGACTGTCGCCTAAGTGGCAAAGATTAAATCCTGAAATCAAAAAGTTGTTACTCTAGACGCGCAGAAAAGCTGTGATACAGTGAAACTGTCCGTGGATGACTAGAGAGAAAAAAGAAAATAAGATGCAAAAAAAAAAAAAAAAAAAAAAAGAAGTTATCCACAAAAACGTACTTCCCTGACTCATCAGCTTGGCAAACCACATATCAGTAAACATCTTCCATTCTGTATCTTTTAATAACTAAAGAAAAATATCTTCCGCCTCCAAAATAAAAGAATGTAGTGTAACGTCAAGTATAAATTAATAGGAACGACAGTGTCGACCCTAATCTATTTAATGGACATAAATGAGTTTAATCTAGTCTTGTCTGACACTCCTATCAGTACGTGGATGCTGATGAAGATGAACGATAAGAGCAACGTTAGCCAAGATGCTGTATTTCATTATTTATCGAAATGCCCTCCCCGCCCCTCCCGAAAGTTGGCAAACGGCGCGGCTACTTAAATTGTGAGGGTCATTGACTTAGGAACGCATACCTTTGCCTCTAAGCGCCATCGTTGGGTTGGGTGTTTAGCGGCGAACATATATAAAATATCGGCGCTTTAAGCACGAGAGAAAGCGTAAAATCGTGGCAGCGTTTAAGAAATTGGTTTTATTACCGGTTTTGCATTGGCCCCGGTGTTGATCTTTGGCACCGATTCCAAACGCAAACGACAGATGCATCGGTTCCAAGAAAAAGTCAGACGAATTTCTATCCGTTCTAACTTTTTCGGAACGAAAATATGTATTTGCTTTTTAATATTTATGGATTTCGTTTCTCTTATGTTGATAAACAGTTGCAGTAAATAAATACGCATATATATATGCGTATGTATTTAGTGTGACTATATATATATATATGTGTGTGTGTGTGCGTGCGTGTGTATGTATATTTACTGTGACTATATATATATATATATACACACACGAGTATGTATTTACTGTGGCTATATATATATATATATATATATATATATATACACACACATGAGTATGTATTTACTGTGACTATATATATATATATATATATATATATATATATATACACACACATGAGTATGTATTTACTGTGACTATATATATATATATATATATATATATATATGTATGTATTTACTGTGACTATATATGTATATATATGAGTATGTATTTACTGTAACAATATATATATGCGTATGTATTTACTGTGACTATACATGTATATATATATATATATATATATATATATATATATATATATATATATATACACGCACGTAGTCGTATCGGGGGGCGCATTAATTCACTGTGAAAAATGTACACCCAGACTTCGTTAAGACATGTATCTAGAAGGAAACTCTGATGTAAAAACCTGCGATTTACTGCATAATCTCTCTCGTGGCTGTCCTGTGCACCGACAAAGTTTAGCAGTAATACGAAAAAGTGTGGATGGTTGTACCCAAAATTATCATACTATAAACGAATCATCTGTGTGCATTCCCGGGCAACTAAGTTGTTGTGGCGAAAGCTCATATGTCGAAATCATTGATATATCTATTATAAACATATTGTATATTTATATTCTATATTTGCATATTAAATATGAATATACATATTTAAAATGTTATATATATATATATATATATATATATATATATATATATATATATATATATATATATATATATATATATATATATATATATATAACCTTTGTTTTAGAGAAAGAGACAGAGAGAAAGCGAGGAAGACAGAGAGCGCATTTGTATAAAATTTGTTATCAATATATACATATAATGTATACAGTATCTATCTCTCTTTACATATATATATATAAAATATATATATATATATATAGATAGATAGATAGATAGATAGATAGATAGATAGCCATGTTTCTTTGTATCACAACTCATTAGTGCGGCTAGACATGCACATTTCCCTAGCCGTGGATCGAACCTACAACCGTCGGACAATGAAGCAGTGCTGTAAATATTTCTCCTCGAGTGTGTACTAAATCTATCAGTTTGTATACAAACAAATTAATATTGGCCTTAGCTTAATTGCGTAAAATACGCGTCGCGTGAAAATATATTTACAACGTGCTCATCCCAAACATGGAAGGGGGGGGGGTAATAGTCCACATAAAGTAAAGTCTCGTTGTATCAACACATCAGTGTAGCTAATATATATATATATATATATATATATATATATATATATATATATATATATGTATATATGCATATATATATATATATATATGTGTATTACATAGTTAT
This sequence comes from Euprymna scolopes, assembly GCF_053919585.1. Lineage (NCBI taxonomy): Eukaryota > Metazoa > Mollusca > Cephalopoda > Sepiida > Sepiolidae > Euprymna > Euprymna scolopes. The sequence goes on from NC_136501.1 coordinate 61,867,202, forward strand.
ATCTGTCTATGCATAGTACATACGATATATAATATATAAAGTAACTTTATTTTATGCATATTTGTAAATTTTATATATATATATATATATTAAATGTATTTGTATTTTAAATATGT
>NC_136501.1:61872317-61877317 GCF_053919585.1 Euprymna scolopes
AGTGTGAAATTCGGTGAATATGTTAAGTAAAATAATTAATTTAAGTTAAGCAAAACAAAAAAAAAAAATTTTTAATATTTATACGAAAAAAGCTATTTTAAAATTTTTGATAAATAAATTAACAATTTTTTTTTAGCGAGCCGAATAATGCATGACCATTATTAAACAGGGCATGCTTTGAATAATCGATACCAAAAAAAAAATTCGATAAATATTGTGCCCTTTGTGTTAAAAATAGCATCTTTTTTTTCGATCCCGTTTGAAAACGTTTGCCGCCTTTGACTATGGTGGACCAAACGCGCTGAAATAATTTTTTTTTATTCTGCTTTAAATTGCCCCCCCATTTTGGGGAGTCTGGCCCCCACACACATACACATTAAAAACCAAACGCATACAAATGGTCACCCATCTGGTACTGGCCAGCCTCAGCTTAATAATACATTGAAATTTTCGTCACTGAAAAATAAGTTTTTTTTGGCCTGTTTGGTCTTCCATAGTTTGCTTTTTATCAGACGAAAACGTAAACAGAGTCGATCTGAACTCTACGTCAACGCGAATATCTGGTTACCTATATGAATAAGTAGAATTATTTGAAATTCAGGTACTTATATTATAATATTTTTGCATATTCTCTTAGAAAATCATCCTAAATCTTAGTTAGACAATAAATAAATTAATTAATTATTTCAAAAACCCTTTTTTTTTTAAATATTTAAGTACGTTTTTTGTGCAACACAAAAAATGTCAATTGTTAACTTTTTGGGAAAATTTAACATTTAAAATTGAATTAAAAATAGTAGAAAAAGTTTTACATTATTCTGTTTTCTATATGATAAAATTCAGGGTTTTATCTTTCTGGAAAAAAAAAGTTACTCAGAAATAATGGATTTTAATAAACGTAATTTCGTTTTAAAAAACAACAACAACTTGATTTTGCGGCCATTTTTGGCGGTGCCTAAAATTATGCTTGCATACTTTCGGGGTGGATAGAGTACATGTTCCTACCTTATAGTAAACATATATTTATGGTAATAAAGTCCTACTCCTGTCCGTTGCTTTGTTTGTTCACTATTAATATGTAGAATAGATGCACGGTTTCAAAAATTAATTTCCATGCTGAAAACGGACTTTCATTCCAGCATAAGTTCGGTATATAGGACGTATTTACAAGAAATCTACAGTGAATAAGTAACCACATTTGCATATTACATTTTAAAAAAAATATCGTCGAGGCTGTGAGTTCATATAGAAACGTTGATTTAACTTGATTAAAATAAAATACGCATCAAGTGCGCTTGAAAGCCAAATCACAACGTAATATTAGGAAAATAAACAAATATTTTACTTGTTTGAAATTTATAACATAAATATATTTCAGAGGTATACTCCATCTTCAGTGTATTGCTTTGTTTCTTTTCCCTTCTTTTCTTCTTCCTTGACATATTATAAAGTTGTAGAAAGGGAAGTCTGTAAAGGGCCGCGCGTTGTATCCAGCGGTTGCATTTAGAAATGTTTGAACTCACTTTTCTTTCTCCAACGTTACAACATGTCAAGGAAGAAAAGAAAAGAAAAAAAACAAACAAAACAACACACTGAAGATGGAGTATACCTCTTAAATATATTTGTTATAAATTTCGAACAAGTAAAATAGTTGTTTATTTTCCTAATATTACGTTGTGATTTGGCTTTCAAGCGCACATGATGCGTATTTTATTTTATTCAAATTAAATCAACGTTTTTATATGAACTCACACCCTTGACGTTACTCTCACGTTGCCTACGCACAGTTCAAACATTTCAAAATACAACCGCTGAGATACAACGAGCGACTTTTTACAAACAGACTTTTCTTTCTCTAACTTTATAACATAGCAAGGAAGAAGAAGAAAAAAGAAAGAAAACAACACACTGAGGATGGAGTATAGTTTCGAAATATATTTATGTTATAAATTTACAAACAAATAAAATATTTGTTTATTTTCCCTATATTACGTTGCGGTTTGGTTTCAAGCGCACTTGATTCGTATTTTATTTTATTCAAATTAAAAAATATATATTTCAATAATTAAATCGAGGTTATTGTTTGTTATAATAGAATCGATTAATTGTTCTATTTAAAAATAGTAGTTAAAGTTTGTTTACTTGATTTAGGTTTAATCTATTTTAAATTATCAATTACTGATAAACACACAGCTCTCCTCAGGAAAATCAGTGACTAAAATACAAACATTTTAATACAATTTTCATAGATAAAAATATTCATCTGCGTCAAATTTTGGAATTTAAAACCGAAAGTTTACTTATTTTAGTTATGTTAGTTACATGGCGTTTAATTTTCATACAAAAAAATGCATGTGTTTTATGCTCCCCTTAATTCAACAAGTGCTCATTTTTTGTAACAAGTTTTGATATGCGGTTAATATATATATATATATATATATATATATATATATATAGAGAGAGAGAGAGAGAGAGAGAGAGAGAGAGAGAGAGTAGTATAGACAAGGTCTATAAGAGCAAGGAGTATTCCAGTTATGAAAAGCTCAATAAGTGTTGTTTCCTTGAGCTTTGCGTAAATAATCTCACTTCTTAATTGGCTGAAAATGCGAAGCTCGTTGTTTGTTTACGAACAGACGATTTGAGCACTATAAAGGTGGTATGTCGATGACTATATATATATATATATATATATATATATATATATATATATAAAGAGATAGAGAAAAGGTGATGGATTAATAATTGTGTAATTATCAAATTTACATAGGGAGAAAACATAAGATTCAGTTTTCTTTTTTATTTGTATTTGTAAATATCGAATAAATAAAACGATATCGGTTCCAAAACGATTGTACATGAAAAATTAGGATTTTGCCATGTTTCCCCCTATGTAAACTTGATAATTTCACAATCATTAATCTTTCTCCTTTTCTCTCTCTCACTCCTATAACAAACTGAGGTATCGACAAAAAACGTGAGGTAACGACAACTCTTTGCATAAGCCTGACGAATTCTCACGAGAATGAAACGCAGAATATTCTGTGCAGTTTAATTGCCAGATATATTTTTATAACTTACTATATATATATATATATATATATATATATATATATATATATATATATATATATATATATATATATATATATAGGTAATTTATAAAAGATATATGGCACCATATATATTTTTTAAATTACCAACTAGCTCTACCTACGTATTGAGCACTTTTGAAGTAAATACATAAAGTTTACGCATAAATCTATACTTTCGCATATTAATTTTATGTGAGTAAATTAAGTAGTTTATATATATATATATATATATATATATATATATATATATATATATATATATATAGCACATTGAAATAAGTAGCTCAAATTGCTGTAAATAATGGTAGTACTTGTCTTAGAACGTGTATTCTTCTAGTATATATATGGTATTCGTTAAAGAAATTTTTATAATCCTATATTGACACTTCCATCTCGATTGTTTTCTTCTACATCAAAATATAGTATATTTAAGAGTATGCCTGTTTTTACTGTTGGACATCTACCGAATGTGTTAGTTCGATTGCAAACTTCCAAGTTTCCATTGTGTTGAGATATTCCCCAGAACCGAAAGCCAAATTGTCTCTCTGTCATCTCCAATTGATAATGACGTGAAGTCAATTGCAACATCAATTATTAATCAACGTGTTCACGTATCCATTGACACCGTTTGTCTCGTTGGGAGGAAAATAAACCCACAAGACATTCAGCAGAGACACCAAAAATGATGGCGGACCGCAATGTACGCGAGTTTTCGTTAATAAAACGATTGGCGGATTATTAGGAGAGAAATACGAGGGGCTCAATTTACTTCTTTCATATCAGGCGAATATCGTTGCGTTGCATATTAATATAGTCTTTTTTTAATTTCCTCAGGCGCATCCGGCATTTCCAAGAAAGCAAACCTGTGCAAAAAGACGCAAAGAATGTGACGCCTTATTTATAGTTTCCTTCTTTTAAAAATACAAAACTTTTAAATTAAATTTCACGTAAAATTGTACTTTTCTCTTTCGGTTGCCAAGCGCAAATAATTCTACTTTTTTTTAGACAAATGATGTATACACACAGGTACAAAGGACAAATTCTATATGCAAACTAAAAAAAAAAAAAAAAAAAAAAAAAAAAAACATATGCTGTTCCCCATTTGTGGGGTACCGAATCGGTCAAAGGGGAAATTATTCCAAACTCGCATTTAGGTAAAAATGCACTTTTGTATGCATAATTCAATTCTTTAAAAAGTATCGCAAAACAAAAAAGAAATAATTAACACGCGCGAGCGCATGTGTGTGTGGGGGGGGGGTCAATATATTTTCTTTGATACATGTTCGATTAAACAGAAGTGTTAATTTTTTTTATCCAAATTTCCGAGTTGATTGGACACATTGTATTGGGTAAGAATGATTAAAATTACTACCATATTCGCAAATGTTTACGACTCTCGAGCATAGTAGTCCCTATTTACTTGCCTTCCCACGAGGGCAGAGATAGACACAAGGTCAGTTTTTCATGTGAGGAAAATCCATCCCTCCCAAAGGCACCTTGGATAGGAACAAAAATAAAAATCGTCTCAGTCAAGAAAGATATCTCACTTACTGACCAAAGACAGAAAGGGTAAAGTGTATCATCAGAACAGATACTACACCGTTATCTTGGTTAGAAGGCCAAGGAGTTAGGCACGTTTAGATCTGCAAAAGGTTATCAAAATGATGATTATAAAACGTTATTCTTCAACTTTAAAAAGGTTTGATTGCAAACCACCACGAACAGCATTTCGAAATTGCTATAACTACAAGAAAGGTTTCATTTCCAAACTACACGACTTCAAAATCAGGTTGTAGATGCGATATTGAATCGATCTTTCATTAAAAATACGTTTTATTCGGAGATTAAGTCTGATGCTTTGGTCCTTTTATTATTCAATATCTAAATTTAAAATTGGATTCATCGCGT
>NC_136501.1:61884817-61894817 GCF_053919585.1 Euprymna scolopes
GCACCCAAAATTTGTTGTTAAGGCATGTTCTTCTCAAGGGCTTTCTATCGGTACGTTTGATTATCATCAGGAGCGATTGTTTTTGTTATTTTCTTTTTTCTTTTTTTTTGAACTTTCGTGTATTTATAGTTTTTGTTATTTTTATTGATGTATTTATATATTGTTTAATTTTTATAAAGCTGGGTACAGGATGGTTCTGGGCGAATTATTTTTATTCGCGATTTTCTTTTTTGTTAGTTTATTTATTTAGTTTCTTGGTTGTTATGAAATACTGTTAGTATATTTGCCCCGGTGTTAAAAAAGATCCAGATAATTATGTATATATATATATATATATATATATATATATATATATATATATATATATATATATAAAGGTGTGTGTGTGTGTGGTCACGAATAGGCTCCTATATGGTTGACTATTTAACAAAAAAAAACTGAGTACATATAATGATAGAAGACGTATCGAGGATCAGGAATGGGTATATTTGATCTGGCAGAACGGTGGTTCATTAAAATTGTGGGGTCTGCATTCGCGCCTGGTCCACAAGTATGGAAATAAAAACTTAAAAATTAAAAAAAAACGTTTAATGCTTTTTTGATATAGATGTACATAAGAATACTTTGATATGTTTTAACTTAAATAGGGATGGTATAATAAAATTATGGGGTCTGCGTTCGCGCCTGGCCTCCATAGAATGGAAATAGGCACAGACTTTAATAAAGACTTCATATCGATCTGCCTAAGTGTACTTTGATAATTATGTTTTAGTTTGAAGAAATATGGTATAATAAAATTATGTGGTGTTAATTCGCACCTGACTTCCATAGAATAGAAATATGTGACAAAGTTTAACAAGGTTTTATTTAATATAGATCCACAGAATATTGTGATAAGTGTTTCAGTGTTAACAGGTATGGTATAATAAATTATTGGGTTTATCTATTTTATTTTTACTTTCATCAAATTTTGCTTTGGTTTTGATACCCCCGAATTCGAAGCTATCTCTTTACAACCCTTCCTTTTCATAATCTATCATACTTTCATAAATCAGAGTCCATTTTCTGTAGGCTGTTTTTGAACCCAGTAAACGACGGGTACTTTTGCTAGTATATATATTAGATTTTATTGGCGTGAATGTATGTTTATGTGTGTGTGTGTGTGTGTGTGTGTGTGTGTAGTTTATAAAACATTGATTAACACTCACGGTTAACGCGTTAAACTTTCAGTACAAGAAAAACATAATTTATTTGTTTTTCTCAATTTTACCATTGGATAAGTTTTATGGATGAATCGAAATAGTGCATTACTTTGAAATGTCAAATAGCAAAAAAATAATAATAAAATAAAATTGTTATTTGCGGGCGAAGTATTTTAGTTCTTTCGTTGCACATACCACCGTATTTATACGTATTTCTTAGAGTTAATAAAAACCATTTTTATATTGCTATGGAAAGGTTAAAAATACAATATACAAAAAAACGAGCGTAACATTGTATCGACAGATTTAAAATAAGTTATTTTTGCCGAACGATATGTCCCATACGAGGATACATTTTACGTACATGTCAATTTTTATTTTTTAACTTTTTTATTTAAAAGATGGTATTCCTTGAGAGTCAGTTAGCTAATCTTATATAGTAATGATATCCGTCTGTCAGTCACATTTTCTTTTTAATTATAATATTGCAAGTTTTGGATCATTTCGAAATGTAAACTATTGCAATAATAGGAAAGATATTTAAAAAGAAATAAAATGCCGTAATCGGAAAGCGAAACCATGAAGCTGTCCGGCTGACGTTCCCCCAAAGGAATCATTTTGACTTAAAGCATTAAAAATTTTTTTTTTTTGTATTCCTGCATTGGCCTTTAAGCAATTTAATATTGCATATATGCATATACATAATATACAATAATTATGAGCAGCATATGCTGTTTAAATTATTTTTATGCATGAAGCTCGATATATTTTAATCTTAACAACTTAGCAATTGTCGGAATGAATGACAAAAGAGTTACATTTAAACACATCAAAACATAGATTATATACACACACACACATTATATATATACACATATATATAGACACATTTTATATATAAACACACACACATTATATATATACATACATTATATACACACATTATATATATATAAACATACACTATATATATATATAAACATACACTATATATATATAAACATACACTATATATATATATAAACATACATTATATATATATATAAAAATACATTATATATATATATAAAAATACATTATATATATATATAAAAATACATTATATATATATATAAAAATACATTATATATATATAAACATACATTATATATATAAAAATACATTATATATATAAAAATACATTATATATATATAAAAATACATTATATATATATAAAAATACATTATATATATATAAAAATACATTATATATATAAAAATACATTATATATATAAAAATACATTATATATATAAAAATACATTATATATATATATAAAAATACATTATATATATATAAAAATAGATTATATATATAAAAATACATTATATATATATAACAATACATTATATATATATAAAAGTACATTATATATATATATAAAAATACATTATATATATATATAAAATACATTATATATATATAAAAATACATTATATATATATAAAAATACATTATATATATATAAAAATACATTATATATATATAAAAATATATTATATATATATAAAAATACATTATATATATATAAAAATACATTATATATATAAAATACATTATATATATATATATAAACATACATTATATATATATATAAACATACATTATATATATATATATAAACATACATTATATATATATATAAACATACATTATATATATATATAAACATACATTATATATATATATAAACATACATTATATATATATAAACATACATTATATATAAACATACATTATATATATATAAACATACATTATATATATATAAACATACATTATATATATATAAACATACATTACATATACACGTACATATTATATATACACGTACATATTATATATACACGTACATATATATACACGTACATATATATACACGTACATATATATACACGTACATATTATATATATATACGTGCATTATCTATACACATACATTATATACAAATATATTAATATACACATGCATTATATACAAATATATTAATATACACATACATTATATACACATATATTAATATACACATACATTATATAAAATATATTAATATACACATACATTATATAAAATATATTAATATACACATACATTATATAAAATATATTAATATACACATACATTATATAAAATATATTAATATAAACATACATTATATACAAATATATTAATATACACATACATTGTATACAAATATATTAATATACACATACATTGTATACAAATATATTAATATACACATACATTGTATACAAATATATTAATATACACATACATTGTATACAAATATATTAATATACACATACATTGTATACAAATATATTAATATACACATACATTGTATACAAATATATTAATATACACATACATTGTATACAAATATATTAATATACACATACATTGTATACAAATATATTAATATACACATACATTGTATACAAATATATTAATATACACATACATTGTATACAAATATATTAATATACACATACATTGTATACAAATATATTAATATACACATACATTGTATACAAATATATTAATATACACATACATTGTATACAAATATATTAATATACACATACATTGTATACAAATATATTAATATACACATACATTGTATACAAATATATTAATATACACATACATTGTATACAAATATATTAATATACACATACATTGTATACAAATATATTAATATACACATACATTGTATACAAATATATTAATATACACATACATTGTATACAAATATATATATATATATATATATATATATATATATATATATAGCAAATAGTTAATAAAACATGTTAAAATCAGTTTTAAAAAGAGTTAAAACATTTAATATGAAAAGGAAACACTTAATAAATGGATAGTCCTTAATCCGCGGAGTTTCGAAGAAATACTTTCCTTCTCAGCAGAATATATGAATTAGCAAAATGCGGAATCGGATTTTGCATACAATAGTATTTGATGAAACTGCATGTAAGCCAATAGTCCTTAATCCACGGTTGAGATTACTTTATAAATATTGATTCTTTAATATTTATAATATGCTTTTGTTTTACCATTTTGGATCATTTTGGTAAATGTAATTGTAATTTTTATTATATATATATATATATATATATATATATATATATATATATATACTCTTAAAAATTTAGGAGTTTTTGTGTATTGATATTCATATGAAAAACCTTGTTTACTATTGGTTTAAAAAGAAAATGGAACTTTATTATAGATGGGTCGTGGAATTGAATTTATCTGCAAAAGATCTACCTAATTAGCATATTCTTTTAAACATTGATTTTTATTAATTCCTATTAGTTTTTTTTTTTTTTTTTTCAGTTTTTATATTTAGTAAACTATTACGTGTAATTATATTCATACAGATACTCTCCATGGTTTATACTTACATAATATTTGCGCAAAAAGGTTTACAGTAAACACAATCGTCTTTCTATATATATATTTATGTATGCGTGTATATAGACGACATGAAACTTCATATATAGGGTATTCGAACTCCTGCAAGACTTTATATTTGGGTTTTAGCCGAGGAAAATCGATGTAAAATTTTACAAATGGAATTTGCCAGGTGAAGGTTGAACGACGGCATTACGAGTATGCATCTGTAACATAATAGCTATTGGTTCATGTTTTAATTTTTAGCCTTCAAGCAAACATGTCTGCATAGCTCAGGCATTAACGTCAAAGAAATTATTAAATCGTAAGCTTAACGATGTGGTTACAATTCTCTGTGGTGGCGTACGAGTCATTTTTGTTTTAATTTTTAAATCATTATTATATTATATTGGATCCAATATATAGTAAGAAAGCTGCATTAATTAAAATATATTTAGACGTATTTTAAAACCAGGTAAAACCGGGCAGCCTGCTAACACACACACACACACACACACACACACACACACACACGTGTGTTTATGTGTGTGTGCAATTCAGTTTATTCACGTTTAAGTACCAGTCCTCGCCGCATGAATGTTGACAATAATTTAGTAAGCATTTTGTCGTAACCGTGAGAGTCGAATAGTATTCAGTCTACTTTGGGAAGAGGCGGACGAATCTTGTATCGCTGATTAACTATACTTAGATATATCAGACTATAAAGTCTTGCTTAAACAATTGTTTCGATTTTTTAAAAGAAAAAAAACTTAAAAATTCATTGGTTCTCTTATTAAAGTATTGTTTTCGCTCTTCCTAAATTCCCCCATTTTATAAAAAAAAAAAAAACTTAAGCAAATGCCGATGAGCAGAAAACTTGTTTGTGCTGTCGCCACCCTTACTTCATTATAAAGTCCTACTTTCACATGCTTTCTTCCATAGGATGTCTATTGTCTCCCAATAGATATGCTCAACTGATATTAAAATAGACAGTGAAACAGATAAGAGATGCATACATAAGTAAAAAAGTGAATAGAAACAGAAGCTCTATCATGTTTGTGGCCATTTTGTTTTTAAGTGGAAGGCCATTGTGGTTTGGGAAACACTTGAGAAAATTAAATGAATACAAATAGCTTCGTTGTCAAAGGCCCCCAGCTCGAGAAATAGAATATCATTTGCGCTTTATTCTCGCATTATTTAATTTCTTCCTTCATATTTTAGTTTTTGTACATTTTTGAAAAGGCTAAAATCTTCGCGACAAAATTTTTTATTATTTGTATTTCTCATTAAACACCAAAATGGAAAACTTAAATAAACTGGCTTCATTGAAAGAGGACAGAATGAATATAAATGGACAGCTGTGAATAATTAATAAGAAATTATATATATATATATATATATATATATATATATATATATATATATATATATATATATGAGAGAGAGAGAGAAAGAGTAGGTGGAGGAGGTTGCATGAACAGAGGGAGAGAGAAAGCGCAATAAAGAGAATTAGAATAAACATCTACATAGACAAGAGGTGCTTGTATGAAGCGCATTACGGATGCTGTAAAAGCTGACATAAACACCAAGGTGGACAGAGCTGCCATTAATAAAAATTAGTGAAAATGCAGAAAACAGTTGAATACGTATGAAGCCGATGGGAAGCGTAGATTTTGTTCTTAATGGGTTTTTTTTCCTAATTGTGCAGAATATATCGGCACTTTAAATATTAAAACTATCTATGATAATAAAAATAAGGGGAATTAATGGATAACGTTTCATAAATAATTAAATGATTATATATTAAAATGCATATAATATAGAAGTATACACGCACAGGTATATATATATATATATATATATATATATATATATATATATATATGTGTGTGTGTGTGTGTGTGTGTGTATGTATATGCACGGATATTAAGTACACAGTTATTCATGATGATAGATATATGTATGGATATTAAAATGCATATATGAAGCCCTCGTTCAGTCTCGAAAGACAAAGGATACCCCCTGTAGGGGAAGTTGCGTGTAATTGTGTCGCAAGGGTTGCGCAATCGCTAACAATACTTCTCCTGAATTGGTACTGCTTGAGTCCAGTGGCAAAGAGAAATCCAGGACGACTGGAAACAATGCCGAGATAAGCGGAGAGTACATACAGCACCTGGAAGTCCCAAATGGTCACCCAGAGAGGCCAGGCCCAACGTTATTTAACTTCGGTGATCTGACGTGATTGTAACGTATATAATATATAATGCATATATAATTATAAACAAATATAGCATCATCATAAATATAAACGATATGCAGATAAGTTCAACTTTTTATTAGCAAATCAAATACAGTATCCAAAATAGGTCCAAAAACGTAAAAAAGTTATAAATATGGTTTACACATATTTTAATGGAATCTGTTCTGATGAACCCGTTTCACTTGTACGACCCTCGACGTATACATCCCCGACAAACCCGCTCAGCAATAAGATCTCACCCCTTCACTATTGATTTCCCTAAATGCTGGAAAGCTTTCTATTTTAATAGTTTCTTCCCTCGAATAGCTTGGCATTGAAATTCCCTTTCTGCTGCCTGCTTCCCTTGCTGTACTGATATGCAGAAGTTTACATGCTACATAAATCTTTCCAATATATGCCCTTAAATAGTAGCCCCTTACATCCAAGTGGCGATATGCTTTGTAAGGGCTGAAGATGTGTAAAAAAAAAAAAAATTAAGAACACGTGATAGAGAAACTCAGAAGACTTTATATTTCACACCAAACTAATTGATTGCGTTTACTTGGCCTTCGGGCCGGGATCAAAGTGTAGTATCAGTCTCCAGATGCTGCACTTCGATTTCTTGTTCTCTGACAGTTGAGGAGAAATCTTTCAGGACTTAGACAATTTTTATTCCCTTTAATCCACGTTAAAAAACGACCCTGGTGTCTAACTCTGTCCCGGGGTGGAGGCATTGTAAACAGGAACAACGTTTCATACCAATAAAACAAGAACTATTGTATTTTTGTTAGTTTCGTAATTTACAACTCGAAAACGTGCTTAACCTTTAACGACTATTATATAGTCTAAAGAAACTTTAGCATTTTATTTTTAAAAATACTAAAATGCAGTAAAAAGGTGTTTAAATATCTAAGAAATGATAACAAAATTAAAGATATCACAGATGGAGCACTGTCATAATCTGATTTCCTGTTAGAGAATCCAGAATTACAAAACATTTTTAAAAATACAAGTATATAACGTTCTTACTTAAAATTCTAAATAGAAAAAAGGAGATAGGTTGTCTAGTATGTAGCTATTTTCGAGCCTTACACTATATATATAATTTAGGAATTTAAAATTTGTGATTTGAAAAAGTTAAATTTCAAATTCCTAACACACACATACACACACACACATATATATATATATATTAGATTAACAACATTTAAAAATGATGAGAAAGAAGTGAACAATATTCGGATATTATAAAAATACATAGACTAAAAAAATGTTTAAAAAATAAATCGATTAAAAAAGTTATTTCTTTCGTGATTTTTTTGATCGACTTCTTTTATAACATCCGAATATTATTCACTTCTTTCTCATCGTATGTATATATATATATATATATATATATATATATATATATATATATATATATATATATATATACATATATATATATTGCTCATTTAATATAAAAAAATATATTTTAAGTTGTATATTCGTATAATATAGAACAAATCGTTTTAATAAACAAGCATAATGAAGATATGTTTTCGGCTTCAGTGTATATATATATATATATATATATATATATATATATATATATATATATATAATGTATAACTACTTCATTTTCTCATAAAATTAATATACGAAAGTATACGTTTATGCGTAAACTAAGTATTTACTCCAAAAACTGCTCAATACTTAGGTAGAACTAGTTAGTAAGTTATATATATACATATATATATATATTTTATAACTTACTATATATATATGTGTGTGTGTGCGTCAGAGAGAAATTATAGGATAAAACAAAAACATTTATGGTTATTGAAAAAAGTGTGTACAAACAAAGGAACGGACAAATGATTTGGGGGGGGGGCAATTTTACCTCTATAAATGCTCTTCAGGGTAGCAGAGTTATCCCTGAAAATCTCTTCCGGTAAAAAAACATTACTTTTCCCATGACGAATGTTTATGCAAAATTTCAAAATAATTCAAGGTGCGGTTATTGAGAAAAAATGTGAACGGACGAACGAGATTGAATTATTAAGTAAAAAAAAAAAATGTAAATATCATATGTATTGTCCAATATAAAATGTGCCCAAACACCTCTTTTATGAAAAAAAAAAGCTATAGAGAAATTATACACAAAAAAATAAAGTACTTCATTTTAAAAAAGTTAAAACGTTTCATTATAGGTAAATTAAGCAAACATATTGAGAAGTTTATATAAAGCATTACGCGTTTAATAAAAATCAAACTGTTTGTTTACCGAAGATATGATATAAATCCGTATTTCATAGTTGGACTACAAAAACCCTTTCCTGAAATATATTCAAACATTAGACTTACTATATTTATTTTTACTTATATATATATATACATATATATATATATATATATATATATATATATATATATATAACATACAATACGTATATTTCTACTACCTGTAATATATATACATATACTCTAGTTTTACCATATACACTCCCCACATATACACTATATATTTTATCATGTATACTACACATAAATACACTATATATTTTATTATATATACTGCACCTACACACGCTATATATTATCATATATACTGCACCTACACACGCTATATATTATCATATATACTGCACCTACACACGCTATATATCATCATATATACTGCACCTACACACGCTATATATTATCATATATACTACACCTACACACGCTATATATCATCATATATACTACACCTACACACGCTATATATCATCATATATACTACACCTACACACGCTATATATCATCATATATACTACACCTACACACGCTATATATTATCATATATACTACACCTACACACGCTATATATCATCATATATACTGCACCTACACACGCTATATATTATCATATATACTACACCTACACACGCTATATATCATCATATATACTGCACCTACACACGCTATATATTATCATATATACTACACCTACACACGCTATATATTATCATATATACTACACCTACACACGCTATATATTATCATATATACTACACCTACACACGCTATATATTATCATATATACTACACCTACACACGCTATATATTATCATATATACTACACCT
>NC_136501.1:61899817-61904817 GCF_053919585.1 Euprymna scolopes
TTCATTGGCCAGCATGGTCCCTTGATTTATCACCATGTGACTATTTTTTATAGCGATATCTGAATTCAATTGTTTATAACGATCGTCCTAGCACCTTGACTCACCTGAAAAATAACATTCGTCGAGCTGTCGCTAACGTACCCATTGACATGGTTGAAATGCTTGACCGAAATTCAGAGTTCGATTAACTCAGTATATACAGAATAATGGGCGCAATTTTACTGATATTATATTTAAATGTACTAGTTACATTTCAAGGAATAAAACATATACATGCATTACTTGTGTTTTAACTAATATTCCAAATAAGCAGGTTGTTCTGTCTCACCATATATATATATATATATATATATATATATATATATATATATATATATATATATACTTTGATAAGTATGTTTTACTTCAATAGGGATGGTATAATAAAATTGTGGTGTCTGCTTTTGCGCCTGGCTTCCAAAGAATGGAAATAGGCACAAACTTTAATAAAAACGTTTTATATCTATCTGCGTAAGGATACTTTGATGTTTCAGTTTGAAGAAATATGGTATAATAAAATTATGCGGTGTTTGTTCGTGCCTTACCTCCATAGAATGGAAATATGTCACAAAGTTTAATAAAGACTTTTCATGTCTATCTGCGTAAGTGTATTTTGATAATTATGTTTCAGTTTGAAGAAATATGCTATAATAAAATTATGGGATGTTCGTTCGCAACTGACCTCCATAGAATGGAAATATGTGACAAAGTTTAACAAGGTTTTTTAATATAGATCCACAGAATATTGTGATAAGTGTTTCAGCGTGAACAGGTATGGTATAATAAATTATGGGGTCTATCTATTTTATTTTTACTTTCATCATATTTGCTTTGGTTTAGATACCCGCAAATTCGAAACTATCTCTTTACAACCCTTCCTTTTCATAACCTATCATACTGTCATAAATCAGAGTCCATTTTCTGTAAGCTGTTTTTGAACCCAGTCAACGACAGGTTTTTTTTTTAATTATAATATATATATATATATATATATATATATATATATATATATATATATATAATATAAAGGAGATTAGAATAATAGTCTAAAGAGCAAAGTAGGTTTATTTATAGTGTCTTTTACATTTAAAAATCCTTTCCAATATTTGCTGATGAGGAAACCTTGTTTAATAAAAAACTGTATGTAATAATTATTGTCCGTAACTTGATGTCTACCACAATAAAAACATTGTTTCCGAAACGATCGTACAAATAATTCATTTTGTTGTTGTTTCTTCTTATGAAACGGATTTTTAATTTAATTATAATTTGATATTTAAATTATCAATCACATTACTAAATATATATAGATAAATAGATAGATAGAGATATAGATAGATAGAGAGAGAGATAGATAGATAGAGAGAGATAGATAGATAGATAGATGGATAGAGATATATAGATAGATAGATAGATAGAGAGAGAGATATAGATAGATAGATAGAGAGAGATATATATAGATAGATAGAGAGAGATATAGATAGATAGATAGAGAGAGATATAGATAGATAGATAGAGAGAGATATATAGATAGATAGACAGAGATATATAGATAGAGAGAGATATATAGATAGATAGATAGATAGATAGAGAGATATATATAGATAGATAGATAGAGATATATAGATAGATAGATAGAGAGAGATATATAGATAGATAGAGAGAGATATATAGATAGATAGATAGATAGATAGATAGATAGAGAGAGATATATAGATAGAGAGAGATATAGATAAATAGATAGAGAGAGATATATAGATAAATAGATAGAGAGAGATATATAGATAGAGAGAGATATATAGATAGATATATATATATATATAGATAGATAGATAGATAGATATATATAGATATATATATATATATATATAGAGAGAGAGAGATATATATATATATAGATAGATAGATAGATAGATATATATAGATAGAGAGAGATATATAGATAGATAGACAGAGATATATAGATAGAGAGAGAGATATATAGATATATAGAGAGAGATATATAGATAGATAGATAGAGAGAGATATATAGATAGAGAGAGATAGATAGATAGATAGATAGAGAGATAGATAGAGAGATAGATAGAGAGAGATATATAGATAGAGAGAGAGATATAGATAGATAGAGATATATAGATAGAGAGAGAGATATAGATAGATAGAGAGAGATATATAGATATATAGATAGATAAACAAATATATAGATAGATAAACAGATATATAGATAGATTGATATAAAGAAAGAAAAAATAGAGAGAAAGAGACAGACAAGTAGTAGGGGGAAGTTATATAGCAAGGCGAGATCCAGAAAGATCGAGGAGGGATAAATAGATTGATAGACGTAGATGTTTTGTTTAAAATCCGATCGCCTTGGGCAGATTCGTCAAAATTACGCTGTCAATTCGTGAAGGTAAACGAACTTGAAACGCACCGTGTTATCCGAGATTAAACGGCGATCTATTGTAGCAGACAACACTACATTGGCGTGTGATTAGAGAGCTCACCTCTGAGATATTTATCTTTCGATTGACATAATTCACCGTGTAAACCTTTATTAACCTGCTTGATAACAAAATTGTTCCCCTACGTGATAATTATCCTAAGTCGTTTTAGAAATTTATTTGTTTGTTTGTCTTTTGTTTTTTCGTGTGTACTTGTGAAAGGTAGGGTCGATACTGTCTTGTGTATAGCTGTTCAAACACACACACACACTGTATTTGATTACTGAAAGAGATGAGATGAATCGTGAATGACACACTGAATCAATTTCAATAGTTATTGGACCATTAAACAATTGAAACAAATGATTAAAATCCATGAGTTAAGGGTTTTTATTCATTATAATACTTATTCTGTTTGGATATTTAATGGATCAATAAATATTGTAATTTATTTGTATTTTTCATCAATGTTCTTATTTCTTTAATTGCTCTAATTTGTATATTGTGCTTTTATTATTACTTAGTTTTTAATTTGGAGGCAATATCCACCCGCATATTTCTCATATATATATATATATATATATATATATATATATATATATATATATATATATATATCCTAGCGCGAGGCTCCGGCTTAGCCCGGTCGTAAAATAGTCTTAAATATGATATTCTAATTGTTATAGAGTCGTGATTTTAAATGTAAAAAGAAAATTATTTGGGTGTCATCAGCAAGAATCGAAATCAAAACTGTAGCATTCAAATCTGGTTACGTTACCACTTTACCAACATGGCAGGCATATGTACTGATTAAAAATAAACTAAAAGGAATGAATGAAATGTATAACGAATTTTTTTTCATTTTGGACCCATTTTTGACCTATTAAGAACTATTTTAAACGGCTAATGACCCATGCAAGAACGGTCCATAAAGAAAAGTCAATCATTTGCGGTCCTAGCGCCGCTTTACGACTTTTAGTTTCAGAAGCGGTCGAGTTTATAATTATGGAGACAGACATACAACCTTATATATATATATATATATATTTCATTCATTGACTGCTACAAAACAGATACTGTTAAGAAGTCAAATGTCAACTGAAAGGAATAAATTGTAAGATGGTCAACATCATGAAATTTGGAATATAAACTTTTCATTTATTCATTATATGCTCTGTAACTACATTGAGCTTCTTACATGAGATTGGTATATATGAAAAGGAAATAAAAGTGAATAAAGATATTCCCACATAAATATGTATTTATGTATTTATTATGCATCTGCGTTTTAGGTTTATACATCGATGTTATTGTTTTGTTTGTCTATAATGAACGCAACCATGTTTTCTATATGTACCTGTGCGTATGTGTTATTGACAACAAATTCGTAACTCTAATAACCTATGAAGTTGAGTTTTTTTTTCACTTTTACATTGATATTAAAAGCAAAGTTCTATTTAAAAATTATTAAAACGAATTTCCTAATATACTCAGTCATGGATATGCGAGCGACTATATGAACGTAAACTAATTTGAATATTCCTTTGAAAAACGAGCGTTAATCACTTATTTTTTTAATTTCTTATAAGATGATTGGTTTCATTTCACTATTACGTTTAATTCTATTTATGCATAGTTTCTACATTCTGCATAATTGCGTAAAATTTAGGATTAAAACGTTCAAGCCCCCGAGAATATATTTATATTTATTTAAATATATACATAACAGTGACCTTGTCGGTTTGTGCATCTCTACCAAACTTCTCTCTAAATATATGGTCCACAGAATTGAAATTGATATATAGGATATTTGGACCCGTTGCACAGTTTCGATTTGGTTTTTGTCCGTAAAAATAGCCGCCAAAGTGTCAAAATTGAAAAATCACAGTGAACCTAGGCAGAGATAAACCGACTATCTTCTGAGGTTGTGTACATAAACATTTTTTTTTTTATCTTGAAGTGGTTTACTTCATAGCTATTCTTTTTTTCTATCTGGCGATAACTCAGACGGTATCGATGAAGGTTGAAGCCCTAAATAAATGGACCGCTGAATGTTTTACTTTCTATTCAAGCTGATGGCACCAAAGTCTTTATTCTTTAAACTTTTGAAATTATTGTTATATATATTGGGTACAATATGATAAGCAATGGAGAATTTGCTCTATAATATTAAATACAAAATTTACACAAATTAAAACATCGTATTTAAGAGTATATTGCGACCGGACAAAGCCGGGCGGCTTTACTAGTCTAAAGCGATGTTTTAGTACGTTTTTCTCTCTGTACTTGTAAATCAGAATGGAAGGGTGAAAGAGTGGTATGTTTTTAGTTTTATTTTATATATTTATGTATTTTTATTTAATTTTTTTTTTTTTTTTTTTGCTGTGTGAGCGAGTGCGTCTATCAAATCGAAAATCATTTTTTCTCCTGTGTGGTCGGCAATTATCAGATTATTTCATTTGTGTAATGCTGTAATTGTTTTGTTGTCTAAGGGCAAAAGCTGTTTTGTCCGTAAATCGT
>NC_136501.1:61909817-61944817 GCF_053919585.1 Euprymna scolopes
CAAGATGAGAACGATAGTCTGATTAATCAACATAACACAAGTATGTATTTTTATATGTTGTGCAAATAAATATTTGGAAGTATGCAGGCTGTTTGACGTAAAAGGTTCACTTTCTATCCAATAAGAATTGCGACTGTAAAGAGGAAGAAGTGGTTAGCACGAAGGACAGTAAAAGATATATAAAAATATACTACATCTGTGATATATGTGTCTATGCTTATCTCTACTCCATAACGCGACCGGAAGTTCAGAACGCTGAAATTAAGAAAAGTCTATTCAACCGATACGATGACTTGCAAAACTGGCTCGCAAAAAATCCACCCCTCGTTGTGGAAAACTGCCCAGTTGAAAGTGAAGGAATTAATGTTTTTGACCAATTGTTTCGATATTTGCCGTCCGAGTCGTTGAGCTTTAGAATGATACCGATCTCGGGAAAATCCCGAGCCTCTCTCGAAAGTTTTATACATACATACATACATACATACAGGTGAGATTTATATTATAGATTAGACTTAGCTCGCAACATGTTGACGTTGCAATAAAGAAACATATTGCTCGACATCAAATTTTTAGTAGTGTACTTTTTTAACAGTTGCCGTCTGTGAGCGTGAATTACACGTGCTTGATGAAATCAATCTATGGGTATTTAGTTGCTTCCTCGCAAAAGCAAAATGTAACACAAAGTCATTTTTAATGTGGGGAAACCCCAGCTCCTTAAAAGGGGACACTCTGGAAAGAGCAAAATTTTTAAAAATTGCCTTAATATAGAAGGGTTTTCCCTTCCATTGAGTAAGGACAAATTAAGTGTAGCATTAGAACAGATACTACACTGTGATCTTATATATTTAGTGTATTGTGTCTTGACAAAATACAATTTAAAGTAAGAATACAATAAACTAATTTACAGTAACAAACTTAGTCATGAACCGAAGGGCAGGATAAAAAACGAACTATTCAACTTAAGAATTGTTGAGTTTGCATACTAGGCAACAGAGTGAGTACTGTGTGTACATTATTATTATTATTATTATTATTATTATTATTATTATTATTATTATTATTTTTATTATTATTATAATTATTATTATTATTATTATTTTTATTATTATTAGTGTGTAAAGTTTACTAGAAAATATGACGTGTTGCGTTAGTAAATGATCTCGAGTTAAATTAGTTCTTTCTTATCTTGTACCTTTAATGTATCAAGACGGTGATTGACAGAAACGAGAGTGATAGATATTGCATCGGGAAAAAAGCGGAGGGTAAGACACTATGTTGGACACTATGGAGAAATCATCAAAAGTAAACAAAAGATGGATTATTTTGATAAAGCATTAATTACACCTAATTTGGATAATTTAATTGGAAGTTGTTTTAGGACATAGCATATAATCGTAAAACGAGGGGAAATTGAGCTTGTATTTAACGGGGTTAAAAAGTATTGGCAAATAGCACCAGTTAACAATCGATTAATTCGACTTCCTTCAAGGACTTACTGGTTTTGCCGACTTGCTGTTATAATTAAAAAGGAACTTTGCTCTATTTATATTAAAGTAGTTAATTCCATATGAACTCGAAAATGGCTCGACCGATTTTTATGAAATTTCACAAGAATGTGCTTTATGTGCCAGACAGTATTCTTACTGGAATGTCTTCGATAAGTATCGATAATCAATATAATCCGATGAAAGAAGGAACAGGCGATTTTGACCAAAGTTAGCACCTCATACAGCCTAACATCACAAGTGCATCTGAGAAATTTCATCACACAAGCAGAAAGGCTCGACATATAAAAATCAACAGCAGGTTCTTTGATATTACAGGAGTGCGTTCGAAATGGGTGTCTCTGCTTTAAACAATTTACACCATGATACTTGACGTTTTCATTTTCAACTTAAATTCAAGCCATTATCACCGCACAACCGGTAAGGTTATAAAATAAACAGTAGGTTCTTTGATATAAGGGCACGTTCGAAATGAATGTTTCTGTTTAGAGTATAATTGAAGAATGTACGCTGATTTTTGTATTTTAAAGTCATTATGTAGAAAAATAATGTTATAAAATCAACGGTAGGTTCTCTACAGTGCAATGTAGACTACAGATATTCGATGACACAGTGTGAAATATACGGCATAATCCCGTTGACTCCCCGGTTCTCATCAGATCACCGAAGTTAAGCAATTTTGAGCCTGGTTAGCACCAGATGAGTGACCATTTGGGAATTCTAGGCGCTCTATGTGCTCTCTACTTATCTTGGCATTTTTTCCAATCGTTCTGTATATATAATCCACTTGCCACTGGTATTTAACAATGTCTACTCAGAAGAGGTGTGGTTAGATGTTGCGCACCTCCTGCCACAAAAATTTCTCGCGCAGGTACCCCCACGATGGGGTATCTATAGTCTGTCAAAGACTGAAGAAGCCCCCTTGTCGATGACAATAAAAATATGGTGGGGTGAAACATTCGTCGGTCATCATTCAATCCCGGGAACGTCGGATCACCCTGCTAGTCAGTTCATAAAGTTCGGTACTGGAAATCTTTGAAGCATTAATTCAAAATAATAAAAACATACTTGTTTACACGAAAAGTTAACTCATTTGACATTGTAGATTAACAACGATTAATATTTAAGGTAGTTTGATACGAATTTAATTTACCTTTTTAATGTGACAAAAACAAAAGATAGAAAAAGAAAGAGGAAATCAATTTCCCTTTTCACTTGCTATATATAAAGTAATCGAACATTTTTGAAAATAAAAGCTGTCCCTTAAAGACATTAACATTTGAGCACAAATGTCAAGTGTTTGTTCAGGAAATAATATAATATTACTACATGATAATATAATATTACTACATGGAAATGTTTGTTATATTAAAATTATATATATCTTTTAAATAAACGAAAAAAGTTAATTAATACAATTAACTTTTTAAAATCTAATATGCAAATTAATTTACCTAGCGACTTTTATCATACATAAGTAGAATACAAATACGCCGGTGCATCTATTGTGCAAAATTGGTGGCAGGGTGCGACACAAGGGCGGGAATGTGTGATTTTATAGCCAGCACACCAGGGAGAGAGTAGCATCGAGGTCTCAAAAAATGCCCGGGCAATCCCGAAGGTATTCTCGAATAATGCTCTTTAGGGGGATCAGTTTCTTGCCTATCAAAAGAGAAGGCAAAGCCTGGGAGGGTGGTCCTCATAAAAAAGCCATATTTGTTGATTTGGCATCTGAGGAAAAAATCCCTGGTTGTGAAACGTTTAATTTACTTGAAATAGGCCGTTTTAACGTTAGTATTGATGCAAGCCATGGGCCTAATTTTCTTATTTGTTTATATTGATATACATATATGCGCGTGCGCGTGTGTGTGTGTGTCTGTGCGCGCGCGCGCAGACCAGCGCGCGTCATATTTAGTTTAGACGACAAAAAAATCCGAAATGAGTAAATAAATACATCCCGCTGATTTATTTCTCTGCCGATTGTCAATGTTTGTATTGCGTTTGCCGAAAACAGATTTTTTTTTTATTTCTTTTGCAGTGAAATCATCTTTTTTTGTTGTTGTCATTTTGACAGTTTACATTTGTCGTTTGATGCAAACAATGAAAACATCAGCAAACAATAAGGAAAAATATTTAAAAAAAAAAAAATTCTATATATATATATATATATATATATATATATATAGTAACGAATAAAAAACGCCATGCCAAATTACGCGGAAAAAAATGTTCGAGAAAAAATTCAACAGAGCATTTTTTTTAAAAGAAAATATGCTAAATATTTTTATTAAGCAATAACTTTGTTTTCCCGAGCAGTAAGTACTTTTATATTAGAAAACTAATGCGAGAAAAAAATATTACACCCTGTCTCTAAGGTATTGTGGCAATCTTAAGACCGTAACTTGATACGGGCATATAAATATACACATAAATGATTTCCCTTTTATGTGTGTGTATATATATATATATATATATATATATATATATATATATATATATATACGAACACACACGCGTGTTTGCATGGATATATGTTATAATTTCTTAATCATGAAAATATTCTGTCAAAGTTCTTAAAAATCAAAAAATTCTTGGTGCTAACAGAAGAGACGTTGCGAGCCTGTCTGTTTTATCAAGATGTGCATGGCAAGTGCTCGCCTTAGCTCCAATCTATGGTGTCCCCTTCTAGCAAGTGCTCGTCTGAGCTCCAATCTATGGTGTCCCCTTCTAGCAAGTGCTCGTCTGAGCTCCAATCTATGGTGCCCCCGCTCGCTAAACATTCACGAGAAACACTAGTCTAGCTGAAAACACTATCATAAATTTCCCGCACTCTTTATCTGCCTAAACCTAATTTCTTAGAACTGCACTCCTGCGAAACTCTCTTCCGTTTACCTGCTTGCCAGCTAACTACAATATGGTCGTCTTCAAGTCCAACGTAAACAAGTTCCTTATGCGCCGTTCCCCTTAAGTAATCCAATTTACACTTCTAACGATTACTGTGATATTGTCCTTTTGACCACTGCACACTCTTTAATCCTTACCCTCGAGTGGCCTCTGAGCCTTAATAAGTGGTGATTCCGTTTTAAAAAAAATAAATAAATAAAATAAAAAAACACTTGATCTGTATATGAGATAAATGGGTATTCGAGTATTCCAGTAAGGTTTTCAATCACTGAGTTAAGTTGAAAATATAATCTTCCTCTCCCCAATTGAGGATTTAAATATGTGATAATATACCGTTCTTGTAGAGCTTTTGTCTTTACTGAATTTCCAAACAAAAATTCATCTAGTCTGGTAGCGTATCCTACTTCATACTATTACTGGAGTTAACACCGCTTACAGAAGGTGCACCATTCTTCGTAAAAAGCCAGTGTGGGTTAACCATGGAGAGATCTTATTTAGGCCGCGAATACAATGTGATTTCGAATATTGTTACTTGTTGCGAAAAGTATGCACATGCCGGGCTGTTCTAACAAACCCCCGTACAATGAAACCATAGATCTTCGAGCATAGTATCTAGTAGGCATTCAAGTTCTCTCTAATATATATGTATGTTTATGTGCGTGTCTATGTATATATGATTTAAAAAACCATAAAGCGGGAGACCAGTAAGCGCATTAAACTGGTCTGCAGTTTACCTTGCTGCAAGCTATCTTGCTCTGCTTGTTGCTGGATCTCAACATTTTGAACCGAGTGAGAGACTTAGCTGTCATACAAAGCTAAGACTCTGTAACATCATCTGTGTATAGATACTCCCTCAGGCATTTGTCTATAAAAATGGTCCTGTTGCGATGGAAGTCATTTGTGAGCTCATGGATTTTAAGTGTCCGAGGAAGTGGCACTCGTCTGACAAGACGTTGCAATCATCATGTATGTATATATGAGAGAGTTATTTCATGGACATAATATAAGGTGTTATAATATTTTTTGTACAGATTTGGAATATTTACTAAAACAATGTTTAGTATATAAGTACATTTGGGGAGTAGTAGTAGTAGTAGTAGTAGTAGTAGTAGTAGACAAAGTATGTCTATATAAGTAAGTTACAAAAACGTGTTCATGGTCCATTCCCACAGGAGACCTGCTTATTATCGGAATGACTGAAACATGTACGCATTTGTGTAGTGTATATGCCATAAATATACATTCATGCTGCACACACACACACACACTGTTCATACTACACACGTTTATCTATCTATATATATATATATATATGTATATGTGGGGGGGATTTGCCAATTTGGATTATTAATAGTGTTAAAGTGTTTATGCGTGTAATGCAGATATTTTTATTACAATTTTAAAATACATTTTAGCTGACGAGGAAATATGTCAGCTGAAATTAATTTTACACCGTCACACGCACATACATATAAAAGAAGAATGTTGAGTAGTTAGTGCTTTGTTATTTATACGGCATAGTAGAATATACAAATGCGGTATGTTGTCGCACCTATTCATATCTGGTAAAATGAGCGTGGATCATGGAATAGTTTTCAAGTCCGTTTAATTTTATATTTAAAAAAATGCATAATACAAAATTAGTCTCTTTCTCCTCACTTTATAACAATATTAACTCTCTCTCTCTTTCTCTCATTCATGTATATATATATATGTATATATATATATATATATATATATATATATATATATAGTTTTTAAAGTTTTCAACGTTTAAAACTATACAAAAAATATTTTTTTATCATTCGTTAGAAAACCATCCAGTCAGTAAGTTATTTAATCACCTGCAATCACTGCATCAACTCGCTCTCGAATTTACAATAGTACCAATAATTTACTTTTCAAGGTATCATCAGTTGTTTACCATGAAACACTGTTTCGCGGATTTAAAAACAAAACAGTATATTACATCATGGCTCCCCAGCAGTGTTGATCAAACACCACCACCCTAAATCTCAGGAAGAAGGCATGTTACAAACATTTGATCCAATTTCCTATTCTTAATTGCAGTTACTAACCTTTTCATACTATTTCTTACCTGTGCGATTCATCAATTTCCACATTTAAAATGGATATATTTTTTAATTTATCAGTTTTGTATTTATAAGATTACGGATTAATCCATTTAACTACTTATCACCCCCATTATGGTTAGTATTTAGTATATTTACATTCTTATTTATTTAAAATTAGATATATAAATTATTAGATATATATGAGAGAGAGAGCGTTAGACAAATAGATAGACAGTGAGAGACATATACATAGATACTTCGATAGATGTTTGTGTGTGTATATATATATATATATGTGTGGGTGTGTGTGTATATATATATATGTGTGTGTGTGTGTTGAACATACGGATTGATAATTGTAAATTATGAATCAGTTTCAAAAGGGAAAACTAATAAAATGTTTATTTTATTTGTTTTTCCTTTTTGATCAGTTTCAAAAGGAACCTGATTTTTTGAACCTGATTAAAAATTCACAATTATTAACCTTTATATTCAATACTAATATAGCTCTAGGATAAATATACATACCGAGCTTTATATATATATATATATATATATATATATATATATATATCATAAATTACTATGAGCACTGTTCTTTTACATTATTAATACATTAAAATAAACTTTGCTCTCTAAAATCCAGGTCTAATTCCCTCTATAAAATATAAAAGATATATATATATCTTTGCCTGCTAATTAAATAATGTGCCGAATTGTGTTTATACATCTTTTTGTGGATATATAGAATGAACACAAACATCTCTCTCTCTCTATATATATATATTAAATAGTAGAGTTAAATTTAATAACTTTGACCGTTCATAAACTGAGTGGCTGAAGCGAGTGTTATAGACCACGTATAAATTCAGAAAGGGCGTTAATAGCATAGAACAAAAGATGGGATGGATAATACTTTAATAAGAGATAAGTGATAAATTAATTGCAAATTATCGCTAACGAGAATATGTAAACAGGAACGGATTTCAAACAAAACTCAATCCCAGAACTAATATATACAGTGGCGATTTCCATTAAACATTTCTTCGTGCATAACAATGACTTTCCCTTTCCAAAAATACCAGACTAATATTGTGTATTTATATTAACAACAATAATAAAAACATAATAGCATCTATAATATAAATCCCATTTTTCTGTTTAAATAATGTATGTATGTTCGACAGAGGCGATGGATCCTAACGAAATCGGCATCATTTTGAAGCCCGACGTGTCGGACAACAAATATCGAAATATTGGACCAAAACATTAATTGCTCTACCCTAAACTCGGCCATTTTGTAAAAAAAAAAAGGGGTCGATTTTTTCGCCGACATTTTACTTACTCATCGTCACCGTTGGATTGACTTTGGTTAATTTCAACACTTTTGACTTTCGGTTGCGTCATGGAGACGTCAGCTAAAACACCACTTTTTTCACTTTCTTTTCCGCCTTCGCGGCAGGTGTTCGAGCCTGGCTACCTACTCCCACTTTTTTTTTTTTTTTTTTGCTCAATACACACCTCCAAACACCCGAGCAACGCCGGTCACCCAGGCTAGTTTAATTTAATATAAAGAACAGCCGAGAGAAAAAATTTCTGTAGCGATACGAGATACACACTGTGGTTTTTCTGGCCCTAGATTCAGTTTGTCTAATATGTGGCGTGAATTCTCCCTCATCCCGAAACAGTAAAATACCCTCTGGTGGAAAAACACTGCTTTAACAAGTAATTTGCTTCATTAAAGTACGAGCAGCGTCTAAATCTTATTAATCTTTATATATATATATATATATATATATATATATATATATATATATATATATATATATATATATATATATATATATATATATATATATATATATATAAACTGGAGGCTTTCCAAATAAAACACCTATTTAAAAACATTTCCAGACAATTTACATGAAATCGGCCCCCTTCTCCAAATAAAATAAACTCGTCCTTGCTGTTTCGGAATCGATAGGGAACTCACACACAATGTGCCTTTTTTTATATTAGCGGAGATATAGATAAGATATACAATTCAGGACTTTACACGTTTCACTGGTTGCAAGGTTATTTTTAGACAAATCTCACCTGTCTGTTTAAATGCGTGTATGTATGTATGTATGTATGTATGTATGTACGTATGTATGTATGTATGTATGTATTTCTAGAACTTTCGACAGAGGCGACGGATTTTCAAAAGATCGGTGTCGTTTGAAGGCTCGACCCTTTAGACGACAAATATCGAAAAACTGGCTAAAAACAGGATTTTCTTCCCCCTCAACTGGACACTTTTCTCCAAGGAGGGGGTCGTTTTTTCGCAGATATTTTCGAAAATCACCTGCTCTTTGCGATTGACTGCCCTTAATTGAAACCTTCGCCACTTCCGGTTTGGCGATGACTCCTGCATCACGACCCAGACTCGAAACTAAAGCGTTTAGCTTACAGTTTACTTTTTTTTTTCTTTGACGTTAATGCATGAGCTATGAAAACATGTTTGTTGAAAGGCAAAAAATTAAAATATGAACCAATAGCTATTACGTTACGTATGTATATTGCTAATGCCGTCCTGTGATCTTCACCTGGAAAATTCAATTTCTTTAATTTTCATATTTTTCCACCGATTTTCCCCGGCTAAAACCCAAATATATAGTTTCGCATGGATGCGAATATATAACGTTCAGTGTCTATAGACCAAAAACTGTCAGGGGAGTTTGGTAGGCAAAATTTTTCAACAAATATATATACGCGTACATTATATATATATATATATATATATATATATATATATATATATAGAGAGAGAGAGAGAGAGAGAGAGAGAGATGTTTGTGTTCACTATAAACTTTTACGCCAAAATTACACAAGTATAAATCATGTAGAATATCTGCATGAAAAATAATTACACGTAGTAGTTCACTAAAGATGATCATCCCATAAGAAAACTGATTAAACTAATAGGGAATTAATTAAAACGAATGTTTAAAAGAATATTCAAATTAGATAGAACTTTTGCAGATGAATGTAATTCCACGACACATATAACAAAGTTGTATTTTCTTTTTAAATAAATAGAAAAAAGTTTGTAATATGAATATCAATTAAAAAAAAAAAGAACTCACATTTATAGGACTATAGATCATTATAACTATGTTGTATTTTGAGTTCTATACACTATTTGACCATTATCTCAAGTTTGTTAATTTAGAAACATACATGTGAACATACATACATATATATATATATATATATATATATATATATATATATAACACGTGCACGTAGTTTTTTTTTTTTTTGCGCTGCATGTGCATATAGCGCCTTATCTATCGCACCGCACTCTTACAAAAGGTCAGCGGGAGAAAAACCGCATATCTGTTCGTGTTCCCGGGAAAGATGTGTCCGCTTTTTGCATCCAGCAATTCCTTTAAAACGATCTTTTCAGAAATGTGAAGCCCCTGACATTCAAAGACAATTAAAGGTTATACCGAAAATAATAGACGAGATTTATTTTACGGGTTCGGTTTAGACGAAAAAGGTTATAGACATTATGGTATTCCATAAGATAAACCTTACGATGAGCGCACATAAGTAACAACTGATTACGCTGACTATGCTTATGCATTTTATACGTTATAGCACACATCGTTAAAAATAACAGTAATGTTCAGCTTAATTATAGATTTGAAAAAATTGAGGTGTACATCATGATCGTCTACTATTAATATAAAAATAATATAAGTATATATATATATATATATATATATATATATATATATATATATATCCAGGCTTCACTTATTCAAAAGTAGGAACTAATGAACTCAACGAGGTTGTTAGACATTGCTCGATAGCAAGAGCAAAATATGTCTTAGTTATTCGAAGGCAAACAGTTACATTTTGTCGCTACTGACAGCCATTTGTTTTTGTCAATGAGACTTCATCCGGCGACTCTAAACCATCTAATGCTAGAGGAAAAAAGAGAAAAGTTATTAAAAAAAACAAAAAAAAACAAGCAAAGGTCATAAGATGCGAGCTAAAATAAAATAAAGGATAAAATGGAGAAGTCTTATTTCAACCTTTTTTAAAAATCGTTCAAACACTACCCTATATCAACAGTTAGACAATATAGATTTGAAATTATTAAAGCAGGGCGTATTTCACCAGAACAGTAGCTTGTGTTAGTGGGTGGGGAGTCGATTTAAACTGAACATCGAGTTTCATTATGAGTGTCTGTTGATAAACTAATTTTTGTCTGTACAAGATACATCCATATACATATATATACACACATATACATACATATACATGCATACGAGAAAAAATATTTTCAAAAAGTAGCTGTGAAACGGATGCCGAGAGAACGTTTTCACACTGTTCTAGGAAATACATTTACATTAGGTTGGTGCAAAAATTATGTCGTTTTTATTTTTAGAGTTGACCGTACAAAACCGACATTATTTTTGCACGAACCTAATAATTTAAACTCCGTGATACCAAATTTAGCGTCATAAGTTTTATTCCGTTAATACTTTTAAAATGTTATTAGTTTAACAGATAATATTATTAATTGTAGTTTGTTGAGTTTTATATAGCTTCTAGTAATTTTTTTTTATTCAATTGGTTTCGAAATGCATTATTTTAGCGTTAATAACTAACTAGGATTTTTCGTACATTGGAAGGATCAGTTATGCTTTTGTAGATGCTAGAGCTATAATTAAAATTTACTCTTGGTTATTGCTTTTTTTTTCTTTCTTGAAGAAGTAGGTTTAGCGACTTACATCAAATAGTTTCACGCCTTGTCGGGTGCAATTTCTATTTTTTTTTAATGAGTCATAGAAGACTACGAACGCAGCTGAGAGATTTATTTCGATTGGAGAAAGTGGGGATCTGGGCGGTAAAATAATTATTGGCAATTGGGACAACATAAGTAAAACCTTTGTACAGAATTTTTCTATTATCAGCAAGAACACAAGAATAGTGCGCCAATAAAACTCGCATTGCCAATTCCCTTCTCCCCAATGGATAGACGTACGGCGAATTCAAACGCGTAGACGCATTAGAGACATATTAATTATACGTTTGTAATTTTGAGTGATCCCATATGAATTTCCCACGAAGATCTGTACACGAAGTTTGTTTTTATTATTCCAAATGGGAAAGGAACATAATGGAAGAAGGAAAGAAGCATTTAACATTCTTTGAATATAAGAACAATTTAAAAAAAGCCTTTTTTTAATTGTTTTTTTAACTGCTTTACCATATGTGCATAATTATTCGTGAAAGCGTGATACACACACACTCTCTGTCTCTCTTGTATACATAAAGAACATTGTCATAGGCAAATATATGAATAGATAAATGTTTCTAAATAAATGTTAATTCTAGTAAATCGTCCATGCCGCCTAGACATTCGTTGGAGACAAACGAATATCGTAGCCAATTGTCCGACTTCATAAGTATCGTGCTGTTTTTATTTCAATAGTAATGAATTGGGATGTGACAACAGCATATTCTTTTCATCGTTTTGACTCTCGAGTATATATCCGACACAGACACAGTTACTCTACCGAGAACCACATCATATGTAATTGTGTTATTTTAGTAGGTACTAAATATCGATATGTTTTATACTGGTGGTATTATTATGACGTATAATATGTATTGTTTTGGTTTGTCTTAGGGGGGTCTTAGTGAGAGAGTAGAGTCTTAGGAGTGTCCATGTGTTGAGTGTTCATACGTCTTAAGATGTTCATGTTGTAAGAGATCAGATATTAGAGACAAACAGGTATATATAAATGAGAGACAGTTCTGTATGAACGGAAGTGCTTCTATAAATATTGATACATATATTTCTTACCTATTTTTGAGATGATGATTTTCACAAAGTTCTTATAATATAAATGGACAATACCTTTTCTGTTGAATAACAACACGAAGACGCAGATACAAAAACACATGTTGACGTCCTTTATTTCATCTTCGACCGGTCGGACATGATTTTATCTCAGGGATTCAAAGTTGTTGCATGGTTATTTCTAAAACCCTCTCACTTCTAGAGGGCGCCTTTATTCTAACGGAGAATCGGTCTGAACCTCTCTGCTCCTCTCCAACTCTTCTCCCAGACTGCATCTAAAACTCTACCTATATTGAGAACTCGTCACGTCATCGCATGATTAAACATGTGCTCATAAAACGCGTGGGATGACATGCGTCACGTTGCCAAACTTGACATGACCTCGAGTTCAGTAACCTATTTTTCAAATAACATGTTTACAATTTCAATTGAGGATTAAATTCATTATTTTAATTTCCATTTTTATAACAGAACAAATTTCATCATTACATTCCTTTCCCAATAAACAGATATGTAAGCTAAACAATTGCAATTCCACATTCCTTATTTCAATAACATTCTGTATTTATTTTAACTTTTAACTTAAATTTTCAATTCCAAATCTAGCTTCGCAAGTTCGAATCCTTGACTATCCCATTTCATATTTACATTTAACTAATTCCCTATGTTTTGTTACTTACATGAAAAGGGGACAGCCCTTATCATGTAACAATCAGTCTATATAAAAACATATAAAATATTAAGTGATATATACCCAAGAGTCAAAATAACGAAATGAATATTCTGTTACAGAACTAGAAATGAAGCCGAATAATTTCATCTTTACTGCATGCGTGTGGTCAGATTTTTACCTATGCTCATCACTTGGGCTGTAACAACAGCATATTCTTTCCATTCTGTTGACTCGAGTAAATATCCAACACAGTTAGACACATTTAATCAACCGAGAACCACATCCGTCTATATAAAAACATAAGATATTAACGGATATATATTCAAAAGGCAAAATAATGATAAGAACATGCTGCTGTAAAAGCCTTAATCATAACGTATACATTCGTGTTGTGACGATTAATTGCAACCTACAAAATCGGAACATTTTTACGACTTCAAAATCGGAAAACTTTTTGCCCATTTTCCGATGTAAAAATAGACTGTTTCCACCGTTGCTGGTACTAATGATAACTATTTAGCGCTTTTAAATTGTAAATAAAACTGAAATTTGTAGTCCGCTGCCACACGTGTATTTTACATTAGCGAGTATATATGCATATCTCATATGGGTTATCGAGGTAATCAATGAAAAAAAACTATAAAAATAAATATTTATTGAGTTAAAAAAAAAAGATCGGTAATTGTACCGGAATCGAGAAAAATATTAGAATTTTCCCATCACTATAGTATCTAAATAATTATAAACCTCTACGGATCGTCCGGCCGTTCCATATTGCTTGAATTTTGTCCTCAACCATCGGACGATTTAATTTTTTTTAAAGAAAAGAATGATAGATGAATTATATATATATATATATATATATATATATATATATATATATATATATATATATATATGCACGTATAGGCGTGCCTCAGAGGAAAGAATGAAGGTGGAGAGTTGGATGGTTTGGTTTTGATTCAAGCTGATGGCACCCAGGTCATATATATATATATATATATATATATATATATATATATATATATATATAAAATATATTTTAGTCATCGACATACAGACCTGTTTCGTTGTTTCACAACTCATCAGTGCCGCTAGACTAACACCTCTCCCAAGCTGAGGATCGAACCTAGAACCGTCGTGATGACAGTCGGCAGTCCTACCCCCTGACTACGGAATCGGTGGCCGAAATTAAACTTTCCGAATGTCTATTTAAATAAACATCCGTCCGCCACTCGTAGAGGGCTCAAACGTTTGTTTGTAAACAAACCGCGAGCTTCGCATTATTTCAGCTAAATTAAGTAGCGAGTAAGATAATTTACTAGAGTGCTCTACCGAAGAGGGGAGCTTTATTATTTTATATATATATATATAGCGCTATATTTAACCACTTAACCAACATTCCTGTCCTCTGTCCCAATTTAGTAAAAATTCAGTTCACAACACATCTATACTTGATGAAACCAATAATAAACGGAAATTTGAAATATTAGAAGCATTACTAATAAAATTAAAAAAAAAACAACTAGTAATAAAATAAACTTTAGCAATAGTAATAACATCCTGAAGTTTTCGTAGAGTTATTTATTTTAATAGCTTTGCAAACATTTCAGGATGCGATTAATTTTAACCAATGAAGAGAAAAAAAATATAAATTGTTAAAAACACGTTAGATTAATTTATTCGTGACGAAGAATCGTTAAGGATTAGAAAGTACTCGAACTTATGATAAATATGGTGATTACATCAGCCAGTCTCCGCCAGACGTGAAGACTTATTCGAAGGTTGGAAAGGATCCAACATAAAATTAATAGACAAAAAACGTCTATTTTATTTAATGAAACATACCATAGAGAAAAGATGATGCCTAAACACACACACACACATTATACATACATATATATATATATATATATATATATATATATATATATATATATATATATATATATATATAGGAAATTTATTGCTGTGAGTCCAGAATGAATTTACATTCCGCTAGCGGAAACAATATGTAAACTCATTCTGGCCTCACACAATAAATTTCCTTTATACTACTCTGGCTACACATTGAGCACTCTTGTCTGTAGTTTTTTCACCACTGAAGAAATATATATATATTACAATTAGTCTTTGTAACTGCTTTTACATATGTGCATAATAATTCGTGAAAGCGTGTTTCTCTCTCCCACTCTTTGTATACAAACAGACAAAGGCATCTATATGAATACATAATGTTTCTAAATAAATGTTAATTATAGTAAATCGTCCATGCCGCCTAGACGTATTCGTTGGAGACAAGTGAATATCGTAGCCAATTACCCAACTTCAAAAGTATCGTGCTGTTTTTATTTCAATAGTAATGAAACAGGGTGATTGCTATCATTCTTCACTACATGCGTGTGGTAAGATTTTTACCCATGCTCATAACGTATTCATTTTTGTTGCCGCGACTTATTGGAATCTAGACAATCCAGGGTGTATACAGAGTTTCAGTGTATATTTTCAAGGCCATTTCCACTCCTTTTGAATACAAAATAAAAAATTTTAAACCAAAATTGAATATATAAAAATGATATAATAAACCAAAAACTAATATTTTGACTAATGTTTAAACAAAATATTTTATAGTATTAAATTCGAGTGGAAATTTCACTTCGACTATATCGATAAAGTATATGGATAAAACCAGGTAATTTCGTGATAAAGGGATTTAACTCTGGCATCGGCAACACCACAAATAATATAAGGCAATTTAAGGAGAATTTAATTAATTCGATTTTTATTGTATATGTAAAAGATTATTTTAATAGTATTTTTTTCGATTTTTTTTATTTACCAACACAGGAGGCCTGCTAGTACATATAACATTTTTTTATGTCAAAACACTGGGTATTAGAGCCCTGTGATTATCACCCCATTTTGTTTGTTTTGTTTTACCGGTCAATCATATTGGATTAAAATTTACTAGCGATATAACAATTTTGATAGCTGAATATTAACGTAAAATACAGGTGGGAACTTTAATAGGGTATAGCTAAGAGACTATCGACTTGTGACCGTCATAAGAGAGAACAATTATTATATATATGTACACACATACAGATTGTCCCAATAAAATGTATACACTTTTTAAACTATCTCAATTTGCTACATGAATACGCTATACCACGTTCCCAAAAGCTGTTCAGGAATAAAGAATGACACTTTTAGCAGGATGGGGCACTTCCCCACTACCATCATGACGTCAGTGCATATCTTGATAGTCACCTGTGAAACAGATAAGTAGGACAAAGAGAAAGTATCGAGTACTATCCACACTCACCGGATTTGACCCTCCATCAATGGATTTTTCTCTTTGTGGGGGCTGGTGTGGTAATGGTGGTGGGGGCAATGTTAAACACAGGGTCCACACCACAAGACGAGCTACAATGAATGAGTTGAAAGCAATCATTGAAATAAGATGTGTCAATATTCCAATTGAACTAAAGGATTTTGATTCAATCAGTGGGGGTTGTCAGCTGTTCATGGACCACAATGGCCAACAATTTAAACACTTTCGATAATTAGATAGTTTCTATTTTTGTTCACGGTATTTTGAAGTATGGCACTTTTCTTTATTATAATAAAGGTTGGTTTTATGGTCAGTTAAAGAGTGTATACATTTTATTGGGATACCCTGTATATATAAATAAAACAGTGCATGCATGTGTGTGAGTCTATGTGCAAATATTTAATCGATAAACTCTAAAACTACTGATTGCATTACACTGAAGTAGTAATCATACACAAATACAGAATAGTTTATCATGAGTAAAATCTGTGTGTTGATTACGAATACGTAGAGAAGTCGGCATGTTGAAATGCAAAATGTTTAAACTTGCCGACATGTTTTTTTTTTTGTTTTTGTTTTTTTTGCGCATGCGAAACAATTTCTCGTTGCTGAAAGTGATTTCATTGAAAACTTTTTTTGTCTGTCGGGTTAGATTAAACAGTAGGAACCGCGACTAAATGTTTCGGTTTCGATTCTAGCATATGGCATTTAAGTCATTGTTTTTTTTAACTTATGAAACCAGTACTATATATATGGTAAATAGATAATTAGCCCGTAGCAATAAATATGAAATTTGCATGAATTAAAAATATATTTAAGTGCATTTTACGACCAGCAAAGTTACCCCCTTCTAGTATTAAATAATTAGTATTCTTATCTGCAGAGGATAGTGTTTTATACTAACGCAATGCTCAGTGCAGGGCATGATAATTACTGCCAAGTGAAGAATTCAAACAGTTGTAAAGCTACCTTTAAATCCATTCTTTTATTTAACTTCCAGGCAGCGATGAATTATCAATAGAAAGGGAATTCGGAGTCTATATTAATCAAATTATCGGACGTATACTGTAAGCGTTGTTATAATATTCAATGCGTTAAGGTTTAGATAGTGTCAGAGGTTAATTTGAATACTGCCTGATTTACACTTGCTCTCTAGCTTAGAGTGTTTATGTAAGGATGTTTTAAAGTATATATGTATCAGCAGATAAAACTCTTACGGCTTAATATACAGTAACAAGTTAATATACATGTCGTTGCCCGTGCAAAAAAGGGGGACGGCAGGTAAAGTTGCAGTCCACAAAGTTGAAATAATGACAGTGTCACCTTGTAGAGAGTATTGCGCTATTAAACGACGGTTTTGTTTCTAACCATTGCGCTATTTTCTTTTCAAATATATATATATTAGTGTTGGGACGATTAATCGGAATCTAGAAAAATCGACAGATTTAGGGGTATCGGAATAGGTATCGAAAAAATTGGTCTATTCGCCGATGCCAAAAACGATTCTTTTTTTTATTTTTATTTGATTTTGTTTAAAGCAAAATCTTCCATTGTTGCCACGAATAAAATAAATATTGATTCTATAATAGAAATCATCCTTCATAAGTGTAATTTTACATTTAGGAAAATATCTACATATTTAAAATGCGTCTTACGGTAATCAGGAAAAATAACAATTTTATAGATAAATATTTAGAGATTTATAAAGAATCAGAATCGGGAAAAATGCTGGAATCACCCCATCACTCATATATATATATTGCATAATCACATCATTGATCCTGGCCAGTACTGCCTGAATTTGGGAAGGCTAGGTGTTGTATGTACCACGTCGGGACAGAAATGTCCAGGTTGGTATCTGAAGGTGCGATTAATCCACTGAGAGGGATACAATCTCAATCTTCGTTAAGACATGCATCTAGGAGAAGGAACACTATGATGAAAAAAAACCCGAGGTTTACTGTATGTTATATTTAGTGATAGTAATTGCACCGATCGAGATTAGCAGTTGTAAAAAGTGCGGTTTATTCTGTACTGAGCCTTCACCACTATAAACAAACCATCTGTGTGTAATTTTAAATAACTTAGTGGTTGTGATATAGCTCTTACGTCGAAATCAACGAGGGTGTATGCTCACCCACAGACTAATAGCTTCACTGTATTACGTCTGATCAGTGCTTCACATTGTGTGAGATCAAACTATTCTAACTATTGGACCATCAGAACAAACCTTGCGGGACTACTTACGAAAAGAGTTGCATTTTCGCTAGTTGTAGGCGACGTTTCTGTATACCAGCTTTCGTAAGCAAAGTAAGGGAGTTTAATATATATATATATATATATATATATATATATATATATATATATATATATATATATTATTTTATTACCGTTTTATTTAATTACACATGTTTCTGTTACCGAATCGTATTAACGATCCAGTACCTTCGTCAGACTTGAACGACCTTTGTGCAAATGTCAAAACATTCCAAGGCGTAGTTATTGAGAAAAGTGCGGACGGACGAACGGACAACGGTGAATTTACAGGTCCACCTTCCTTTTGTCGGGGGACCAA
Organism: Euprymna scolopes; assembly: GCF_053919585.1. Taxonomy (NCBI): domain Eukaryota; kingdom Metazoa; phylum Mollusca; class Cephalopoda; order Sepiida; family Sepiolidae; genus Euprymna; species Euprymna scolopes. The sequence continues at coordinate 61,928,747 of NC_136501.1, forward strand.
AAAAAAAATCTTAGTTTAACTTAATCATAGTTTTACATAAAAAGTCAAAACCAGAATAAAAGTAAAATACTTCTTTTATAAAATCGTACACGTAATGAACTTACCGAATGTAGTCATTTCTACAGAGGATCATCCCCGCCTTCGTAAAGCAAGATGAACCGATTTCACCGAGGGGTGCCTGGCAGCAAGCACACTTCAAACAGCCAGTATGCCAGTAGCGTTCCATCGCAAACAGCAGGAATTTATCAACGATTTTGGAACCACATCCAGCGCATGATTTGGCCCTCGGTAACTGGTTGTTATTCATACCACCGGCCGGGCTGTTTGTGTTTTCCGAGTCGCCGGGCATACCGCCGACAGATGTGGTCTTCGGTGCCATATTCAGATGCTCCTCATTACCTGAAAAAAATAAATAAAATAAATAGTATGAGCAATTCCGGGGTAAATTCGAGCCTACAATGGAATTCTTCGAAAGTAAAACTGTAGACTTGCTAGTGTGTTATAACTAGGGTTGTGACAACAGCATATTCTTTTCATTGTTTTGACTCTCGAGTATATATCCGACACAGTTAGACACAGGTAATCAACCGAGAATCACATCACTCCATATGAAAGCATATAAGATAATAACGGATACGCACTCGAGAGTCAATACTATGAAAAGAATATGCTGTTGTCATAGCCCTTGATATAACTTGGGCTATGACACCAGCATATTTCTTTTAATTATTTTGACTCTCGAGTATGTACCCAACACAATCAACCGACGATCACATCGCTACATGAAAACATAAGATATCAATGGATATATATACCTAGAATCAAAACAAGGAAAAGAATATGCTGTTGTCATAGCCCTAGGCAAACCAGGCTTTAAAAGTGGAATGTTAATAGATGTACACACTCGGGGCTCATTATGTTGTAGACTCCGTCACAAAGGAGACAACTACAGGGTAAAAATGATAAATTGGTAGTAATTTCAATCCGCAATTTTTTTAGTTTTTTTTTTTTTTTTTTTTTTAAGCGGCATTATCAATCTGAAATGTTGGTCGCTGTACTCTTTAGAGTCTGGTGTTCCTGATTAACCACCTAAAAATACTACAGAAATGAGTGCAAGTGTAGAATTTAATCATAGAATGGTTAATGCTGAATTTTTCCGTGCCGGGCATAAGACGTCTGACATTATCAGAGATACTGTCCAAGTCCGTAGGCCTATTTATTGTTGTAGTGTTGTAGCGAACTTACGGGAAGGTAAAAACATCACCATCCGAGAAGTAAACGTGTAACTTTGTACACGTTTACACACGTATAAACACATTTACTCTAATATTAACATGTACACACGCGGGACTCAACACGCAAAGAAGAAAAAGACAAGGAAAAGGAAAGCACTTCAACTCGCTGTTTCAGATTTTAATAATAACAAAAAAAAAAAAATTATTCCCTCTTATCCTGCTACGCGTAACTTATCGTACTGTTATGCCGTCACTTACGACGTTAATGTGATCGTTATCCTGATCCCTGACCCCTCGAACGTGATCCGCGATCTGTGCACATGTCTTTTATATATCTGTTATCCTTTTCTTTCTCCCTATAACGTCACTTCGCACAGGCTTGGCATTTGTATACAGCCACTAAATCCGCGTCCGCGCTCTGCTACAAAAGTGGAACTAATTATATACCGCTTGAGTGTTCTAGCGCATCTTTCTAACTATCAATTAATCTGTGGGATGCAGAGTTTTAGTAATGCGCTGATGATACCTGGGCTTCACTTCTTGTTTGTCCGAATGACTCGAGTTTAACCCTTATTACTCTTTAGATTAGATTTTCTAGGCCATATCTGGTCGCTCCCACCTATGCACACTGCTGTATCCTAGGAAATGTCATTTCAATTATGACGTCATCTCGCAGAGTTTAAATATGGGCGAAGAAAAAAAAAAGAAAAAGATAATCTAACGTTTAACGTCAATGGTGTGCGTTCCATTATAGAAACGTTGATTTAATTTGTATAAAATAAAATACGCATAAAGTGCGCTTGAAAGCTAAATCACAACGTAATATTAAGGGAAATAAACAAATATTTGACTTACTTGAAATTTATAATTTAAATATATTTCGGAGCTAATCTCCATCGTCATTATGTTGTTTTTTTTTTCTTTTTTTTCTCTTCTTTCTTGCCATGTTATAAAGTTGGAGAACGAAAAGTCTGCTTGTAAAGATCGACGCGTTGTTTTCAGCGGTTGTATTGTGAAATGTTGAACGGTGTAAGTAAAGTATTTGTTTATTTTCCTTAATATTACGTTGTGATTTGGCTTTCAAGCTCACTTGATGCGTATTTTATTTTATTCAAATTAAATCAACGTTTCTATAATGAAACTCACACCCTTGACGTTGATCTCGCGTTGCCGACGCACAGTTCTAACAGTTCAAAATACAACCGCTGAGAACACGCGGACCTTTACAAGAAAGAACGAAAAAAAAAGAAAACATACTGAGGATGGAGTTTAGCTTCGAAATATATTTAAATTATTAATTTCAAGCAAGTAAAATATTTGTTTATTTTCCTTAATATTACGTTGTGATTTGGCTTTCAAGAGCACTTGATGTGAATTTTATTTTATTCAAATCCAACGTTTATTTGTTCAATTGTATATTGTGTAAAATACAGATGAGAAGCTTTGTAAGCTAACTCTAAAGTCAGATTGTGTAGACTATAGAGATTTTAGTATTGCTGTTAAAACACACCTAAACTATGCTGTAAAGATGGTACTAATTAAAAACCGATTGAACGTTCCAGGCCATTTCTCTTGCTATCGTTTAATCTATGAGGTGCCGAGGTTCGGCAATGAGCTAGTAATGCCCGGGGCAAACTCCTTTATTGTATGCCTCAAAGACAGTCTAAATCCTAATACAGAGAGTAGGATTAGATATGATTGGATACCCCTCCTTTGCAGATGAGTACACCGGCCTCTCCCCCCGTAATCTAGGTCATCTTTGCAAGCCGCTGCATACTAAGTAATGCCAGGTCAATTATGACGTCATCCATCACTGTCTAAATCTTGGTAAAAATAAATAAATAAATCCTTCTGCTTTATAAGATTAAAAGTTTCTTCATCTGCATTTTGTGTGTATAAAAATCAATACTAAACATTTATAAATGTTTAGATATATCCTCCAGCTCTATATTTGTACTCGGAGGTTTGAAAACACTATGTGAAAGATTTAGTAAAAGAAAAGTATATATATATATATATATATATATATATATATATATATATATAACTACTTAATTTACTCACATAAAATTAATATACGAAAGTATAGATTCATGCGTAAACTTTAAGTATTTACTTCAAAAGTGCTCAATACGTAGGTAGAGCTAGTTAGTAATTTATAAAATATATATGGCTATTAAGCTACACTGAATATTCGGCGTTTCATCCACTCATAAGCCTGAGGAGTCCTAGAGTGGATGAAACGCCGAATATTCAGTGTAGCTTAATCGACATATATATTTTATAAAAGCCTAAAAACCTTAATGGGTTACTAAATGTCAGTAACGTTTATTATTAAGATTAATTATTTTCCGGTTTTCTGATATATTTTTGCTCTTTTAGGAATTTAGAGATATGTTCTCTATTAGTATATTCAAATAAATTGTTCATATTACTTTTGAAGAAAGATTTTCTAACGGTTCTTTAGTGTTTCACATTCCATACAGATGGGTTTGTAGATAATTTAAATAAATCATGTATATTCTCTTCAGCTGTTTGCGTCCATCTGTCATTGTTAGGATATTTTCCGAGTTGAATACTGTAATATATATATATATATATATATATATATATATATATATATATATATATATATTGTATAATATATACAGGAATTTACATTCATATCGGTAGTCGGTACCGACGGTTTCAAGCCCGGTAGTTGAGAACTGCTCTTAATGTCCGCCTCAGTCTCTCTTCAACCGACTCTCATCTGTCTTTAACCGGAACCGGAACTCTATATATGCACACCATAATTTTTATTTATTTATTTTATCTTTTTTTTTTTTTGTATGCTATTTTAATAAGGTAATACATTTGAAGCAATAAATTAAAAAGTATGGGATGATGCCTTCTATATTATTATTTTTTCTTTAAGAATCCCCCCCTGTCATTCAGTTTAAGTCTCGTTTAAAAGCGTTTTAAAAATTCATTTTGAAGTTATGTCTAATCTCGTTTAAAAATAGGGTAATAAAATTTAGATTGAAATAGACCTAGGAAGTGCCCAGGGGATGGTATATACTAATATTTAAGTATCGCTTTGCGTTTAAAAACGTGTAAGATTTATTTTAAATTGACCTCTAGTTTCGTTTTAATTACGGTAATAATATTTAGTTAAAATAGACTTAAATTGTGTAAAAATATGGCATATGTTTATATTTAAGTCTCGTTTCACGTTTAAAATTATTTAAAACTTCCTAGGTCTATTTCAATCTAAATTTTATTACCCTATTTTTAAACGAGATTAGACATAACTTCAAAATGAACTTTTAAAACGCTTTTATACGAGACTTAAACTGAATGACAGGGGGGGATGCTTAAAGAAAAATAATAATATAGAAGGTATCATCCCATACTTTTTAATTTATTGCTTCAAATGTATTACCTTATTAAAATAGCATACAAAAAAAAGGATAAAACAAATAAATAAAAATTATGGTGTGCATATATAGAGTTCCGGTTCCGCTTAAAGACAGATGAGAGTCGGCTGAAGAGAGCCTGAGGCGGACATTAAGAGCAGTCTTCAACTACCGGGCTTGAAACCGTCGGTACCGACTACTGATATAAATGTAAATTCCTGTATATATTATACAAAAAAATATATTGCTCTTATTTCGAGAAAGGTTTTTTCCCTAATAATAGAGCACTGTATGGGATTTCTTTTTCTACAAAAAAGTACAAGTATATATATATATATATATATATATATATAAAATATATTTTAGTCATCGACATACAGACCTGTTTCGTTGTATCACAACTCATCAGTGCCGCTAGACTAACACCTCTCCCAAGCCGAGGATCGAACCTAGAACCGTCGTGATGACAGTCGGCAGTCCTACCCCCTTGACTACGGAATCGGTGACCGAAATTAACCTGTCCGAACGATTATTTAAATAAACATTCGTCCGCTACTCGTAGAGGGCTCAAACGTTTGTTTGTAAACAAATCGCGAGCTTCGCATTATTTCAGCTAAATTAAGTAGCGAGTAAGATAATTTACGAGAGTGCTCTACCAAAGAGGGGAGCTTTATAAAATATATTTTAGTCATCGACATACAGACCTGTTTCGTTGTATCACAACTCATCAGTGCCGCTAGACTAACACCTCTCCCAAGCCGAGGATCGAACCTAGAACCGTCGTGATGACAGTCGGCAGTCCTACCCCCTTGACTACGGAATCGGTGGCCGAAATTAACCTGTCCGAACGATTATTTAAATAAACATTCGTCCGCTACTCGTAGAGGGCTCAAACGTTTGTTTGTAAACAAATCGCGAGCTTCGCATTATTTCAGCTAAATTAAGTAGCGAGTAAGATAATTTACGAGAGTGCTCTACCAAAGAGGGGAGCTTTATAAAATATATTTTAGTCATCGACATACAGACCTGTTTCGTTGTATCACAACTCATCAGTGCCGCTAGACTAACACCTCTCCCAAGCCGAGGATCGAACCTAGAACCTATATATAGGCAGCATTTTCTTTAAATATGGCATATTTCATTAAATAAAATAGACGTTTTTGTCTCATTCTATTTGATCCTTTCCGACTTCCGAATAACAGTCTTTACTTCTGGCGGGAACTTGCTGATGTAATCACCATATTCATCATAAGTCCGAGTACTTTCCAATCCTTAAGGATTCATCGTTTGGGATAAAGTAATAACTAACTGGTTTTGAACAATTTATATATATATATATATATATATATATATATATATATATATATATATATATATGTACACTACCGACTTGTACGGACGCCTCGACATTTGCGGGACATTTATCAGTGTAATTATTGAAAACAAATATCTCCTCCGTAGAATTTGTTTTAAAATAATGATTAATATAAATAGCTCAATGTACTAGTGACGAGACGATTTCAATATTTTTCCTGATTCCAATACTATTTCCAATTTTTAATTTACATATAAAGTTGTTATTTTCCCATTACAGTAAAAAATTAAATGTGCATATATTTTCTCAAGCGTAAAAAAAATGCTTGTAATGGACTAGCTGATCTATAGATTTTAGTATTACTGGTCGTTTAAAATCAATAAATATTTTTTTCTTATTTCTACCAGTAATGGAAGATTGTTTTTCACAAATTTAAAAAAAAAAAGAAAAAAAAAGATAAAGAATCGTTTTTGGCATCCGAAAAATAGGCACTTTTTTTTTTATAATTACCCTCAAATTTCCAATTTTTCTGATTCCCGATTCCGATTAGCTGTCCCAACACTACTATTTACTATCGAGCACGATTATATAAAACTCGATTGAAATTCTCTGGAATTTTTATCTTGAAAATACGTACTTCACCGGAATTAGTCGGACTCTCTCTCTCTCTCTCTCTATATATATATATATATATATATATATATATATATATATATATATATATATATATAGAAAGAGAGAGAGAGAGAGAGAGAGAGGGAGGGAGAAGGAGAGATGACGTGCGTGTTATCTCTCCACGTTTTCCGTTGCTTTTAACATAGCAAATTAGTTTTGATCATTTATTAATACAATTCACTAAAGGCAACAACAGTGAACTCAATTGTTGCTGAACCCTGTAATTGAATCGATTCCTCTTGGCCACCGGCACAACTTTTTGGTCTTCCATAACTGAAATTATTGCGCCTTTCTTATTTTGAAGACTTTCAAACGCCCTCCTCTCCCTTAATAACCGGTTAACAATTTTTTCCTTGCTGAAAGAATTTCCTACGCTTCATGCATTGTATATTATTTCTTTATCGTACAACATTGTGTTCGTTCTTTATTTCGAAGACGAAAGCCGGGTAGGATGGATAATACCGCAGATTATTGTAACGGTTTTGAGTACATTTCCAATGTAGTCAGACTATTGTTTCAAATTAAAATGCAAGACAATTGTAAAGGTATTGCTACAATTGTAGCAATACCTTTACAATTGTCTTGCATTTTAATTTGAAAGAAAGAGAAAGAAAGAGAGAAAGAGAGAGAGAAAGAGAGAGAAAGAGAGAGAGAGAAAGAGAGAGAGAGAAAGAGAGAGAGAAAGAGAGAGAGAGAGAAAGAGAGAGAGAGAAAGAGAGAGAGAGAGAGAGAAAGAGAAATAAAAAGGAACAAACCGTGTTATGTGTTAATCAGCGTTTCGTCTTTGTTTTGAGACTTCCTCTTGATGAATGAAATAAAGAAACCAAAAACATCAGTAATTTGTTTATTTTATTCATCCAGAGGAAGTCTCGAAATAAAGACGAAACGTCGATGAACCCACAACTCGGTTTGTTCCTTTTCATTTCTCTATTTTGTCGGAATACTATTTCCATTATTCTCATGTGTGTATATATAGTTCTGTAGAAATATATTTTCTTATAATATATATTAATCCATATTTAAGAAGCTTAATGTAATTACAGAGCAATATAGAGAATAAATGACAAAGTTATAGTCAACATCATGAATTTAGGAATATCTTATAATTTTTTACTTAATTCAGTTGACTTTGACAATTCTTGACAGTATCTGTTTCTTAGCGCAAAATCAATCACTCAATTATTATATCAATCAGTGAATCTATTATGCCCTTAACTCGTCAGAAGAAATAGCAACAATCAATCCGTCAAAAGGAATTGAAGAGTGATTTGACATTACTAAAATCCGAAAATTAGAAGAGAGACTGCAAATACCTTTTTATTTTTCCATTACGCCATAGTGAATTTTTATATATTGAATTATGTATATATCAGCAGGGAAACCAGACGCTATCCTGGATTGAATGAGGATCAACAATTTTCTATCCTCCAATAAATTTATTGTCGGCGAAATTGTTGAAATTGCTCATTTTATTAAAATCAAATCAATTGATTACCTGCTCTTGGTTGAAGTTCTTTTCTGTTCTTTTTCCACTTTGCCACTGAGGCCAAAATATGTTGGTTCTTCGACTGCGGTACACTTTTACAAATGTCTCAGCTTATACGCATATCAGGCATTATATCAATACTTATATGCAGTGTTTCTTAGCTAAGCTCTGTGAGTCTTCCCAATTGACAAAATGTTATGAAATAAATAAATATACCTGATATATTTCATCACCAAAACGAAGCATGTGTGAGGTAGTTATGGAGAAAAATATAAGTAAAATGACTACAAAAATATACAAAAAAGCATAATCGTATTATTGATCGTATTACTGTTCTCATCTTAAGTGTGATTTTCACAACGTTTCGGTCGATGTAACCTCCGATTTTCTTCAGGTGTATCTTGTCGAACTCGTGAATGTTTCTGTTGAACTCTGGAATTTGGATGGAATTTTGAACGAAACCCTTTATTTACTTCATGGCGGTAGCGTGGTCTTGTTCCGTCAGTCATGACTGGATAGAGGTCCTAAGTAATTCGCAATTGTATTTTTCGGTCGCCAACACTGAGGATTGAACCTTCAACCTTCAGGAGAATATCACATTTTTTTTTACAATTGGTTTTTCTAAGTACTCTAACCACTTGCGGAAAATTCTAGTATGAATTTTAGGAGCTTTAAACCTATTTTTATTTTTAGTCGTAAATAGCACTATTTATTACTATATATGTTTTTACTTATTATTAATATATATCATCTATTATTTCTAACTAATGGTTCCCATATCGTATAAAATTCTGTTAGATCTATTTAGTAATTAGTGGATTGAATCTCTTGTTGGGTATTGAAATGTAACTGACCAGTATATAAATGTGTCCAAGTGTAATATATAATTATACATTACTAGCATTTCAGCCCGGCGTTGTCCGGGTGTATGGAGGTGTATGTTGAGCAAAAAAAAAAAAAAAAAAGAGAAAAAGCTATCAATTTTTTTTTTTTAACTTGGACTCCTATTATGACCCCTTAACATTTATTGTTTTGGGCTCAAATCAAGTTATTAAGTTAGATCCATTCCCACAGGACCTATTTCTAAAATGTCAAGTGTTTATACTCGAAATTGTCAGAGGAGTTTGGTTGAACTTTCAAAGGTCAAATCGTTGAACTTTGACCTCTTAACAAGCAAATTTCTGGCCGAAAACCAATTACAAAGATTTCCCAACTCTCAGTACCCTGTATATCAAATTTTGAGTCTGTAGACTTAAAATTGACAGAGTTATTGCGTAGGGAAATGTACACACACAGACATACACGCACAGACACGTTCACTTTTATAGATGTATAGATATGTGATTATCCTTTATACCTGCGAACACTCGTGTTTCATGTTCTCGCAGTCATCAGTGTAAAATTTGGCGACATCCGTTTGTCGTAGGAAGCCACGAAGCCTTCTTTTACTCCATTATCAAGTATCGTTACCCCTTAGCCATGCTAGTCAGCAGCCACGATAATCAAGAGAAATTGAACATTTATAAAGCCAAATACAGGCACAGCGTTATTACTACGATCTAAGTGTAAGAGTGGCCGGAAACCAGGGTTTTGCGTACAAACCCAGTCGACCGCCTTTTATTTACCAGACAGCACTCAAGTTTTAAGAACTTACTTCTTAAAGGGGCGAAATAATTATAAATAGTTATTTTGTATACCCACACACACACACACACACACACACACACACACATATACATGTACAGTAGAACCCCGAGATACGGTACCCCTAGGACACGGGGTTTTCTTTCAGGTTACGATGTGGATTACGATGTTTTTCCGGCCCCTGGTTAGAGTATTTGCCCGGCCTTACAGTATTATTTATGATATTTGATTATATACATGTATATTATATACTGTATTGTATTTTGGTACTAATTTTTAATGCCACATCTGAAATCACAGAGTATTCACAGCACAACTAAGGTCTTCTCAGTACGGCTAACGCTGATTGGCTTGTCCAAGTTATTTTTCCTCGAGTAACAGTACAAAGCTAGATACTCCACCAGACTAGATTAAGTCTTGTCCTGGAATTCAGTAAGACCAAGAGACCAAAAAGAAAGATATACTATAACGCATTAAAATGGTCAGTTGGAGAGAAGAATGTTCTCAATTTCTTTATTAATTCAGTGTTTGAGAGATAAAAAGAGGGTGTTAATGAAATATTTGAATAACTATATCATATAGAAATCAGATGTTGACCTCAAGAAGGGGTTCTTTCATTTCTGATAATTTCGACTATAGTAAAATGAATATATCTTCATATGTATACATATATATATATATATATATATATATATATATATATACACACGTCATCCACATACAGTACGGTTTCGTTGTATCACAACTCATCAGTGCGGCTAGACAACCACCTTTCCCCAGCCGTGGATTGAACCTACAACCGTCGCATTGACAGTCGGCAGCTCTCATCATTCGGCTACGAATCAATGCCATAAATATTTCTCCTAGAGTGTGAATTATATCCACACCCTACCATCGCACAGTGCTGGAACCACCAGCTTGTTTACAAACAAAGTAATAGTGGTCTTCGCTTATTCGCTTTTAAATACGCGTCGGGTGAAAATATATTTACAAAGTGCTCAACCCAAAGAGGGGGGGAGCTATATATATGCTGTATATTATTTCCGCCTAACTTTCTTAACTGTTGAGCCCTATTCATTAATGAAAAGTTGGCCAGTCGATTTCACGTGCGAGATAATGACCTCCAGTCACTGGATCACTGTAGATCGGCATTTAATAAAGTGTATGCATTTATAAATGTTTGAATTCACTTGAATACTGTTACGGTTGAGTGTGGCCATGTGGTTATATTCCCTGAAAATGGTAACAGACCTCCGTTGTAGGGGTTCGAATCCTTCAATCAGCTACCGTCGTATTAAAGAGATTATTTACAATAATATATATATATATATATATATATATGTGTGAGAGAGAGAGAGAGAGAAAGACGAGGTAAGTGGGTTTAACTGGCTTCCTCTAAAGGAGGAAATTTCTTGGTAGTATGAAATTCCCCAGCGGTCCCCAATAGCATGTATATCCTCGTTAGGGGAGATGACGACGTTAGGTTTTTTTCAACTCTTACCGGGAGGTGTCGACGTACTCCTACATACAGCGCCTGGAATTCCCAAATTAGTCACCCATTTTAGTAATGACCAGGCTCAACGTTGCTTAACTTCGGTGATCTGTGGAAATCGGAGTGTCAACGTGATTATGCCGTAATTATGAGGGTGTAAGTGCGCATATAACATACATTAATTGAAAACAAACGATAAAGCGCTCCAGCGTATATTATATAAGAATTAATATCAAGAATTTTATTCAAAAGCTATACATTGCAAAGATACGGAAGAATCGGTCTGCTAGTATAAGCTGGCTACTACTCATAAACATATCCAAATCGACGAACTCCGGTACACCCAACAGACGCAGTAATATATAATTTTTAAATAAATCACCTATAAATATCTCTGTGCATTACGTTGCATCATTTAATATCGACAAAGTTTTAAAGTTTATTGCATGTGCGAATCTCGTTAAAATGAACATCAATTCGAATGGTTCGATACATGCGCAGCGACGGACACTTACTTTTCATATTTATATCGTCGCGTGCCGACTTGGAACTAATTAGGCAGTTTTCCAATCTATTGTCAAAACAAACACGAATTTCGACCATCGTCCGTTTCTGAGAAAGGCAATCGGCACAATAGATGTTTGTGAAAATCGATTTAGTTTCAACTTATTTAAAAAAAAATAAAAATAAATAAAAATAATGTAGAAAAATTTCAGATTGTTTTCTGTTTTATTGTTGAATTGTTTTGGCGAGTAGAGGAGGCATGGCTGCTGGTAGAGTTGCTACAGAAATCGAAAACAAACTTTATTTCGCATTGACTTTTATCACGCAATGAAAGGAAATGAACAATCGATGCTCTATTGCTAATTTCCAATTAAATTTGCCAACACTTCAAATGTAAAAACATGGTTTAATATTTAAGGAAATCCTAATAAGCTACATCGATTTATTGATAAAGTATTAGTTATTTTGATTTGAATGAAAGCGTATAACAATGGATGGATATATATATATATATATATATATATATATATATATATATATATATTTAGTAGAAATGGTAATTAATGAAAACCTGAAGAAAGTGCTCATTACTGTTGTAGAGCAAATATGCGTTTTATTTTTTATTACCGTATCTTTCTGTTAAGTTACATTATTGTTTCAGCTACCCGGCCGTTTTTTTTTTTTTTGGCCGTCTGTAGCATTCTCAGACTTTCATCCCATCATAACGAACATTTCTGTAAAAGTCTGAGGATGCTACAGACAGCCAAAAAAACGGCCGGGTAGCTGAAACAATAATGTAACTTAACAGAAAGATACGGTAATAAAAAATAAAACATATATATATACATATATATATATATATATATATATATATATATCAAATCAACATATTTATATACGAAAGATTTTTTTTTAAATTTTAGTTGGGAATCAATTATGATAGAATAGATTGGTAAATCCAATGTTGAATCCCATGCGCGCGCATGTGTGTGTGTGTGTATGTGAGAGAAAAGCAAAATAGGAAAAAAATCAAAGACCAGAAAAAATACTCAAAAACAAGAGATTTACAGGTTTCTTTCAAATCGACAAACACTTCCCGAATGAAACCGGTAAAGCGCTTGCTTTTGAGGATTTATTTCTGTTCAAAGTGTTTTCTTTTTCCTTTTGTCTTTTATTCCCAGATCCTGTCTCCGCGGAATTTGCGTTCATGATGTATCGTTTATTGTACCCACAAGATTAACGTGAACAGATGATTCAAAACAATAAAAAATGATTAGCAACTGTTTCGCAAAAAAAAAAAAAAAACGGTATATCCAACTATTATACTTCGATAATGAAATAACCACACCTTAAAAATACAATTTTCTAGTTATGTTTAAACAAAACTGTAGTATGCTCCAAAAGGAAAAACGTATGAGCGTCTAAATTTAGAAAAACTAATAAACCGAACATGGCTGACTCCATTTTGTTTTGTTTTTTCCACACAACACTTGTATCTGCTGAAAAACAAAGGATGATTCAAATATTGAATTATTATAAAAAAATTAATTAAAAAAAAAGTATTTTATGATCATACTACCACTCATTAATCTTTGTATGGAAAGCAATCATTTATTAAGTCGCTTGATGAGGACTGCTGGTCAAGCGACCATTTGTTCAAAGCATTAGCATGTTTAATGTCGCAACCATGTAAATATATTTATACTAATTAAATATAGCTTGTTCTTTGGAGCACCTTTAATAACCTTGTAAAATTCATTAATCACTCTTGCATACCTTTAACCTAGTGTATAAATAAATATATGTGTGTGTGTGTTTGTGTGTGTGTCTGTGTGTGTCTATGCATCTAACACCTATGAATTTAGGTTCTTTTTTGCATTGATATTCATATTGATAATCTTTTTTTTTTCTTTTATTTTTTTAAAAGGAAAATACATCTTTGTTATATATGAGTCGCGTTCATCTGCAAAAGATCTAGCTACTTTGCACATTCTTTTAAACATTCATTTGAATTAATTACCTATTAGGGCTTTTTTTTCAGTTGTCTCATGGGATGTTCATCTTTAGGTAACTATTACGTGTAATTATATTCACGCATATATTCTACATTATTTATATTTGCGTAGAAAGTTATAGTACGCACCAAAATGTTTCTATATATATATTTATGTATGCGTATGTATATATGTTTAACAAATTTTTCCTACCAAACTCCTCTATCAGTTTTTAGTTTGCACACATGAAACTTCATATATAGGTATTCGAACCAATGCGAAATTTTATATTTAGGTTTAACCGGAGAAAATTGGTACAAAAGTGTGAAAATTAAAAAAATGGAATCTTCCAGGTGAAGGTAGGTCGATGGCATTACGAATATGCATGCGTGACGTAATGGCTCGTGTTTATGTTTTAATTTTTAGCCTTGCAGCAAACAGGTTTTCACAGTACAGTCATTGACGTCATAGGAAAATAAATCGTAAGCTAAATGTTTTTTTTTTTTTCATTTTTCTTAAACTTTTTCTTCTAGGGGATGGGACATCCAACCAGATGTCTGACATTTACCCCTATTTTAGTGAGTCCAACAAAGAGATCTTTTCAGGATTCTAGCCGTCCCTTTCAGTGCAATCGTTTGTGTTTCACTTGCACTTTGTTCACCGGGTATGCTTGCTATGTACTTTTTAAAGTTCTTTTTCATAAGCCCAGTTGCTCCTATGATAACTGGTATAATTGAAACGTCTTTTAATTTCCAATTTCGTTGTGGTTTTGCTTTTCAGTGGTAAATCACAAGTCATTTTTTTTAACTTTCGAAATCATCACAATATATTAAGTCAAATATAATCAATTATATAAATGTCACCTGCCTGTTTAAATGGACACTTTATATAGGGAGTGGTCGCTTTTTTCGCGGATATTTTCAAAAGTCATCCCCTGTTTTCTATTCAATAGCCTTAACTTAAATCTTAGCTACTTACGGTTTGGCGATGGACGCAACGTCAATGACATCACATTTTGTTTTTTCACGTTCTTTTCCTCCTTCGCGGTACGGGTTCGAGCCTGCCTGCGTACTACCACATTTTTTTTTTTTTTTGCTCAACACACCTCCAAACACCCGGGCAACGCCGGGCACCCAGATTAGTATATTATACATGTATTTCCATATAATATAATATAAACGATACAATGATTAAGATATGGTAGTAATGGATTAGCGCGCTTATAAAAACAGTTAACGCAATGACACGGGCATATCTCTTAAGCGATACTGCAATCGTTAATCCGAATTTGTCTATGGTAAACCAAAGATGTAAGGTAGATTCATGATAGGAATATCGGTTGATTAAGTTGGTTGGTTGTTTTTGTTTTGCGGCATATCAACCCTTTTCGGGTTATTTAATGCCGAATCCAAAGATTTTGAAGAAAAAAAATTTTTAATAGAATATATTTGTTGTTTTCAAGTCAGTTTCTATCCAACCCATAGTTGGAAACCTAACAGGTACTACCACTCTGGGTCAGAGTGGACCTGGGAGCAATGGCAATTAAAGGGTAGCTCCACACTCCCTAAAGCCCACAAGCTGGGGCCTTAACATTGGATATAGTTTAAGGTCATATCCAGGACCCCCATTGAGGGACTTTTACCCTCTGCAGGGGGCAGTCGGTGTATTCTAATGCCCCACCGACAGGGCCGGTTGATTAAGAAATATTTTATTATTCTAACACGTCTAACTACATAATTAGAGACCAATTCCGTAAACAAACGATACCAGATTTTAAAGTTCGTTTATATATAAAAGGTGAGTTTTTTTTCTCCCTTACACATAGATATTACAAACCTACTTTTTCTAATTAAAATCTATTAAAATGAACTTTTAAATAAACTCAGTCATGAGTATGCGAGCGACTACATGAAGATTATCTAATTGGCATATTCCTTTGAAAAGCGAGCGTTCATTCATTTTTCATCGTTTCTTTTTAAATGATTAGATTCATCTGACTATTAAGCTGAATTCCAGTTATGCATGGTTTCTACATTCTGCATAATTGGATGGAATTCAAGATGAAGATATTCTAACACATGGAAATATATATGCACTAGTAGGGAAACCCGATGTTGGCCGGGATTGAATGATGATCAACGAATATTTCACACTCCTATATTTTTATTGTCATTGAAATCCGTGAAATCGCCCAGGAGGAAGCTTCACATGCCTCCATGCACTCTCAGTCCAAAACATACGTTATTCTACATTACACTCTAGAGAACCTACCATTTTTTATCATTTTTTTTATATAAATTTATTTCCAGTTAACGAAAAAAAAACATT
>NC_136501.1:61957317-61974817 GCF_053919585.1 Euprymna scolopes
CATGTCATATATTAAATATATATATACATGCCATATATTAAATATATATACATGCCATATATTAAATATATATATACATGTAATATATTAAATATATATATATACATGTAATATATTAAATATATATATATATGTAATATATTAAATATATATATATACATGTAATATATTAAATATATATATATACATGTAATATATTAAATATATATATACATGTAATATATTAAATATATATATACATGTAATATATTAAATATATATATATGCATGTAATATATTAAATATATATATACATGTAATATATTAAATATATATATATATACATGTCATATATTAAATATATATACATGTAATATATTAAATACATATATATATATACGTGTAATATATTAAATATATATACATGTAATATATTAAATACATATATATACATGTAATATATTAAATATATATATATACTTTTCATATATTAAATATATATATATATATATACATGTCATATATTAAACATATTTATACATGTCATATATTAAACATATATGTACATGTCATATATTAAACATATATGTACATGTCATATATAAAACATATATACATGTCATATTAAATATATATACATGTCATATATTAAATATATATATACATGTCATATTAAATATATATATATACATGTCATATATTAAATACATATACATGTCATATATTAAAAATATATACATGTCATGTATTAAATATATATACATGTCATATATTAAATATATATATACATGTCATATATTAAATATATATATACATGTCATATATTAAATATATATATACATGTCATATATTAAATATATATATACATGTCATATTAAATATATATATACATGTCATATATTAAATATATATATACATGTCATATATTAAATATATATATATATATTCATGTCATATTAAATATATATATATTCATGTCATATTTTAAATATAAATATATACATGTCATATATTAAATATAAATATATACATGTCATATATTAAATATAAATATATACATGTCATATATTAAATATAAATATATACATGTCATATATTAAATATATATATATTTACATGCCATATATTTAATATATATATATACATGTCATACATTAAATATAAATATACATGTCATATATTAAATATAAGTATGTCATATATTAAATATATATACAAATATACATGTCATATACTAAGTATATATAAATATACATGTCATATTCTTAACATATATATAAATATACATGTCATATACTAAATATATATAAATATACATGTCATATACAAAATATATATAAATATACATGTCATATACAAAATATATATAAATATATATTATATATATCATATCATATATATAAATTATATATATCATATATATATATATATATTATATATATCATATATATATATATTATATATATATTATATATATATCATATTATATATATATATATATTATATATATCATATATTATAGATATATCATATATATATATCATATATTATATATATATCATATATATATCATATATATCATATATATATCATATATATATCATATATATATCATATATTATATATATATCATATATATATATATATCATATATATATCATATATTATATATATATATCATATATATATATCATATATATCATATTATATATCATATTATATATATATCATATTATATATCATATTATATATATATCATATATATATCATATATTATATATGTTATATATTATATATGTCATATAAAATACATATATATTCATGATATATATATATGAGGTATATATGTCATATATATTAAGTACAAATTGTATATTACATATATGTATGTCTTATATTTAATGTATATATATATGTCTTATATTAAATATATATGGCATATATTAAATGTATATATATGCAATATATTAAATGTATATATATGTAATATTTATTAAATGTATATAATTAATATATATTACATGTATATATGTAATATATACTGAATGTATATATGTAATACATATTAAATGTATATATATATGTCATATAATATATGCCATATATTAAATGTATGTATGTCATATATTAAGTGTATATGTATCATATATAAAATGTATATATATATATGTCATATAATACATATATATATGTCATTAAATGTGTATATATGTCATATATTAAATGTGTATATATGTCATATATTAAATGTATATGTAGGTCATATATTAAGTGTATATGTAGGTCATATATTAAATGTATATATAGGTCATATATTAAATGTATATATAGGTCATATATTAAATGTATATATATATGTATATATTAATGTATATATGTCATATATTAATGTATATATGTCATATATTAATGTATATATGTCATATATTAATGTATATATATCATATATTAAATGTGTATATGTCATATATTAAATGTATATATGTCATATATTAAATGTATATATGTCATATATTTAATGTATATATGTCATATATTTAATGTATATATGTCATATATTTAATGTATATATGTTATATATTAAATGTATATATGTCATATTAAATGTATATATGTCATATATTAAATGTATATATATGTCATATATTAAATGTATGTATATATTATATATTAAATGTATTATATATCATATATTAAATGTATATATATATATATATGTCATTAAATGTATATATATGTCATATATTTAATGTATATACATGTCATATATAATATGTCATATATTAAATACATATATATCATAATTAAATACGTATCATACTAAATTTATATATGTTATTAAATGTTATATTAAATATATATCAGATTAAACATATGTCATAATAAATATATATTTGTCATAATAAAAATATATGTCATAATAAATATATATATATGTCATAATAAATCTATACATATATTAAATATATATGTATATGAGAAATATATATATATATATATGTCATAATAAATATATATATTTCATATTAAACATATGGCATAATAAATGTATATTTGTCATAATAAATATGTATATGTCATGAAATATATCTATATGTCATAAAATATATATATGTCATTAAATATATGTATGTCATTAAATATATATATAGGTCATATTAAATGTATATATGTTATATTAAATATATATATTGTATATATATATATATATGTCATATTAAATATATATATGTCATATAGTAAATATATATGTCATATAGTAAATATATCTATAATATAAAGCTGAACATCTGTGTGTATGCGTGTGACTTGTCACGAATAGACTTCTATATGGTTGACTATTTTAAAAAAACTGATTACATATTATGATAGAACATGTATCGAGGGAAAGGAATGGGTATGTGTGATCTGCCAGAACGGTAGTTCATAAAAATTGTGAGGTTTTCGTTCGCGCCTGGCTCTCAAAGTATGGAAATAAAAAATGAAAAAAAAAACGTTTACAAGGGTTTTTGATATAGATGTACATAAGAATACTTTGATAAGTATGTTTCAACTTAAATAGGCGTTGTATAATAAAATCGTGGCGTATGCGTTTTCGCCTGTACTTCATGGAAATATGGCACAAACTTTAACAAAGACTTTCATGTCTATTTGCATAAGTATACTTTGATAATAATGTTTTAGTTTGAAGAAATATTATATAATAAAATTATTGGGTGTTCGTTCGCGCCTGACCTCCATTGAATGTAAATATGTCACAAAGTTTAACAAGGTTTTTTAAAAGGGGATAGGGTCCACAATAACACCTTTACTTTAAGCTTAATTCATGTTAGCTTTTATTTATTTTTTTGAGTTGAATCATATTGTGTGGACTGAATGTACCTCATAAGTTCAGGTTCTTATTAAAGTGAAAGACAAACAAAAAAAAAGTCGGAACTTTAGACAATTCTCGACACAAATTTTGCATGTTTTTTTCCTTCTCCACTTACACGTCGCACTCTTTCGAAAACAGATAAATAGATGAATAATAAAAAATAAGAATGTTACTTGTAATTGTGTCAAAAGATTCTGCTCACGTGATTACGTGTCTTTTTCAAAACATTTACATAACCTTTTGTACAGCGTACTAGAAGGAATTCAGTTGTTTACAACCGTTTCTGCGTGTTCTTTCCATAATAGTTCTACCCTGAATGTGACGGCGCAATACTACACCGTTCAATACTGTAAAACTTACACGAATCTCTTCTGGTTGAAAAGGGCGCCATTTTTTATTCATATTTATATCGATTCTTTACTTTAAAAACTAAAGTAATTACGGGTTTACTTCTTTAATATTCCATTTTGCTGTTTCGGATTATTTTACTAAAGTAAGTAAAGCTTCATTATTTTTCAAAACTGTTTCGTGTTTTTGTTTTTCGATATTTCGTCGATATTATTTAGTAAGATTGTTTAGCAGAAAGCCAACAAGCGACTACCCGAAAAATTAAATATACAAGAAATAAATGTTACCATAGTCAATCAAATTTCAGTTCATGTTTTTTTTTTGTTTTGAAATAGGTTTAATGCTCT
The DNA here is from genome assembly GCF_053919585.1 of Euprymna scolopes. Lineage (NCBI taxonomy): Eukaryota > Metazoa > Mollusca > Cephalopoda > Sepiida > Sepiolidae > Euprymna > Euprymna scolopes. The sequence continues at coordinate 61,961,866 of NC_136501.1, forward strand.
TGAAATAATTTCAGCGAACCAAAATTGAAACGAAATTTGAGGCGATAACTACTTAAATGAATTTTTATATAAACTACATATGCCATAATCGAATATTCCGCAAGCACAAAATAACGGAAAATATGAAAATAGATTTATAAATATTCCTTACGTTGACGGAACTCTCTTAAATTGTTAACACAGAATGCTCCGGTGCCCCTCCTTCAAATTGAAAACGGGACTCTCCATTTCAAAGTGGCTGCCATTTTTTTTTTAAATCAGTTCGTGCATTAACAACCTTTTTTTTAAATACTTAAAAATACAATCCAATGAACTTTTCTAACATAAAAGTAACTTTTATTGACTATGGTAACATTTATTTCTTGTATATTTATATTATTATATATATAACATTTTCTCGTTTGTAAGGAAACATCATTTTGTTGGTGACTCTTGGCTACGAATGGAAACAAAGTTGATAAAAAAATATATTTTGGCGAAAATTATCTTTACTCTCATCATATTTCTCTTAGGGTAAAATATTTTAATATCAAAACCTATCTCTTTACAACCCCCTCCTTTTCATAACCTATCATACTTTCATCAAGCATAGTCCATTTTCTGTAGGCTGTTTTTGAACCCAGTCAACGACGGGTACTTCTGCTAGCATATATAACTATATTTTTAATATATGTATATAAAGTATATATATATATATATATATATATATCAAGCCAACACTGCACACTCATTTATATAATACATACACACTCGTGTGCTTGTTGTATGCATATATCCCATAAATATGGTAGTGTTTATTTTATTTATTTAAACGTATTTTTTTTATTTTGAAAGTGTATTATATGTATGTGCGTGCGTGCGTCCTGTAGTGGTTGAGCGTATACTTGTGTGTAGATATTATTCCATAATGTACTAGCAGCTAGGGCCGACGTTGTCCTGGCTTGAATGGGGATCAGCAAGGGTTCATCTTCCATACTTTTTCATCGAAATAATTAACCGCCTATTTTTAGTCGCTTGCAAGCGACTCTGTTAATCACTCCGTCAGTCTGTCCGTAACACTTTTGTGGTTTGCCTTTTTGGTTAAGATCAAAGGTCTGTTAATAGATGCTGTTCTTAGCTTTTTAAGCTTTTCTTGGCCTTTTGGTCAAGATCAATGTGTAGTATCTGTTCTTACTACATGCTGTACCTATTGTGATCTAAAGTGGGGAATCACTTTTCTGAATTAATTTAATGTAAAATGATCACCCACTTTACAGCCAATCAGTCTCAAAGCCATTCAAATCATTCTCCATATTATTCAAGTTGTTTTTGAAGGATTCGAGTCATTTTTTAAGCATTGCAATCATTCTTAAGGTCATTAAATTAATCCTTAAGTTCATTTAAGTCATTCTAAGTCATTTACTTTTTATTTATTTAAGTCATTTCAGCCCATTTTTCGGTCATTTTTGTTTATCTTTAAGAATTTCATGTCAATCCTACATTCACGCATTTATTCATTACACGAGAGCACGCGACTAATGGCTATCGGCCTTGTTTTTAATCAAATAGATTCATTTCATGCTCTTGTTTGGGACTTCCCCTGCTACAATACAAAATTCATATAAGACCATTCCCAGTTACATTAAGTACTTTGGTTACGAATTTCAAAATATCACCTCAGCTGTTTCCGAATCCATAATGAACGAACACAGACAAAATTCCATTTATAGAATAGTAGAGATAGAGAAGTGCTACGGGGCTTCCATAATATTACTGATTACGTAAAATGCAAATTCATGACATTCATTTATATGTAGTGATCCTATTCCCAATAAATTCACCATTAATATTAGTCATTGCGTACTTTGTTTTCGGGATTATAATTATCATTCACACCAAGTTGTATGACTAACAATTATATAAATTTCTTAATTACAATCACCATTTTTTTATTATTACGACAAATACATGATTATCGTTCATGGATTAAAACCACAAACCAAACTACAGAAACCTCTTTCCACTATGACACGCAACATAGAGACAATAATCTTTAATAATTCATAGAAGTCTTGCAAGATATAGTCTATCTTTTTAACGCATATTTTGACCTAATGTTACATTTTAAAATAGACGCCATTCTTGAGAAAAAATATATTTGCACTCGCAAAAATTCCCAAAAAGTTAAAAATGAACTAAGTATTTACAGATAAAAATACGGACATTTCAACATGTCTTACAGCTTTATTCATTTGTCATAGCCCGTAGGAAAAAAGATTGGGGTTGAAAAAAAAAAAATGCGTAAACGGTACAAAGAGTTTTATCGATTTATTGGGATTTTGTTTTCCTTTGTATATTCGATTCACAACTTAAGAATTACTTTTGCTTATATTATTGGGAAATTTGCAAATATATATATATATATGAGAGAGAGAGAGAGAGAGAGAGAGAGAGAGGGGGGGGACGGAATTTACAGATGAGAATATCGCAGGAATCGAATAGCTTAAGCCGAAGAGCACCTGTGTTAAATCCCAAAGCAATGAACAAGAAATTTTCTGTTTCTTTGTAGACATTTTTTTTTTTTGATCGAGGAAGCAAGTTATGATCGCATCAATTCATGTAAGCTGCATAAATATACGAGGTCACGTTAGAAATGAATCTTGTTGCGAAAGTATCCTAGTAGGGGCTACGGAACATTATCTAATGCTGCTGTTTAAAATTAAGCCTATCTGCTTGTGTTGCAATAATATAGGATAATCTGAGCTATTTCTCAGAAATCTACTTTTTTTTTACATACACACACACACAAATATACACACACATATATATACACACACATACACACACATATGATGATTGCAACGTCTTGTCAGACGAATGTCACTCCCTCAGACACTTCAAGTCCATGAGCCCAATTGCCTGAGGGAGTATCTATACAAAAATGATGTTACAGAGTCTTAGCTTTGTATGACTCTCTCTCTCGGTTCAAAATGTTGAGGTCCAGCAACAAGCAAGAGCAAGATAGCCAGCAACAAATTAAACAGCAGACCAACTTAATGCGGGTACTGGTCTCCCGCTTTATGTTTTTTTAACTCAGAGATTTGCTGCTCCTAGAAAGGTTGCTTTCAACACGGGTTGCGGGAGCCCTCTCCACCCCAGCACACACATACATACACACAAACACACACGGTGCTAGTTGGTCGTTGACCCCGAAAAAGGGTTCATTCGCCCTTTTGAAGGTCTAGTTCTTAATCCTTCAGGGAGACTAGCCACCCTCCTCACCAAACAAGTCTGGTGGAGGGATCAGTTTAGTCGCCGGTGACCCGATTATGAGGCGGGTAGTACTGGGTTACATGGTACCAGTAGCATATGACATAAGCTGACATTATATAATATACACACACACACATATTATATTATATACGGACAGTTGCCGGTCGCAAGGTACGATAACCATTATATTTTAATTAATGCAGAATACTAATCTATTATAAACAGACATATCGTGTGTATTAAAAGCAAGGTTTAATCACTTTTAAAAAATGAAATAAGAAAAACGAAAAGAAAATGAGACATATGCATGCGAGTATTATATTTTTTTAACCGTTCATTTTGTAAACAGTATGTAAAAAAAGAAATATTCGAGCTGAGATTGAAAATCAAACTTAAAGACAGCGAGTTAAGTACAATAACCATTAAGCCAGCTTGAAACGATCTTTAAAACGTGTATTCACACCTATTTATTCTTAATATACGTAATCTGTTAAGTGACCGATTCACGCATGTGTATTCGTGAAACATTTGACTAACAGTGAAAAAAAAAAACCGATGACCCCTCCCCACGTATCAATATTTCAATTTTTCAATTACAAAATTCGTGCTGTGAATTCGTTTTCTCTGCTACTGCTATGGCGCGATATTTGGCCTAGAAAATCGTCTGAGTTTGTAAACGCTTATTTTCAACTCAACCCTGCCTTCGTGACGTCATGCTATGTCATCAGACTATTAACCTCAAGGCTTCGGGTTCGAGCCTACCTCCCTCCCAGAACTTTTTTCGCTGTTTTTCTTTGTTCGTTTTTTTTTTTTTTGTGTGTGTGTTTTTTAAATATTTAAACAGGGTTTTGTTTTAATCTGCTTCAACACACACACACACACACACACACACAAAACACGGGAGCAACGCCGGGTAACCCCGCTTGTTAAACATAAATAAAAATTAAAAATCAAACGAGTGATTTGACAGGGTTATTCTAAATCTACGACTTACTTTAAGGACTTTTTCCTCTGTTCGATCCTTTTTCATTTCGGAATCTCATAAAAAAATCAAATCGAATAATTGTCCGATTAGATGTTTACTTAACACAACTAAATAAAATAAAAAAATGAAGACGGCATTTGTTTGCATTTACCTCATTCTTTTGCCTGTCATTCAAAACGAACTATTTTCTACCTGGGAGTTTTTGCAGGAATTATTCTATCGTCACTTTTTCTATCTTGTTTGTTTCTTTCTTTGTCTCTATCAGGTTTATTATTGGCTCACAACGAGCTTTCGCACGGGTCATCAAAGATCTCTCCTTGAAAACAGTCCGTGGTGTTCCCTGGAATCTGAGTGACAAGAAGTCTTCCCAGTTTTCTAGTTCTCTCCACCTCTTTCGATAGTATTTGCAAATAAATCTGCATTATCGCAACAGCTGTTTATCATTGATTTCTCGTTGGCAGCGGCTATTGGTCTTCACTGGAATTTAAGTGGCAATAAGCCTCCCCAAGATCCCAGTTCTCTTCGCACTTATACAGCGGAAATTTGATCAGTGCACTCTTCTCGGTCTTTCCTTCCTCCTTGACTCTACTTGGCTGTTTGGTCTCTTATTATTATTATTATTAGGATAATTATTATTATCAGGATTATTATTGATATTAAGATTATTATCATTGTTATTATTAACTTTTTTTTCCTTTGATCGCATATTTTTTACTTGTATATATGGCGAACGAGAATGTACTACATTGCCCTCTCTTGAAAAGGATAATACTAGCGTGGATCACAAAAATACTACATTATATTGCATTGCAAGAGGAGGAGGTCATGAATGGGACGATGATCTTATACTACCAGAACACATAGTACAACACCCTTTTCCTGAACAGATCACTGAAAGAGTACAATTAATAGAAGTGACAGTATGGGTGCGGAATCAGACAGCTATTAAATCTCTATAATTACTTATTATTCTTATTCCTATTATTATTATTATTATTATTTCTGTTACTATTATTAGTATTGTCGTCGTTAATACTATTCTTCCTATTTACAATGCCTCCCCGCGTGGCAGAGTTAGACACCAGGGTCTTTTTTTTAACGTGGAGAAAAGGAACAAAAATAAAAAAAATTCTCAGTCATGAAGGATTTCTCCTCCACTGACAGAGAACAAGAAATTGAAATGCAGCATCTGAAGAACAGATACTACACTTTGATCTTGACCCGAATGCCAAATTGTTGTATACAATAGAATTATAAACTTCAGCAGCAGCTGTTACATTTACTTATGACGTTGGCATTTTAACTTATTTTGTAAGTTTCATTCTTAAGTTCTCATCTTTTTCTTTTTATTTTATCTTTATTAGTTTGTTTTATTTTTTGTTTCATTTTTTTTTCCATCTCGTCTTAGCCCGGAACCAAGGCTGTCAAGCAAACAGTTCGAAAAAGAAGAACCACAATCGCTCACTACTTATTTAGTGGTCTATGTGTTCTTACGTAGTCTGTTTCACGCTAGATTAACGACATGTTCAGTAGAGCTAGGCATTCATAGTTCCGCAAGGTTTGCCTCGCCAGGATTATTTGCCATCTACTTTTTCGCTTTCTTGGGCAGCTCTTCACATACTTTCTTGCTTAGAGTTAAACCCCATCATAAATAATAATATTAATAATCTATATATAACATGTATTATTATCATGTACATATATTCACACAGCGTCTCCAAAGTGCATACATACAAATACAGTCAGATACACAGGAGAAAATTGAATACACCTAGAATAAACCTAAGTTATATATAAAATAACTTGTATACACATTGTGTTTGACTTTTAAAACGAACCACTTATTTTATATATTTCACACATAATGTGCTGTATATCTGTTTACTTTTATCCGTCTGCGTGCATCCGTGTGTATACATTGTTTGGGGAAGCCCGTCTTATAGAGTAGCGTTGTTTATGCGTGTACATGTCGCGGCATCACCGCAATTGTTTTAATCAAAGAGCCAAACCGAACATAGATTTGGAATAATCCAATTAAATTCTATGCACTTATTTATATAAACACTAATAGGCCGCACGGCATTGCCTCGTCTAAAAAATACGCTTAAATATGATATTTTGATTTATGCAGATTTCGTATTCATTATATTATATTAGGCCCAATATATTGTAATGATTTAAAACGTGTAAAAAAAAAAAAAAAAAAAAAAAAAAAAAAATGACTCGTGCGCCACAATCGAGAATCGAAACCAAAATGTTTAGCTTACGATTTACTTTTGCTTCTGCTTTCAATGTCTGGGCAATAAAGACATGTTAGCTGCAAAGCTAAAAATTAACACAGGAACCAATAGCTACTACGTTATGCATGCATATTCGAAATGCCAGCGTTCGACCTTTACCTGGCAATTTTTTTTTTTCTAACTTTCACACTTTTGTTCGGATTTTCCTGGGATAAAGCATAAATATAAAGTTTCGCATGTGTTCAAATACCCATATATATGGAGTTTCATGTGTGTAAACCAAAACCTGACAGGAGTTTGGTAAGAAAATTTCTTAAACAAATATATGTACGCATACATAAATATATATAGAAAGAATTTTGCGTTGACTATAACGTTTTACACAAATATAACGCAAGTAAACCATGTAGAATATCTACATGAACATAATTACACGTAATAGATAACTAAATATGATTATGCCATGAGAAACCGAAAAAAAACTAATAGGGAATTAATTAAAATGAATGTTGAAAAGAATATGCAAATTAGCTAGATCTTTTGTTAGTGAATGCAATTCCACAGCCCATATATAAGAAAATTGTATTTTCTTTTGAAATAAATAGAAAAAAAGTATTTTAATACGAATATCAATACGCAAAAACAAAAAAATATATAGGAGTGTAGATGTGTTAGACCTCTTGTGGAATCCCTATAAGATTAAAAGTGCGGTTAAAATAGCATTGTAAACAAATTTTTAGTGAATGTTAGCGTTGGTTTTCCAGTTTTATATTTTCTGTTATCAAAGTGAGCAACACACAGTTTATAAGGATCATGACTCATCAGTTACCGTTTTACTACCAGTAAGAATATAAAACCAACCTACCGTATATGTCAGCGTATAAGGCGACCGTCAGATAAGAGGACGTACAAAATTAGAGCAATTTTTTAATAAATTAATCACATATCGGTTGTATGAAAACGACTGCTAAATCACGAAACCATGTTTGATTAGCCTAGATCAGAGATTGCAACACCCGATATCTTATGAAATATTGTTATTTAAAGATGATTTTTTTTTTTTACTTTAACGGTCGTCTTATACGCCGAAATATACGATATCTCAAGATTAGTCTTTCTAAATAAAATCCTCGTACGTATTTGATTTCATTGACTTATGAAAATTAAGTTTTCTGGAAGTTTTTTCCTTAATGTTAACCAGTCGAACTATTTAGATCAACACGGAGACGTAAAATAGGTTTACTTTTGTATCTCTACACTGAACTCCTAATCAGTTTAAGTAGGTTTTTTAAAAAAAACATGATATTTTTATCGGTGGACGTGTAGACAACAGCGTTCGAGTTCCGTTCTAAAATTTAATGCCATCTCTAAAGGTCTGAATCCCACATAACATCGTTATTGTTTTATATAGTTACTAGCAGTTCCGCCCCGCTTTGTTCGGGTCCTATGTACTATTCATATCTTTATATATATATATATATATATATATATATATATATATATATATATATATATATATACATACTAGCAAAATTACCCGTCGTTGACTGGGTTCAAAAACAGGTACAGAAAATGGACTCTGATTTATGAAAGTATGATAGTTTATGAAAAGGAAGGGTTGTAAAGAGATAGCTTCGAATTTGGGGGTATCAAAACCAAAGCAAAATATGATGAAAGTAAAAATAGATTAACCTCATAATTTATTATACCATTCCTGTTCACACTGAAACACTTATCACAATATTCTCTGGATCTATATTAAAAAACCTTGTTAAACTTTGTGACATATTTACATTCTATGGAGGTCAGGCGCGAACGAACGCCCCATAATTTTATTATACCATATTTCTTCAAACTGAAACATAATTATCAAAGTATACTTACGCAGATAGATATGAAAAAGTCTTTATTAAAGTGTGTGCCTATTTCCATTCTATGGAGGCCAAGCGCGAACGCAGACCCCACACTTTTATTATACCATCCCTATTTAAGTTAAAACATACTTATCAAAGTAGTATTATGTATATATATATCCAAAACACTTGTAAACGTTTTTTTTTGTTTTTTTTTTATTTTTTTATTTCCATACTTTGTGGACCAGGCGCGAACGCAGACCCCCACAATTTTAATGAACCACTGTTCTGCCAGATCAAACATACCCATTTCCATGTCTCGATACATCTATCATTCTATGTAATCAGTTTTTTTTTTTTTAAATGCTCAACCATATAGGAGCCTATTCGTGACCAGACACACACACACAAATTCAGCTTTATATTATAGATATATATATAATGTAACTAGTTTGACTTATGTCCAGGATACCTACATCTAAAGTCTCAATTGTTTAGACTCGAAATTGGCGAAGGAGTTTTGTAGGGTCTACAAAGTTCAACGTTTCAACTTTGACCTCTTGTCAGACATATTTTCCGCCCGAAAACTGATGTAGGTTCCTTTTTAGATTTTACATAAAGGGTATTCAGACATGCAGCAAGCTTTTTAATCAGTTTTCCAAGTGTTTCCAATTTTCCAGTTTTCCAAGTGTTTAGACCAAAAATTGGGGGGGGGGAGTTTGGTAGAGTTTGGTAGAATTTTCAAAGGCCAAATCGTTGAACTTTGACCCCTTCACAGCTGAATTTCTGGCCAGAAACATTAAAAACATTTTCTCAAATCTCAATATCTCTTATGTCAAATCTCGAGTCTGTAGACTGAAAATTGACAGACTAGTTTGGTAGACACACAATTTCACTTTTCTAAACATATTTTTATTTCTTAGCCGACAGGCATCGTTAATTTGAATGCACTTTTTTATTATTAAGTTTTAACATTAAATCAAAACTTATATTATTTGAATTGGAACGAAGATGAGTAACATTTGAGAAACTCGACATTAACTAAGAATAAAACGGGAAAAAGAATAAGAACAAGACGGAGACTAAGAAAATACACGTTAAGCTGTAGTTCTTTAGTTTTTAACCATGTCGTCTATTTAATCTGTTAAATAGAGTTTCAAGTTCCTGACGAATGTATATAAGACAATTAGTTGTTAAAAAAAAAAAAAAAAAAAAAAAAAAACTTGACGTCAGTTTATAAAAAGGAATGACAATTTATTTTCTGTTTCTTCCTTTCTCAATGTGCTATGGAGAGAGAGAAAGAGACAGTGGTGGAGTGTTGTGGGTGGCATCAAATGACAACTGGTCGTCTCGGTGCCCTTCTCTCTGATTTTTTCCTTGGCTGTCATTTGTTTTTATTTACAAAAACTTTAGATGGGAATTTAATTTTCCATGCTCATTCCACTGGCCCTTATTAAATTCATCCGAGTCCAAATTTCAATATGACTGTTTTCAAAACTTGTTAATTTAAGAATGTTGATTTCAAACTAATGCACTCTTCTTTTAATTGTTATGACTTTTGATGTCATTTCTTGATTTGAAGATTTCCACAATATTTGCGTGTGTGCATCCAGCTCCATATGCGTGTATGCACAAGCAGCAATAATTCTGGCTTTGCCCAGAATATTATTCAACATTAGCTGTGCAAAAAGATAGGTCAAAATTTAACATTTAGAATCGAATCGAAGTAAAACAAATTTAGCCTAACAGATTCTGGATATGTATAGTAATTATTTCAGTTAGTAATGTTGTTTGGGCTTTATCCGACACACACACACACACACACACACACACACACACACACACTGCCTTGTTCATTCTCTGAATATTTCGAATGATATTGCAAGACAGTCTCCATAGTCTCGAAGCAAAATTACGCACGCCAGCCTACATCAAACTTTGGTGTCACGTGATGATGCAGTGACGCCTATAAAAGATGTTAAATAAGCAGAAGAATTTCCTTTTCCGCCGTTGTGCACGTTTCACTCGGATTGGCAACATTACGATAGGCTCATACCAACCACCCCCCTTGTTCCTCCCCTCTTTGTCCTATAATTCCCCACCTCTACCTGCGGGAGAGCCAGGGAAAAAGTCGACTGAATCACCGGTTTAGCTTCAGTAAAGAAATAAAAGCATTAAAAAAATAGCGATGAATTCTATAAGGAAGCAAAAGCAGTTCGAAACGTATCTACAATTGTTTGACGATACTATTATAATAACAACACATGTGTTTTGTCTTAACCAAGAGTAATTAGTGTGGATATATATAACTTGCATAACGAGGGCGGAAAAATGAAGAAAGGGGGGGGGGGAGAAGAAAACAATTCGAGTAAAATACAGGATGTCCCAAAATTATATGACGCATTTGTAGGTAAAAAAATTAATAAGGAAAATATTTTTTTGATTTTTTTTTTTGTATGTACATAGAACGTCTTAATTATTATACCGGCCAAATGTTTTCCATCGTTGCTAACACGCGTTTGTAAACGTTCACGAAAGTTTTCAATAACTCGATGGATCATTTCAGGTGGAATAGCAATAATTTCAAAACAAATAGTTCGTTTCAATAATTCTTCAAGAGATCAAGAGCAGTGGCCGAATATTTTTTTATTTCAAATATGCCCACAAGAAAAAAAATCGCAGGCGTTTAGATCAGGCGATCTTACAGGACAACCAATATAATCACGCAAAGAAATCAAATGATTAAGAAACATTGCCTTACAAAAAATAGAAATAAATAAATAAAAAAATAAAGAAATACAGATATAAATGAATTTTGACCTGATTAAAATAAAATGGCATTGTACGTACCTTTTAAAAACTATTTTATTTAATTGTTATTTAATTTTTTTTTTACCTACAAAAATGTGTCGGATCATTTTGATACACGCTGTATAATATGGTTCAAATGATTAAAGTCAGATCATTTTTCACAGGATCGTGTCCTAACGAGGAAGCCTAAAAGACTTACGTAGGATTGAATAAAAGCAAAGTTCTTGTCAGGAATATCAGACACAGAATGTTCCTTATTATTCAAAGTATCACCAAATTTCACATTAAAATTAAAATAGATAAATTCTTAAATTCTCTTGAGATGAATCGAAGAAGTAAAAGATACCCCGTTTACATTTGTATCATTTCTATTTAAAAATAATCAAGTAACTGAACATAAGCAAACGCGTGTATTTAATTTTTAGACACAACAGAGGCTTACGTGCCGGAAGTAAGTAAAGATACAAAAAGACGTGGGTGTGTGTGTGTGTGTGTGTGTGTGTGTGTGTGTGTGTGTGTAGGACGGGTGGAGTACGGATATGACTGATAAGCCCAATCTTTGGTTGAAAATTTCTATTGCAGTGGGATCAGAGAATCATAACAGATGTCGAGGGCTTCAAAGCAGTGTCCTTCCTCTCTTTGTTGCGCTTCTCTGCAGCAACCTTTCGTTAACTTCCATATTTGCAGGCACCGTCACGAAAAACAGCCCGCCATTTGGCTCTATCGAAAGCTGTCTGCTCCCATGATGACGGATCAACGTTGAAGGCCTTCGGTGATGCCTTCAGAGAGTCTTTAAATCGTTTTCTCTGGCTGTTTGCGGAGCACTTGCCATGTTGGAACTCAGCAAACAGAAGCTTCTTGGGTAGTCTGTAGTCTGCCATGCGGGTTACATGACATTCCCAGTGAAACTGAACCTTCATCAGGATAGTGGAGATGCTTGGGAGTTCAGCACGAGTGAGGACTTCTGTGTCAGGTATCCTTTCCTGCCAGCCTATGTAAAGCAATTTCCTCAGTCTGGTGGTGTGGAAGTGATTTAATTTTCTAGCGTGCCGTTGGAAGACAGTCCACGACTCACATCCATAGAATAAGGTGGTGAGTATGACAGCTTTATAGACTTTGATCTTTGTCATGATTATACCTCTTCTGTCCCATAATTCTTACACAACATTACTCAAGGGAAATAACTACTTTACTATACTTAAGTTATCCTACTTACACACTTTAAACTAAAGACGGAATGAAAATATTTTAACTACACACATTAGGATATTAAAGACTTATAAGGTAACAATTATAAGCAAATTGCGTAACAACATTTGAATAGTAATAAAACATGTTATATTAATTTTAACAAAACCTAACACTAATCTCAACTTCAGAAATTAATTTAATGCAACCCTATCCGACTGCGTTACTGATATATATATATATATATATATATATATATATATATATATATATATATATATATATATATATCACCAGCTTCCGGCATTTATATGAAAGCCTCTACCGATTCCCACTTCTTTTTGTTCCCTTTAATAAAGATATATCCCTCGAAAAGTAGAGAATTTACGCCACAATACCATGTTGCTGCGATGTTAGTAAATAAACATTTTAATATTGTCATTCTTTTACTTTTTATCTCGTACTCAGTGTCCTCCTACAACACTGCATTGTAATAGGCTTCAAACAACTCTTTTTATGTACATATATACTAGCAAGCCAATCGGCGTTGGCCGGTCGCAAAATACACTTAAATATGATATCATAATTAATGTAGATTTCATGTTTATTATTATAGAGCAAAT
>NC_136501.1:61977317-61984817 GCF_053919585.1 Euprymna scolopes
AATATAGTATAGAAAAGAAAAGAATCGGAGATATGTGCATGTGAATATAATTTTTTTTCTAAACAGTTTACTTCTTGTAAGTAAAAAAAAAATTTCTCGAGATCAAAACCAAAATCTAAGGACAGTGAGTCAAGTGCGATAGACATTAGGCCAGCTTGCCATGATCATTAAAAAGGGTTTACAAGCCTTATTTCTTAACTTAAGGAAGCTGTAATGTGAAGGTTCGCGCATGCATAGTCGGGAAAAGGTTAACAGATAAAAAGCTGATGACCCCCCTCCAGTATCAATTTTTCAATTTTAATTCCTTAGCAGCCCTTTTTACCCGGTGTAAAACAGATTAAAGTTTTTCATGGCTGAATATCCTATATACCAAATTGCAAATTTGTAGATCAAAAATTCGTTGAGTATATAGGTTGAGATTTGTCCTCACACGTATTCTCCCTTTCATAGATTAGATGTGTTTTGTGTCTTCTCTCCTAGGATATTGCTATAGTTTTTAATAATCGTATTTTATAAAAAGTAGTGTAGCCCTAAAAAATTAGCCACACTAAACAAGGGCTGAAAGAGGAAGGGGAAATATGTTATCACCCCTTCTTTCTCATCTCCCTACTTTTCTTTCCCCTCTCTATCACGCTCTGTGTGTGCGTGTCTTTCTTATTTTTGCGTAGTTTTCAGTGTTCAAACATTTCATTGTTTTTTGTTGTTTTTTTTTAATGTTGGCTAAAAAGTGTCCTTTAAATGTATATCCATCAGTAGACTTCAGCCGCGACGTGTTAGTTTATGTATACAAGCGTGCCAATATATACACTGAAATGTGTTTTACAGTAACCCGAGGGACCCACTTGTTTATTTTTTGTCTATAAGGGCGAGAATCGGGAACGGGGCAGATTTACGCTAGTGTAATACTCTTGTTTAGTTTATTTTTTTCATTTGCTGTTCGTGACGTTCCGTCAATCATCGTCGGTTAAAAGTTTGACGAATGGTTGAACACTTGTATATCGCTCACAAAAATACGTCCCAGAATGGCCTACCTCTGGGGAAAAAGTTCGACGGCAAATGATGCGAAAACTAAGATTGGTTGGCTTTCTCAACAGGATACAGCACACGAAGATGAAAAATACAGTTTTTACACAGTCGCCTATAAACACCAGTGGGTGCGTGTTCAACGTGATGCGTACCGTCACCGTCCGTGGTATCTAGTATATGCTAAGAGAATAATAAATAAATTTGTCAACGTTCTCTTAATAGGGCAAAAAAATGTGGACCCCAAATTAAATCTAGAAACTGATTAATCTGATCGAACATTGATTTTTTTTTTTCACGAGGGGAACTAATTTATGAAAAAAATGAATATGTCAACAGTTTTGTCGTGTAGCTTTGTTAAAGCTATTTCGGTCAATGAAACGGGTGAAATCGCACTCTACTTACATCCATGCATTATACACACACACATATATATATATATATATATATATATATATATATATATATATATATATATATATATTAGTGATGGGACGATTCCAATATTTTTCCCGATTCCGATATAATTACCGATTTCGATTCTTTCTAAATATTTCATTATAGAGTCGTTATTTTTCCGATTTCAGTCAAAAACACATGCTAAATGTGCAAATATTTTCTTAAGCAAAAAAAAATAAAATTGTGGGAATCGTCTATCGATCTTAGCTTTACTAATAGTTAAAATCAATAAATATTTATTATTTTATAATTATTACCAGCAAAAGTAGGTTTTGCTTTAAACATGATCAAATAAAAAACAAACAATTAAAAGAATCGTTTTGGCATTGGAAATTATCCGCAAACTTTTCCGATTCCGATATAGATTCGATACCCCTTAATGTTCCGATTTTTCCAATGTTCGATTAATCGTTCCAACACTAATATATATAAGTTATCCACAGAAAACTTTCCGCTGTATCATCTCTTTCAGTGTGGTGAGACCACACAGCCTAAATCAGAGAACGAATCGATAACCATAGAGTCGATAGCCGGCAGCTCTACGAAACAGGCCACCAAGACTAACAATGCTTTATATGGGCATCGATCTCCTCTCTTATAGTGCTCCATATCTTATTTACAGAAAGCTTTGCGTCAAGCTAAAGTGATAACATACCATATCCAATTATCGGGTTTGTGATACTAGACACATGGATTCGAAAAAGTTGTCAAGAAACAAATATATAACAAATAAATGTTATCAAAGGCAAGATAAGTTACTTTTCTACCTAACTGGATATTCTTTTTAGTGTTTTTATCTAATGTAACATGTTTATTCAGCTCGAAAAGCATACAGTGTTTACCGATGTATTTTGAAAATTAAAAATGGCGCCCGACTGTTGAACACGGTAAGTTTGGGAAAATGAGTTAAAAAGAAAATTATACAAAATACTGTTAGAAACCCGCCGAATATATGTCAGCCCATGTCACGGTAACATATTGAGCAAATTTCTAACGGTTTTTTGTTACTTTTTTTTTCTTTTGAACTCATTTATTCAAACTTACTGTGTTCAACCGAGAGTCGCATGCCATATTCAATTTTCCAAATACATCGGTAAACACTGTTTTTCAAGCTGAATAAACATATTACATTTGAAAAGAAAAAAAAACACTGAAAAAGTACCCAGTTAGGTAGAAAAGTAACTTAGCTTGCCTTTCATAACATTTTTTGTTATATATTTGTTTTTGACAACTTTTTCGAATCTATGTGTATAGCAATACAACTCCCAATTATCTATTAGTTATTATATTGTACCCATTATATATAGTAGTGATTTAAAAAGAATTTGAATATGATTTTGTTGCTATCAGTTAAAATCAATAACAAAACATTTAGCTCTCCAGCGCCATTAGCTACCATCTGAGTTAAGACTACATGCATATGAAAACTTTACGACTTGAACGTATAAATGTATATTTGCGCAAGCATAAATAATAAAAATGAGTTCGATTTACGTCCGCCATGTTTCAACATTTGAAAGGTAAACGAGATATAATAGAATATTCGAATATCTACGTCTCTCATATAGAGATCAAATGATAGACCCTGGAAAGGGGGTGGGTAGAACAGGTTGAAAAAAAATATAAGAATGAAGACTTTTCCGTGTAAATTACAGTGATTAAAAATGTCACATACCTGATGACTCTTTAATTGTTAACATATTCGGCAAGAAACAACGCTTTCACTTACCTAAAAAAAAAGAAAAGAAAAAAAACAGAAAATTAAACGTCATGAATTCCCGGGTTTTTTTTTTTCAGTATAAAATTATATAATTTAAACACATTTAAATCATATTTCAAAAAAAATAATCTACATATATTCTTCATAACGTTTACAGCTTTTAATGTTGAGCTTAACCAAAAGTCACCGAGAGCAAGGCCTGGACTATAAGGAAATTTAGGAACTGTCTTGATTGCTATCCTGGTCAAATAGTGAGCTTCTTGACAGCCTTGAGACAAACTTCGAGCAAATCTTACCCATCGTCAGTTCCTCGCGAATAATTGTGTGAAAACTTCCGACACTGACGTCAAACTGCACTTCCTGTCTATAGACAACCGACGGTTCTTATCAATGAAATTCTTTATTTGGCCAATCAACTCTGGTGTTCTGACTTCCTTAATCCTCTCAAACCCTTATAGAGTCCCTGTCTTTCTTGAATCTTATACCAATCAAAACCCGGTGCTCGATTCGTGCAAGATGGTCCAAACGCAGTCTAAAGCATTCCATACGTTTCTGTGGAATTTTTCCCAAATTTAAAGCAGCATTTTATTGTACATTGTTCTTCTACAGTGTCCTCACGTCCAGAGTGCATATTTCAAATTCACCAGCTATTAAAATCAGGTTTTAGTAGAGTGTATTTTAATTCCGATTGTAGTTTATCATCTGAATCTGAAATAACAATCGGTCAGTCATCTGATAAGATGGATAGAATTAACATACTGAATTTTCTAGAGTCTGCAACAATTGTAAATGTCTGCATATTAAAAAAAAAATGAAAACTTATTAAAGGTATCTCGTGTTTCAGTAACGAAATAAACGATCATTTATAATTACATATTCTTTAAAAGGAAATAATACGCATTCTCGTTGGAGGAGTCAATAAAAAAAAATGTCATTCAAATATCCAGGCAAATTAAAGACACAAACATTTATCAAAAACAGGTATACGACACAGGTAAATGTCATGTATTTCTTAGAATATGAATTTTCATTCTTTTGTATATTTTACGTCATATTTTTTTATTAATTTCAGAAATTTTGGAAAAAGCTTCCCATGCTTTACGTTTTCTATATCTTCAAACATTTATTCAGGGAATTTGATTTTGATAGTTTAGATATGCCAACCATTTTCGGTTGTATAATGCTGAATCAATTAATTTTGCAAAAAGTTTATTTTCCAAGTTACACATATTTACAAGCATTTATCCATTGTGTTTGGTTTTATCATTCTGTAAAAGAAAATTTTTGTCTTTGTTTTTAATTTTGCAGAACATGATCGAGTTTTTCAAAGGGGAAGAAAAACAAACCGAGCATGCGGGGTCCCCATCCACAAGTGAAAAATTTACTTTTACCATGAGTAATGTTTGTGCAAAACTTCCAG
Organism: Euprymna scolopes; assembly: GCF_053919585.1. Taxonomy (NCBI): domain Eukaryota; kingdom Metazoa; phylum Mollusca; class Cephalopoda; order Sepiida; family Sepiolidae; genus Euprymna; species Euprymna scolopes. The sequence goes on from NC_136501.1 coordinate 61,981,940, forward strand.
ATTATTTAGAAAAGTGTGAAAAAATAACGAACGGAAGTGAATTGCAAGGTCGAATCCCTCCTTTGTCTGGGGCATCTAAAAAGAAATCATCCATGTTTGGTTCATTTACTGATCAGGACGCCAATCTCTCTAGACATCCTATACTAGTAGCACTTTATATCGTAAAAGGGATTTTCCAAATACGGTAGATACATCTAAACACACGTTTTATATATACAAACAATAGGCTACATACTATGACACGATTTAATCGAAGCTTCAAACTGAAAACCTGTTAGCTCTTTAGAGTGTTTTCGGCCAGCGTGTACTTGGTTTACAATAGCTTCGGTTAAAACCCTGTCATAATCTGTAACGAAATGTTTACAAAAATCACTATATTTTTAGAGGATTTATATAAATACAGTAAAGACTCATGATTTTAACGTGTGGATACAAACATTACCTTATAACAAACTATTAAATACTAGCTGGACTCATCAGAACACAAATGGCTTGGATTACTAGTAGGTTGGTGAAAAAATAACTTCGTTTGTTGACGTATATATATATATAGCTGATAAAAAAGACATTTTTGCACTAATCTAATATGTAAATAATTAAATATAACTACACACGGAACGTGGTTCTTTGTTTTACGACACGGCAACATACCTGAACATCGCAAGATTAAAAAGAGCACCTTACAGACTGCTGACCAATGCTCTACTACTTAGCTAATCTCAGCTTGTAAATAGAATATATCGTTTTTATAGATGTGATTTACTTTTTTTTTTAATCTATTTTAATTCCCCATACCTTGAGGAAATCCAACCATTTACACGAAACAAATATTCTAATTAAATGCTAGGTGGGAATAATTTTCTTTTCACCAAAGTGACGCCGCATATGCGAAACATATTTCAAAAATATAATTATCTTCATACACGTGATCTGTTGTCTTACAGCTCAGCGTTGTCAGTCCAGGCGAGATTTGAAACCGGGACCTTGCAGATTAAAGACCAACGCCCAAGCACACATTTATGAAATTACTAGTGAAATTATACGATATATCCAAAATAGATTTTAAAATATTAAAACATGAAAGAAATGTTGTTTATATTGCTTATATCTGTCCTGGGACGGGTATTCTACTAATTAAGTATTACACTTTAAATCGCTATAACAAATATCAGCAGGCGTCCAAAAATACGTCGGTTTTTATGTTATAAGATAACATATGTTTAACTGGCATATCTATCCTCAAGATAATGTCTGATGCAGGAGAGGAAGCCTTCCAGCGGATAAAAGTAGTGGTCGCTTAGGTCAATTCATTGCAGTAAAATAACTTTAGGACTTTCAGACTTCACAGGTCATCCGTTCACAGTTTCCGCCTCCCTAGTTCAACAATCAGAGGGACGATGGTGTCTTCTTATTTTAAACCCCAACTCCAAAAGCAGATGACAGCGAAAAACGGCCAAAACCTCAGAGGAGCTTCTCGGATCCAAAAGACGAACGTGTTTCAACAAAAGTGCACCTGGAGATTTCTTCGGATTCAGAAACCGATTCCAGTCGGGGAAGTAAAGAAATCTCATCCCATGGATTTTAGAAAGCTTAACCGCTGGCAAACGCTTGTATAAAAACCGGATGTCAAAAGGTCACAAAAAAAAAAAAAGAAAAAAAAGAAAAAGACCGCGGGGTAAAAAAAAAAAAAAACGTCTAGAGGCAATGACAAAGACCTCAAAGACCTCGTCGATTTCAAAACTTGTTCGGGTTTAGACTTTTTTTATTCTAAAAATCTGAAAAGGTCAGTTTACCTTATAACCGGAAGCGTTCCCATATGACAACAGATGCGGAAGTATACAGACTTTACCTTACGAAATAGCGAATAATCGCGTATATGTTAATCTTAAAAATGCGCACGCACGCACACATATCTATTTACTATTATTTAAAAGGAACAGTCTGAGTGTGTCTGTCAATTCGTTCCCGATGAACTGCTAAACGGTTGGACTGATTTTTTTGGAATTTCACATAAATGTACCTTATATGCCTGGCAGTGTTCTTGGAAAGATTTTGTATCGGAACGTCTTTAATAAGTACCGATAAACGAAAAAATCCTATAAAAAAATAGAACAAACGAATTTTGACCAAAATGAACACCTTATCTGAAATGGAACACGTACATCAAGTCTGTATCCAAGGTCGCTGGAAAGATGGTGGGATTCTTCTACCGCCCCAGAAGATATCTCACTACTGATGCAATTTTCTATCTATATAAAAGCCAAGTACGTCCAAGGATGGAATACTGCTGCCATATCTGGGCAGGAGCTGCTAAAAACAGCCTATCCTGCCTCGACAGAGTACAAAATAGACTTCGTGGCTTAGTGGGGGATGCACTTTTCTCTACCCTGCAACATCTCTCCCACAGAAGAGACGTTGCGAGCCTATCCTTGTTTTATCGTTATTTCCATGGCTGGTGCTCGTCTGAACACCAATCTCTGGTCCCCCCCCTCGCCAATCTTTCACGAAAAACACCCGTCTAGCTCGAATCCACTGTGAAAAATTCCCCCCACTCTTTATCTGTGCTTAAATCAAAACGTGGATTCCTTGAACAAAGCTTCTTTCTAAGAACTGCACGCCTGTGGAACTGTTCCGTCTGCCTGCTTCCCACCTGACTACAACTTGGAAGTCTTCAAGTCCAACGTAAACAAATTCCTAATGAACCGCCCCCTTAAGTAAACACTTCATCAAATCTCAACACTAACGTACTGTACTTGCAATAAGCCTTATCCCTGAGTGGCTTCCGGGCCTTGATAAGTGATGACAATCGTGTAAACAAAAAACCCACCTCATACTAACTAATGTCAGAAGTGTATTTGAGTACCTGTATTAACACACA
>NC_136501.1:61989817-62007317 GCF_053919585.1 Euprymna scolopes
AACTGGCCTGCTCTTTCGTGCGATTCAACCTTATTTGATTATGTGTGTACGTGGGGGGGTATTCATTTCTTTGTACACAGAGCATATATATATATATATATATATATATATATGTGTGTGTGTGTGTGTGTGTCAATGAGCTCAATATATGTGTGCGTGTGTGTATATATATATATATATATGAAAGAGGTCATTGATTAACACACACATACTTATATGCTTTCCGTGAAAATATAATTTACATGAAAATGAATACTTCCACAAATAATCAAATGAGGTTTAATCGCAGAGAGAGCGAGAGAGAGAGAGACAGACAGATTTTTGTCTAATCTATGTATACATACATACACACAAAACAGTATAAAGGTTTCCCTATTTCTCAGGGGGGGGGGCGGGAGTAATCGTCAGGCTAATTATACCGAAAATCAACCAAACGTTTCTGGGTGGCTTATTTAACATATTTGTATTTTAATAATTAAGCTTTACAAACGCATAGAAAACTGTTGAGAAATCACTGAGACTATAATATACATGTAATGTACTAGATCATTTTATAATACGTGTACATATGCATGAAATAGAAAACTCGTCAATGAAGCCACAGATATTCTTGTAGTAATATATATATATATATATATATATATATATATATATCGGCGGTCACTCGTGTCCGAGTAAGTTGTGGCTTCTGTGGGTAATCAGGTGAGCATAGAGCCCAATCCTAGACCCAATTTTTCTTGGGCAATTTGGGCAAATAAAGGTAGTGGTGGTGGGGTGGGGTTGGGTGTGTCTGGTTGATAATCTGTCCTTTCTGTGCTTGCGCTTATCCTCAGCAGCTTGATTTAGGTCACTGCTATAAAGCGCAGCACCTTCGTGGACAGCGCTCCTCCATGCCAACCTGTTCCCAGCCACGTCCTCCCATGTCTCAATGTCCATGTGAAACCGCTTTAAATTTACTTTGATGTTGTCCTTATACCTCATTTTTTGGTCACCCTGGGCACGCTTTCCCTCAACAAGCTGAGAGTAGAAAATCTGTTTTGGGAGGCGGAGATCCGGCATTCGGACAACAAGATATATATATACACACACACACGCGCAATTTTCATAATTTTCAGAATGGGAGATGATATTTCCACATGACTTTTATTGCTTGTGTAATCTGCGACATTATTTGACTGTGGAAATAGTTTATATATAGATGTTTTTTGTTGTTTTTTGTTTTTATTTTTGCATAGTAATGTTTCCTTCCTCTCATCTATTTAACAGCATGGGTTCAAAAGGTACTCAAGCTGTTTTATGGACTTTTGTTCCTATAAATTTTTATGCTAATTAACAATATATTTTAAATAATATACCTTGTTATTAATAATATATTTACTTAAGATATAAATATATTAATGTTTAGATTAATATAAACAGTAACTAGATTGAGTCAACATTTGGTTATTGAGAAAGTCGTATTTTCCACGATAGAACCATTTTGTTAACACCTCTCTTGTTTTTAAATCTCTCAAACAGCTACAATGTAAGAAGCTGATGGTCCCCGTTTTCTATTAAAAAAATAAAGTTAAGTTGTTTTTTTTTACCCCCCACCGTTGCATAGTTGACTTCTCCCATAATTGTGGATTATTTTTTCACAGACAATCAGCTTATGCAAGTGCTAAGTCTAATTTTTTTAATTTGACCCCTATTATTACCCCTTAAAATTTATTGTTTTGGACTCAAATCAAGTTATTAAGTTAGATCCATGTACAAGGAACCTATATCTAAAATTTCAAGTGTTTAGACCCAAAATTGTCGGAGGGGTTTGGTTGAGTTCTCAAAGGTCAAATCGTTGAACCTTGACCCCTTAACAGCGAAATTTCTGGCCGAAACCCGATCACATCGATTTTCCCAATCTCAATACTCTGTATATCAAATTTCGAATCTGTAGAGTAAAAATTGACAGAGTTATTGCCTAAGGAAATGTACACGGACACGTTCGCTTTTATAGATATATAGATAGATATCCACATATATATATATATATATATATATATATATATAGCAGTATATATATATATATATATATATATATATATATATATATATATATATATATATATATACTGCTATCAAGTCATTTTTCTTTTGTGTTCTGATATTCATATTAAACCCCTCTTTTCTATTTATTTAAAAGGAAAATACAATTTTCTTGTATATGGGCTGTGAAAATGCATTCATTAGCAAAAGATCTTGGTAATTTGCAATTTTTTTTAAACATTCATTTTAATTAATTGCCTATTAGTTTTTTTTCTTATGGGATGATCATCTAGCGTTAACTATTACGTGTATTTATATTCATGCAGATATTCTACATGATTTACACTTGCATAATATTTGCGTAAAATCTTTACAATAAACAAAAAATGGTTTCCGTATATGTTTATGTATACGTATATATTTTTTGTTAATCTATTAGTCTATCTATCTATATATCTATAAAAGTGAAAGTGTCTGTGTGCCTGTCTGTCTGTGTACATTTCCCTACGAAATAACTTTGTCAATTTTAAGTCTATAGACTCAAAATTTCATATACAGGGTACTGAGATTTGGGAAAATCTTTGTGATCAGTTTTCAGCCAGAAATTTGGTTGTTAAGAGTCAAACTTCAACGATTTGACCTTTGAGAACTCTACCAAACTCCTCCGACAATTTTGGTTCTAAACACTTGAAATTTTAGATATTAAGTTACATCTATGTCCACGGAATCTATAACTTGATTTGAGCCCAAAACAATGTTAAGGGGTCATAATAGGGGTCAAAGTTTTTAAAAAATTGACCTTTGCGGTCTCTACTAAATTACTCAGAAAATTTCTGGTCTAAATATTTGAAATTTTACATAAATGGTATTCAGAGATTGGGCAAGCATTTTTATCGCTTTGGGTCCAAAAATTTTAGTTACCAATATATAAATGTATGTAAGTTTGCCCAACACTTTCGACAGAGGCGACGGATTTTCTCTAGATCAGTATCGTTTTGATGTTTGACCTTTCAGAAGACAAATATCGAAAAATTGGCTAAAAACATTAATATCTCCACCTTAAACTGGGCACTTTTCTACAGGGGGGGGGGCGTTTTTTTTCACCGATATTTTTTAAAGTCATCCTCTCCTTTTGACTGTCTAGCCTAAATTTTAAAAAATGTCACTTCTGGTTTAGCGGTGGTCGTAACAGGATAGACGCCAGGTTTTCCCCCGTTCTTTCCCTCCTTTGCGGTACGGGCTCGAGGCTTCCTTCCTACTACCACTTTTTTTTTTTTTGCTCAACATACACATCCAAACATCCGGGCAACGCCGGGCTGCAATGCTAGTATATATATATATATATATATATATATATATATATATATATATATATATATATATACATACACACACGTGTGTGTGTGATTCTGTATCGATATCTCTATATGGAGAAAAGCATTCGAGATACATTGTTAGACGAACTGATTCAATTTCTTAGTCCACTTCAGCTCCGATAATTTTGTTTATTGTTTCGTATAAAATTTGCATTGTTGTGTTATACATTCAATTGCTTCGGTTTCCATGTGTAGCACAACGGCACAATGCGAACGCACGTGTGTGTGTGTGTGTGTGTGTGTGTGTGTGTGTGTGTGTGTGTGTGTGTGTGTGGGCGCCGGTTTTTAATTGTTCAAAGCCACTTACATAGAAAACAAGTTAATCCGGCCGTTCGAAAATGTTCTCCGTTATACTTGGCTTGCTTTTAGACTTGCAAGGCGTCGCATTGAGTGTTTTTCAAACCCGTTTTAATTGGGATAACGATAATGACAGCCGTATTAATGATCTTATGATTTTTTTTTGTTGTTGATGTTGTTTTGTGTGTGTAATTAATATAATAACAATACTACTGTTGTATTTTTTCTTAATTATTATTTCCACTTATTTGCAGGATTAATTACGTTTTTAATTAATAATTACAGCAACAAAAGCAGTCTAAAAAAAAAAAAAAAAAGACAAAATAACAAAAACGATTATGTGCGGGGTGGGGGGAGGTGTTTTAAGAAGTTAATTATGAAATTGATTATAGGATATTTTGTACCGATCGTTTTAATTAGCTCTAAAAAATTTGACGATGATAGAGATATCAGGTGTGTAAAGGAGAAAGAAACGTCGTCCGGCACGGAAAGAATTCGTCTTGCGATTCAGTCAAGCTTTAAATCCGGAAGCATTAAAAGAAAGCTGACAAAAGCTGATCACAATGCTATTTCTGAATTACAATTTAAAATGTTATTTATACATTTCTAATTTTCAATTATGAATCAATATTTATTCTTTTTTTTACATTAATCTTCACAATTATATAAATGCTACTTTGTGTGTGCGAGTTCGTTCCTTATAGACTCCGAAACGGCTGAACAGATTCTCATTAAAATTTACAGAACTTTAGTTTATAAATCTGGGAGTTATCTTAGTTTAAGTTTTATCTAAGAATACCCCCGATAAACTGTTATTTTAATTTATCTATCATCGGTAAAGCCATTTTTTCCATGTCGTCGCTTAGCAACAATGATAGAGAACAACGGGCCGTTAAAATTCTACTGTAATTGATACCGTGTTTTTTTTTTGTTTTGTTTTTTTTTTGTTTTTTAGCATGACGTGGTATGTAGGTTCGAACTCCGCTCGTTCTTTTTTTTTATATAAACTGCAAAGGAGTTTATATGACTTGAAAATTTACGTGTTTTCTGGGTTTTTTTTACGTTCTCTGTAGGTTTAAACCCAGCACGTAAATATCTTAATGTTTTGTTTGTTTTGTTTTTTCTTCACTGGAAAGAAGTTTATGCAAAAGAATTTTATAAAAGAAACAGTAGGTTCTCTAGAGTACAATGTAGAATAATACATATTTTGGACTAAGTTACTGCATGGGGGCATGTGAAGCTTCCTCCTGGGCGACTTCACGGATTTCGATGACAATAAAAATATAGGAGTGTGAAATATTCGTTGATTATCATTCAATCCCGGGAAACGTCGGGTCTCCCTTCTAGTATTTTTCTAAAATTATCTGTAACTAATATCTTCACTTAAAGATTAAAATGCAAACGTTAAGTACGATGGTGAAAGTGTGCTCTAAAAAGAAACATTTATTTCAAATGTGCTCCTATCTGATCAAAGAACTTGCTGTTGATGTGCTTCGCTCGGCCTTTCAGCTTGTGCGGTGATATAACTTGTGATGTTAGGTTGTATAAGTGTTAACTTTGATCAAAATCAGACTTCTTTTAATCTGATTTTTTTGTTCGATTATTGATACTTATCAGACGCATTCTGATACAAAACCTACGCAAAGACACTCCCCGACATATGTACCTTCGTGTTAAATGTCATAAAAATCGGCCCAGTCGATTCGAAGTACAAAGGGAACGAACCCTCATACTCACAAAGCTCCTTTTATATAATAGTAGAAATTATTTCATTTCAAACATGTTTTTATATACCAAAAGGATGATACTTATCGAGTTTACAACCTTATATCGAGCGAATGGTACGCAATCATCTGGAAAATACCGAAACGATTAACGAATCAGCTGCTAGAAAACAAAGTTCAATAAAAACGTGAAATTTATTACACCAAAAGAATTTTTCACACCGTATACGAGTCTCAACACACTATGTCAATATTGAATGGTCCTATCCTAATTAACAGAGTACCTGGCTACAATAATATCATGATTCATTGCCTGGCATTCTCTGGACAATGTAACGATTTTTAAAAATACATTTTTGAATATATGCTTGGTCTCTGTCTTTGCATTTGCAAAAGTAAAAGTTAAATGTATAATAGCTAAATAGGTAAGCAGTGTCTGAAGATAGTGGTTTCAATCCTATCCAAAGCAGGTCAGAGGATTACTTCGCCAAGACGTGTTGAGAAAACAACAACTATGGAAGGCAGTAATTACTGAAGATACAGTTAAGAGATTTAGCATTCCTATATCGTCGCAGTAAACCTGGCGAAGGCCAGAGTAATAGTTGGCCAAAACGTTGTGAAATAACTAAAAAGATGAGGATAATAGTCCGAAAATAAATGAATAAAATAGCTCAACATTTATCTTTATATAATTTTAGAAAATCACTTTCTGACGTATAATTAGTAATGGCCTTATAAGAACTATTCGGTAGAAAATAAGATTTTGAATTATTTTTAAATTTATTTAAAACTTCTTATCCGTATTTAATTGTATGAGTGTCAATATCAAAATTAAAATTTTTACTTTTTTCTGTATAGTTCAAACTTTTCGGCTTAGCACTTGCGAGAAATGGGATTTGGAGCAAATGCACTGAAGATATTGACAAAGCTGTTGCAAAAGGTTCATTCACACCTAACGATAACTGGTATCTCTACACAGCCACCATTTGTCCAGGTATAGGGTACTGCTGCCAAATTTGGGTTGATAAATCGACCACCTTTCGTTCCTTCTTAGTTAAGTTCAAAAGAAACAAACCGAACATGCGCGTTCCTTGCTAAATCTGAGAACATTTGAACACCAGTAATTTTATTTAAAAAAATTTCACGAAAAAAAAAAAATCCAAGACGTTAATTAAAATGTGCGAACAGACGAACAGGAGTGAATTACTAGTTCCAATACCTCCTTTGTCGGAGGACGAAAAATGTCTCCAATCTAATAAGTGCCAGGCTATCAATCAAGTTCAATGTCTACCTCATCGCTGCGTTGCATCCCTGTGCTGTTTTTTACGACTGTTTTAATGTAATGTGCTTCGAGGAACCCGAAGCACTTCTAGCCACGCCACGTAGATAACTCGACTAACAACAAAATCACACCCCTTAATTGTAGAGGTCACTAGATGCCAAAAATTCTTCTACTCGAATAGTTTCTTCTTTCGCAAAACTAGACCTTAGAATTTCTTTCTCGTCTTCTGCTTTCATGACTGTACTAACATGCAGAAATTTAAATGTAATGTGAACAGACATCTCGCTGCTAAACTCCCTCCATAGTGTCTACATACATATGAGACCCAATAGTATTCTCTTACGTCCACATAACCATCTGAGTTGTTTGGGGTGAAAGTGAGTATAATATATCGGCCTCTTAAGGAACTCAGTTCTTATTGTTGAGCACTTTAGTTAAAATTAATGTTGGTCAATTAATCTCGCATGTGCAGACCATGTTATAACTATAGACAACTCTAGCAGCCTAGATCTTAATATAAATGTTAATTTCAACTGTATTTCTCGCTGTTAACGTTGACCGTGTGGTGTGTTCCTTGCTAATGGAATCAGATATGTCTTCGTGTCTGGGCTCGAATCTCCCGACCAGCTGTAATCGTAAATCCCTCTACTGAAGTGTGTGTAGCTATTAAAAATGATCATTGTAATATATATTTTAATGCAGATTATTTATTATAAATAGAAATGTCGTACGTAGGTATTAAACGCAACGTCAAATTCCTTTTTAAAAAAATAGAGTAAAATACGGAAAGAAACCGAGACATGTATTTGAAAGTCTAATTTTTTGTTCTAAACAGTTAAATTCCTGTAAGTAAAAAATACTCAAGTTGAGATCGAAACCAAAACCTTAAAACAGTGAGTCAAGTACGATAACTATTATACCAACTTGCAAAATCTTTAAAGTGTATTCAAACCTACTTATCATAATGTAAATGGTTCGCGCATGCGCAGTCGTGAAACAGTTAATAGATAAAAATCCGATGACCACAAGTACCAATTTTTCAAGCCTTTTTTCCGGATGAAAATCGCTTAAATTTTTCGACATGTCTGAATACCCTATATACTAAATTTTAATAGGTAGATCACAATTTCGCCGAGTATATAGGTTGAGAAGTGTCCTCTCTCTCTCACATATATATATTTGATGAGACAGTTTCGCTATGTATATAGGTTGAGAAGTGTCCTATTTCTCTCTCGTACACACACACACACACACATATATATATATATATATATATATTTGATGAGACAGTTGGAAGTCGATAATCTGAAGACTGTCAAAACAAAAAGAATCCAATTTTACTTGTCGTATATCATTACTTATTACCGGAAGTTTATTCTGTCTATTATCTGTGGCGGAGTGCAGTTCTACGAAATCACGTGATTATCTTCTAGGATATCAGCTGTGGAAGTTGCACACATTCTGTTAATGGTTCGGTTAAACCAGATGCAAAGCAAAGAGAGGGAGAGAGAGAGATAGAGAGTGAAAGCTAGTTGGTCTTTATGTTCTCGGTTCACATATGCAGGATGTTCGTATATTTACTTTTTAGTTTGCCGGTATGTCATTCAGTCTATGCGGAATTAAATGAAAGAAATCTCAGATTATTATAAAAACTCGAGGGAATGAGTGCGATCAAGTTTATATAAGCATGGCTAGCACAAAGTGGGTGATCATTTAGGAATTATATGCGCTGTATGTGTTCTCCGCTTATCTCGGTGTTGTTGCCAGTCGTCCTGAACCTCTACTATATACTGGTACTTAACAACGCTGACTTAAGAGAGGTGTGCTTGGAGATTGCGCAACTCTTGCCACAAAAAATTCCACGCGCAGGCATTTTCACAGTAAGTATTCATAGTCTATCAAGACACACACACACACACACACATATATATATATACATAAGTGATTTTGTCTATGTGGGTGTGTGCGTATAACGGTACACTAAACTGTCATATGAGATTCAAATATGTGAGATTGAACTGGTTTTGTTTTTTAGCCGACAAAAATAGCTTTTAAGCGGTTAAAAATTACAAATTTGCACTTGGTAGGCGCAAGTCGACTTAAAGTGCCCCTTTAAGCACGCACAAATATACATTTATACGTTAAACTGCGTTAATTGTTAAAGTTTGGATACTGGTCGGATTTTAGGTCATGCGGTAGTGAATATAGCTGAAGAGCTAAATTTTTGGTTTTGATTCCAGTTGATAGCAATTAAGTCTTTTTTTTTTACTTTTGAATTCACTGCTATATTGGTCCTGGATATGACCTGAAACTATATCCAATGGTGAGGCGTCAGCTTGGGGGCTTTGGGGAGTGTGGAGCCACTTTTTAATTGCCATTGCTCACAGGTTCACTCCGATCCGGACTGGTAGTACCTGTTAGGGTCCCACCTATGGGTTAAATAGAAACAGACTTAAAAAAGACAAATATATAATAATATATTAAAAAATTGTTCTTCAAAATCACTGGATTCAGCATTAAATAACCTGAAAAGGGTTTATCTGTCGTAAAACAAAAACAACAAACCAACTACTATATATTGGTTATAATATAATCAATTTTGAACGGGCTCTATAATATGAAATCTACACGAGTTAATATATAACATTCAAGCTTATTTTACAATCGGATAACACCGAGCTGTCTGTTAGTATATAGTAAAAGACAAATCAGACTGATATTTTAATTCATGTCAATTTTGGAGCAAACGTATCCTGAAACATGTTGATGGGAAAAATTCAGCGAATACTTGAACAAAACAGTCATGTTTTTGTATATTTTCACAAAACATGCGCATAAGAAATGAATAGTGCATTTATATATCAGAAAATTTTGACCTGCTGTGTCACCCACTCAGCAAGTGTTTTGAATTTGGGAAACGTGTTTGCAAAACAGGAATTATTTTTAACTAAAAAATCCAAGATGAACCTTTTTTGACAGAGTAGTAAGATATTTTAGAAGTCTGAAATTTTTTAATCTTATGAGTCGCGGTCGAACCTTATACCTTTCGACTTTGTAAGCTTACTTACAAAAGCAGCCATTTTAAAGTTACGTCGTTTATTGTGGTTCAGCCCCCGACATAGCATATGTATGCGCGCCAAATACTTCCCGATAAAACCATAGAGAATCAGCTGAAACATTACTTGTTACAATAAACAACTGGTCTAAAGCAGTCTTATTGGATGTTGAGTTGACGCTTGCGGTCTGATACGAGTTCGTTAATCATGTTTAATAATTGAACTGGTCGCCAAAAGAGATGAAAGATAATCAAATGGGCCAATGGCAGACATAAGAGAAAGCGATATATGTGACAAAAAAGAAAAAATATCAAAACAACAGAGAGAAAGATGTTGGAGAGATAGAGACAGATATACATTTAAAGTGGGAAGAGACTTTGGAGTTAATATGTCTCCTTTCAGACGCTAAGGATTGTGCAATTCCAACAGTTGTATATTTTTCAGACGGCTATTCATATTGCGCAATTCTTAACTTAATATACAGCAGGATATCGTTGACACACTTGTTCTCGTTAGATCAATGTAAATGAACAACGAGGAGCCAGGTCAGTACTTAATGCGTGAGCGTTTGGGAATACTAAGCCTATCATGTAAGAGGGCGTCGACACCTTGAAAAACTGAAAAAAAAATCTAACGTCGTTATCTCCCGGGACGGGGATATAGATGCGACAGGGAATGGTTTGTAACTTTCACATTCCCATGAAACTTCCTGTTTTCGGACAAAGCTGGTATACCCCGCCCACAGTGAGTCAAGCTTCAGAGTTGGAGAATATCAACAGCGAAATATGCAAATTGGCATTTCTCGAGTCAAGTAGTATGGTTTGAAGGCTGGAAACAATGTGGGGGAAAAAGCTTAAACGGATTGGAGTTATTTGGGGATTTTGTTGTTCTAGACTAGTTGCACAATGCATGCTAGTTTACTATACACTACTATATAATTCATAATTGGAAGAAGGATATATGGATCCATATCTGTCCCAAGTGCATTGGATAGAATGATGCTGTCACACAGCAGAACTCGAACCTGGTAGTATATATCTGTATTGGTCCAGCACATATATTTGATTCCAGGTAAATGTTTTTTTTCAGAAGTAAAGCAATTAATAAAGTTTTAACGAGGTTAATACAACAGTACTAAATACTAAGTGAGGTCAGATATTTTTTGTTGGTTTCACATGAACATTAATATGTCGCTACATATTCATGAGCATGTTTCGGTCAGCCAGTTAACAGTAACTAGAGACGTCTTCAAATGATATTGCTTATACAAAAATTCAGTCTGTAATTTACTTACTGACTAAACTCTTCTATAAGTAGCTGATGGAAGCATGCTTATGAATGTGTAAGAACATATTAATGCGTATGTAAAACAAATAAAAAAAAAAATATATATATATATATATATCGGATAAGCATCGGAGTAAAGTTGTGTCATGACGAGGTTTGTGATGGAACTGCGATTGCATTTATTTAAACACTAACATAGATACCCTGCGTTGCCCGGGTGAACATGTAATTCGGGTTAGACAGAGCTGCTATACTACGGATACTGAGCAACCCCCACAAAAGAACGGAATAGGTTTCGGCGGCCGTGCTCTGGAACACCCCCTAAAAAAATATATGATTCAAAACTTTTCTTTCAATGGAAATAGCAGCGAATACCCGTGCAACCACAAAGAAAAAAATAATAAAATAGCCCTTGTAGGCAGGCTCGAACCTGAAGCGAGAAAGAGCAAAAGGGAAAAAAGCTAACATGCTAACTGTCACGGCCACGATTACTGATGAGGTCATAACCCTTCAAAATAAGTTTTTTTAAACATACATCCAGTTTACTACGCGTACGTGACTTACATAGATCTCGACGCAAAAAGTGACCTTTCCTTGCAAGAAAATGGTCCAGTTCACTAATACGGAATTAATCTTTTTGTTTTCCTTCTAATTTTAAGATATTACGTGCCCGAGGGATCGGTCTTTTAGATGATACTGGCTTCAACCCGACCTAATGCAGCTAACAAAAATTTTAGCGAGACACACGGACATACACACTAACATAAATACTTAGAAGCAATCCCTGGAAGACCAAGCTGTAACGAAATACAAATAGCAGCCATAAAGGGAACAGCATCTATTCTTAAAAGAGCCCTCGGATATAAATTTAAATCATAACAGAATCAAGTGTTGGCTCCAGGAGGGAGCCCCTTGATCTCTTAATACTTACTGAAGTAAAATAAATAAAAAAACAAACAGGTGAAATTTATATTATGGGAGATTAAATCTCATACATTTGATTTACAACTTTCCAACAAAGAGAATGTCAAATATATGCATATTTTAAATATTGTATGTTGAAACATAACTTAATATATGTGCGTATGATCTCTCTTGCTTTCATTTTACTTCAGTTAGAATTCTCAAAAAACAGAGGCTCTCATCCTGGGCATAACATTTTATCTCGATATAAGATACATAGATATGCGAATAGTTCATTAAATTCTCATTTACTTCTCAAACACCGAGTTAATAAATAAATTGGGAACATATTTTCCCTCCCCCAGTTAACCATTTTAATATGTTATAGTATACTTTTATTGTGAGCTCTTGGTCATACTGGATTCCAGGACAAGAATTTATCTTGTCTGATGGAGTATCCAGCTTCGTGCTGTTACTTAAGATAAGATCACTTGGAGAAGATGCGCAATTTATCGGAAAAGCCAGAGATGGCTAGCCATACAGATGGGGGTCTTATTTGGGCTACGAAAACTATGTGATTTTAAATATTTAGTCAGGGTTTACTTGTAGGGAAAATTATCGTCATGCCAGGTTGGCCTGAAAAACGCATGTACACTCTTTATTTAGCAGGCATTAAAGTTCTGTGTCTTAAAAGCGTTATCTATTTCTGTTATTTTAAATAATAAACTGTATTTCTGATAATACGAAGCTTTATACGCAAACAATATATATTGATAATTGATCTAATTCAATCGAATGTCTCCCGACTTAACACGCTTTTCTGAAAACCGCTTAAAAAATTATTGCATCGTTTTTTTTTCTTGCAAATCGTCAAGAGTTACTCTAAAAATTTCTTTGATAATCGTGTTAAACTGATTAATTGTTTGAAGTTTCATCGAGAAACTTCATCTTGTGAAGACACAAAACATGTAAAAATCAAGAGGTCCCATTTCTCCATAACGTTTATAACACGCTCAAAATGGCGGAGTATCTGGGGGGGGGGCGGGTTGTGATAGTTGATAAGCAGATAATCCAAAGGATGATAATTTAAAGCAAAATGTTTCTTTTTTTTTTATTAACTACTCATCTAAGAATATTCTTCAACATTAATTTTTTTTTTTTTTTGTTTGTTAATTCAATTTTTGATTTGATATTTAAACATAAATCCTCATTGATGCCTCACATTACAAGAATAAACAGTAAACTCAAACAATTTCGTTTTATTTATTTTCCTCTATTTAATCTTATTTGGCTTTCGCGATATTGAGAGCGAGATCATCTTACAAGAAAAATAATAGTAAAATAATTGCAATAAAATTAATAAATAAAATAAAAACATTGTTTTTCCTTCAACTTTGAAGGCCATTTTTTTTTACCTTCTCTGTGTTTCCAGACTTGAGAACGACCACAGTAAGTGCGCTTGCAAATAAAAAATAATAAAATACAAAATAAAATAAAAAACGCAGAGACAGAGAGTGAGAGGGTGGGGATAAAAGAAGAGGGAAATAGATCAGTAACATAATACTCTCGAAGAACCGAGCAAGATATTTTTTTTTCTTCTTTTGGAAATCCAGTTTCGAATAACGAAAACGAAAACCTCTTCTTTATCGTTTCATCCTCAAATATGATAAACCTATCGCAACGGATGCAGTAAAATTAATAGTGTTCTGCATCCTTTAACTATAAAAATGACTCCCAAGTTTTTTTAATACCTATATAAAATATTAAAAACAAAGTATAAGATCATTTACAGGGAATAGATTTTCTTTTAAAAAAGGAAGCCGAGCATGCAAGATCCCCTCTCCCTCAGTGAAAATTTACTTTCACCATGACTAATGTTTGTGCAAATTTATTATCTTATTATTGAGAAAATTGCGAAAAAAAATGAACGGATGAACGATTTGGGAGCAATTTTACCCCTATTATGCCTCATAGGGGAGTGGGAACCAGAGTTATGCCGGAAAATATGTTCTGGCAAAAATTTACTTTGACCCTGACTAATGTTTGTGCAAAAAAAAAAAAAAAAACGTCCAAGGCGTGGTTATTAAGAAAAATGCAAACAAACGAAAGGGAGTGAATTACTATGCCCGATCCCTCCTTTATCGAGGGGCCAAAATATAAAAAATTATATAATGAAGATTATATTTGATCTAAATTGTACATGATAAAGCAGTGTTTATAATTGTGTATAATGCAATTATATACGTAATATTATGCGACGGGTCAAGAACTCCGGAAAAAAAACGAGGAGATCCACTAATCAATTTCTGAAAACATGCAGAGTAGAACGAGTATAGTTGCTGAAAATCAATAATAAACGGATGTTGCGATACGAAAAATAATTTGCAATTGTTTATATAAATTTTTTTTTAAAAAAGCAGAAAGTTCTATGAATCAGATTTTTACTCATATTCTAAAGGGAACACTGATATATAGTTCACAATATTATCAGTTTCCTAGTTTATTGATTTATTTGGTACTTATCTAGTTTACGAGCCAATATCCGGCAACTTCACGGCGGTATCTTCAGACAGGTAGCATAAGCAGTTGGACGATTCCGAAGCGATTATCCAATCAGCTGCCAGAAGTCGAGTTTAAATGAAAGAGTGAAATTCAATAAATGCAACTAAATATATAAATAAATAATATAAAACAAATTTTAACATGCTATGTCATCATGAAGTCCGCAGTTTCTCTCGTGGTAAGAATAGCTTTCTAAATAGAAAGCCATTCTTAACATGGAGAAAGCGGGAGAATATTGCATTTTTAATCAATAGTCTGACAGTTTCGCTTTACAGTCTTCCGGGTGTTTAGGTAACTTGCCGGAAAATGCCTAAGCGAAGTTGTCGGAGCTTAGGTCATAAACCATCTATTTTCATATATATATATATATATATATATATATATATATATATATATATATATATATATATATATATATATGTATTATTATTAACTATGATAATTAAATGTTTACAGACACTAGTGTTTCATCCTTTCGGGAATAATCAGTGCAGGGTGTCACGATTAACGTCAGGCGAGAGATTATAATCCCGGCAACAGAACTCATGCCTGGCTTCATTAGCATACTATATATATATATATATATATATATATATATATGAAAATTGGAAATAAGTTCAGTAAATGAAAAATTCTACAAATTAATTATTCTGCAAGGAATACAAATATTAAAGTGTTTTCTTTAATCCATGGAATTTCAATAAATGGCTCATCTCATCAGAGGAAATATTTTTAGAAAAATATTGGTTACAGACAGTTTTGTTACTATTAAGCACAAACTGAAAAACTAGCTTTTTAGTTTTTCAATCTAAGTTCTAAATAATACCATTTATAACTGCTTCTAACAATATTTTGCTGTGATTTTGTTTTTCCTGGGAAACGCGGCATTTAAAACATAATTGTTTTATATAAATGACAAGTTTTATTTAATTACTATATACGGTTTACCATTACTTACAGAGGCCTAAAAACACTCAAGGCTAAGTTTATAAAAGTGTGAGCTCGATGATGATGAATACTGTGAGCGGATTGACAACGATTAATGGAATGGACAAAATTTGATTAAGAGTTCGGCTTCACAAATATTACGTGAAATTGGCTTTGATGATAATGTCGTAGTCAGCAGGAAATCGGTCCCGTGTTAATGTTTCACAGATAGTAAGTTCTTACGAAAAAATAAATAAATAATTGAAATTTTACATGAAGAAATGTAAGTTCTTTACAATGGGGTGTAAAAAGACGAGGTTTGCTTATGAATGTTTTAAAAGAGGGAATAAAATGTTTTAAGCTCAGTCGATCACTTTTTTTTATCAAATAGCAATTCATGGTCAGAAAAAATCCGCCATCTTTTGCGTTTATGCATTGCATCACCAAAAAGGGGGTTCCTATTTACAATGTCTCCCCATGGGACAGAGTTAGACACCAGGGTCATTTTTTTAACACGGAGAAAAGGAACAAAAGTTTTAAAAATTGTCCAAGTTGTGAAGGACTTCTCCTCTACAGACAGAACAAGGAATTGGAGTGCAGCATCTGAAGAACAGATACTACACTGTGATGGTATTTATTTGCTCCCCCACTGAGCAAATTAGGCACAAGGCCGTTTTTAATGTGAGGTAAAAACCAGCTCCCCTTAAAGTAGGCAAAAAGGGGGCACTCTGGTTACCAAAAATAATAATTGTCCCAGTATAGAGGGTTTCCCCTCCATTGACTGGTACAAATTATCTTAAGTGCAGTATCTGCCGGAACAGATACTACACTGTGATCTCGGCCCAAAGGCCAGTGGGGTTGATATGTCGGTGAACATACACACCAGATGGTATTTATTTGCACCCCCACTGAGCAAATTAGGCACAAGGCCGTTTTTAATGTGAGGTAAAAACCAGCTCCCCTAAATTAGGCAAAAAAGGGGGCACTCTGGCTACCAAAAATAATAATTGTCCCAGTATAGAGGGGTTCCCCTCCATTGACTGGTACAAATTATCTTAAGTGCAGCATCTGCCGGAACAGATACTACACTGTGATCTCGGCCCAAAGGCCAGTGGGGTTGATATATGTCGGTGAACATACACACCAGATGCGTACCTCAGCCAAAATGAAATTATAATTGGTGGAAAAACGGAAGAGAAGTACTGCATAAACAAATTGATAAAAATAAAAATAAAAATAAAAATAAAAATAAAATAAGTGCGTCAAATAAAAATGGAGTTAAAAAAAAAAAATCCCAACACGAAGATGCTGTGTTACAAGAAACGCAAAACAAATGTCAAATGAATTTTTTTTTTTTTTTTTTTTTTTTTTTTTTAATATAGAAAAAAAAATCTATTTACGTAGAAGGTTCCAGAGATTTGAACGTACAGAAGATGCCGACGGGGGGGGGGTGAAAGAAGAAAAAAAATGCAATGAAAAGAAACATAACACTCTTAGATCGTCTTTCAGTGATGATGATGATTATAAAATTGAGAGGAGGAGGAGGAGGAGGAGGAGGGGAAGGGATGAAACTGATAACGTATGTTTGTTTTTGGGTTTGTTACTAATTATAGGTTATGACCCCTTGGTATACCATGAACGTTTCCCCCTCATAGGTCATACAACTTAGAAAAAAAACGTTCAACGAACGACAAAAATAAATAAGATACGTTATTATTTAAGAAAAATGATATATCTGAAATAACGAATTCATATTTTGTAGCGTTTTTCTTTTTTTTTTTTTTATAAATATCAGACATTGCTGGCTGTGCTTAAAAGTAAATTTTTTTTTTAGACATGTTTGAGAAAGATGAAGAAACTGTAGGTTATTAGCAGAATTTACCCGGCGTTTTCCGGGTGAAGTATCAAAGAAAAATCATACAAAATATAGTTATGTGAATTATTTGGATTACGTAGAATAACACTGTTCTCATCTTAAGGGGTTTTCGCACGTTTCGGTCGATGTTCTCTCCAAGCCTCTTCAGGTGTATCTTATCGAACTATGAAATATTGCAAGCTCAAAAT
>NC_136501.1:62014817-62029817 GCF_053919585.1 Euprymna scolopes
ACCTACAATTACGTGATATAAACTGAAACTGTAAAATCAAAACTATTTTCATATACATCAACATTTCGTCTTTAAAGACTTCCTCAAAATGATTAATTCATAAAATAACGCATAAGTAAAATATCGTACTTCAATCTTATCACTCAAAATCAATTATGTGGACTTTTGAAATAAAGACGAAACTTTGATGAATACATAACATACTCTTGAATTTTTGTTAAATTTATCATCCATATATAATTACGCCCACACACGCATATATATATAATGTTATATATATATATATTACATAGACATATGCGAGCATGAAAAGTAATATGGTTAAGATTAAACTAAAAGAAATAAAAGGGCTAGTTAAAACTAGGAAAGAAAAAAGACAAGATATTCTACTAAAAACATAATTTATTACTTAAAATATTTCAGTATTAAGAATTAAAAAAAATCAATTTAAGATTATATAATGCTACAATGTTTTAAGTTATAAATCTATTATATTTTTTTACTAGAATATCTTGTCTTTTTCTTTTTCAGTTTTAACAACTAGTCCTTTTACTTTCTCTGAGCTTAATCTTAACCATATTACTTTTCATGCTCGCATTTTTCTACGCGATCAAGGATTTTTTCAGGCCTTGCTTTCAAATAGTATCGTGTTCAATATCAAAACCATTGTCAACAGGATTACTAACTTCCTAAATTGACTATTGCATATATATATATATATATATATATATATATATATATATATATACATACACATAAGTATGAGTGTGTGTGTGTATATAATTTAAATATTTAGAAGAAATTAATGTCACGTAAGAGATGTATTTTCCATAACTGAATATACGATAAATGCAAAGAAATAATCGCGTGCAAAGATGAAAAAAGAGAATCGGCCGATTACATTTGAATTAAATGATAAAACGCGTTTTTCAATTGATTTGTTTCAAAGCGAATTGCCGTTGCAAAAACCGAATTCAATCAACATTAAACGATGAAAAGAATTCCAGACGATGAACAAACCGGGCGATAAATTCCCTTTCATAAAATGATCGCGTTTCCTCGATTCTGCCTTTGTTTATCCACTGATAGACATGAAGATGGATGGATAATTAGCGAATACAAATGCTGTAATTGCCCAGACACGCAAATAGTTGTTTTATATAATAGCCACTAAATAATTATATATATATATATATATATATATATATATATATATATATATATATATATACACACACACACACAAACATATATATATTATACAAATCGAAATTTAAATATACGAAGCTCTCAACTAAGATGTATACGCAGACGCGACAAAAGTAAATACAATACTCACTGTACCGTACAAAGGAGCTTAATGTAGTTCGCTTAAAGCATTGTTAAGTGTGTATATTAAAGTAAGTTTAGATTTATAGAAGGTAATACAATGCAGAAGTGTAACGGATAGACACGAACTGAAGCTATTAAAGATGTCCCTATTTAACCATTACAAAGTTATCTCCATTTAATGGTTTAAACTTAAACATTAATAAGTTCGCAGAAAATAAATGTAACAATTATACAAATGAGAACAAGTTATTAATACAAGGAAAATAAACAAGATAAAATATTAAAAATAAAATAATACTGAGCATCCACACAAGCCCTATATTATTAAGGCTCATATAATAGATTTTAAACAATTTTTTCCCAAATTTCTGCAGAATTTGCTCATTTTACAATGGCTGTAACATGTACGTTTACAAATTCGCACACATCCCTGAAAAGGGGATATTCCTGGAAAAATTACAATACCGACACTCCATCTGACCAAACTAATTCAAGTAAGAATACAATGTAATTATATATATATATATATATATATATATATATATATATATATATATATATATATACTAGCAGAAGTACCCGGCCTTAATATACGCATAAATATATTTTAATTGATACACAAACCGAGACATGTGCTTGTGAGTATTTTTTTCTAACCAGTTTATTTCATGTGAAAAAAAAAATAATACTCGAGCTGAGATCGAAATCAAAACCTTAAGACAGCGAGTCAAGTACGATACTTATTAGGCCACCTAAAAAAAATGTTTTCAAACATATTTATTCTTAACAGAGAAGCTGGCACGTGAACCATTCACGCATGCGCATTCGTGAAACAGTTGATAAACAGAAATATCCGATTACCCTCCCCAAGTTCCATTTTTCAGTGTTTACCCCTTAGCAACCACTTTTCGGATGAATACCGAGTAAAAAGTTTTCAACATCTCTGAATAGCCTATATACCAAATTTCAAGTTTGGAAATCAAAAATTCATTGAGTATATAGGTTGAGAATTATCCTCACACACATTCTCACTTTTATAGATATTTAGTACTAGCCTGGGTACCCGGTGTTACCGGGGTATTTGGAGGTGTGTGTTGAGCAAAAAAATAAATAAATAAAAATAATTGGTAGGCAAGATCGAACCCGTACCGCGAAGGAGGAAAAACGTGAGGGAAAAAAGTTACGTCTTTGCCGCTGCGTCCATCGTCAAACCAGAAGTGGCGAAGGTTTAAATTAAGGCTAGTCAATTTAAAAGCTGGGTTGACTTGTGAAAATATCGGCTAAAAGAGCGACCCGTCCCTGTAGAAACGTATCCAGAAAAGAATCCAGTTGAGAGTGAAGGAATGTTTTTAACCAATTTTTCGACTTTTGTCATCCGAAGGGTCGAGGTTCGAAACGATACCGATCTCGTGAAAATCCGTTGCCTCTGTCGAAAATTTAAGGCATACATACATACATACATACATACATACATACAGGTGAGATTTATATTATAGATTAATACAGGTGAATCTACATAGCTTATTCCAACGTTGTGTCTGTATTTGCTTCAATTTGTGTCCATCTGGTCAGACCTCTGCATTGTATTGCCTTCTATAAATTTAAACTACTGCTCTAAGCTGTACATGAAAGGGCGAAAGGCAGATGACGGCTGCTACGTGGTTAACGACACGAACCGAAATCTGGGTGTGCAAAGTCCGAACGCAATTCGTTCCACAGAAACTCCTTTAATGTTGGCAACCTTCATGTAGTCCCTCGCGGAGGTACCCGATGTCTTTCTATGAAGAGAATTCTATTTAAAAAGATATCGAGGAAACGGATGCTGAAGTTATCTATCTGATTCATTCGAAATGAAAGAAAACGTACGATGTATGGAATAAGGACCTCAGAATAGAGAGACTGAAAAAGAAAAACATTTCAATCGACACAGGTTGACTACTAACGCAAATGTTCTTTTTTTTGTAAATAAACGTACATAACCGGAGTTATTTGCTTTGTTCGTTGATTTGAAGTATTAATAAAGAATTAAAGAAACGGAGGGAATTTATTATGTTATGCAGGGTATTTTTTTTTTCTGGGGACGAGGCTTTTTGTTTTAACAAAACTTTAAAAAACACACACACACACACACGCACACACAGAAACTGTATCTATCGAGTAATTTATCGTTTTAAAATAAGTTCATTCTGTACGATTATTAAATTTCTTTTCTGTTAAGCATGAAAAAAAAATGAAATATTTTTCAATATAGACTGCGAAATAAGATCAATGATTTTTGTTTTAATTTAATTTTATTGTGCAATTATTTATATCAGTTTGAAATTCGTTAAAAAAAAAAAAACATCGTTAATGAGCGTTTGGTAAAACAAAAAAAAGAATTCACCGATAGCGGCCCACTGTTACGAATTCGGAATAGGGATATATGAGCGAGATAAAGCGAGTAAAAACAGGGATACAACGAGTACATTAAAACCAAGAAAAAACAAAAACAAAAAAAAACAAAAACAAAACGCTGCCTACATTTAAAAAAATAAATATTTCATGTTTTTCTTAAATGTCTAAAATAAAACAAAAACAGGAAATTGAATAATTGTACAGAATTAGTTCATTTTAAAACGAGAAATTATCCGATAGACACCATCGTTGTGTTCGTTTATTGTAAAAAAAAAAAAAAAAAAAAAGGAAAGTCACCCCCTTATAAAAAAAACGCACCGAGCATAATATAATATATTCCCACGCGTTTCTTTAATTCTTTGCTTAATATTTACAATCAACGAATAACTCCAACAAATACGGGATGTGTACGTATTGTTTACAAATGGCACGTGTGTTATCAGGCAACCAATGTCGATTAAAATGTATTTCTTTTGAGTTTCTCAGCAGTAATGGGGTAGATTGCTGAAAAACTCTTTCACTTGGTAATGCAAGTACCAAAATTGAAATTTATCAGGTTTGCTTCTGCGGCCATCTTGAATTTTCTGATGGCTAACGTTCTTTTCTTAAAATGTATACTCTGAAGGTCATTTGTGCCAATTTTGGTGCGTGTATCATTAAGTGAAAGATTCTTATGGAATATTGAAATAACCTGACCCACTACATTACTTATTCAACACTTCTTCCAAAGAAACAATGCTCAACAAGAGTAGCAACAAGCGCACTATTGTCTAATCATTTACAGATTTCATTTCAGAAATCAATGTAACTAGTAAAGCTCACTTAAGTATGATACGGACGAAAATCTATTAGAAATAACGATTATGTAATATAACCCGGATATAAGAAACTTCTTATCCGGGGGGGGGGGGCAGCCCCACCGCTCTTTTATATCCGTGTTGAACTGTACATTAATACAGGCTCTAATTTGGGACAACAGAAAACATCTCTTATATCTGCGTTACACTGTATATAAGTAAAAATGTTCAACTACACAGATCGGAGATGCGCCGCTGTACAATTCATGCTCTCTACTGATCCAAGTTATAACAACAGGACCATTGCCAGCCTACTCAAAATGCAAATCCGGACAGTTTAACGCTTGAGGGTAGGGCTCAACGAAGTTTGCAGCCACGGTTGTAGTCTTTTGTGTGGTTTTTAGTGATAGCCACATCATGTTACCTCACACCTGCGAAGTCGGCTTAAAAGTCAACATCAAAGTATACCTGGATGTACTGAAGAGAGTGGTGATCCCCTGGTGCAATCAGGTGGCCGCTGACAGACCCTGGGCGTGACAGCAGGACTCTGGGTTGGCCCACAAGTCCAAAAAGACCCAGGGTTGGCTTTAGGAGTACTACGACTTTGTACCTTTCTCCTACTGCCCCCTCCTTCCTCAACCTGAACCCGTTGGACAACTTCGTTTCATCATACGTCGAGAATCACCAATATGACAAAGCCAGCCTGATTACCGATATTTGCCAAGTATTTGCCGAACTCAGGTTGGCGCTTGTGGAAATGGCATGCTCCCAGTTCCAGACCCGTATGGAAGCGGTAATTGAGGCTGAAGGCATTGAATAAATGTCAGCTCTACTACATAAGTTACCTAAAGCGATGTTGAAAAGATTTAAAATAAAGCTGCAGTGATTTTTGTTTTTTTGTTTTTTTATTTTATGAATAATTTTCGTGTTTCACCCTATAGACGAACTGGGATGTGATTTTTTCGCTAAAAATATTTGTAAAAAATATGTTTTTTTGATTGACGGGATGAGGTTTTGGGGAATTAAATCATTATTTCATATATTTGCTTTTCATTGTTATCTATACTTGAATAGGATAGCGTGTGTGTTATTATTTGTGTCAGGCTTACATCCATGTGACTGTCGTTTAATTGTCATGGACTGCCATTTCTTGTAATAAATAATTTTACTAAGAATTCTTCACAAGTTTTGGTTTCGATTATAGCTGCTGACATTCAAGTTATAAATATACACATGTATTTTTTTTTCATAAGTTTTGGTTTCGGTTAAAGAAGATGCACTCACGTCATATGAACATATTTGTTGTTTTTCTTTTGGAAATCGCAACTTTTTTTTTTTTACATAGGCGTCACCACTTATCAAGGCCGATACGCCACTCAAGGATAAGGGTTAAAAAGTGTAGAGTAGTCAAAAGGACAATATAGTAATCGATAGTAATGGAAGTTCGGTAAATTTGTTAACTTAAGTGGAACGGCTCATCAGAAATTTGTTCACGTTGGACTTGAAGACAACCATATTATAGACAGCTGGAAAGCAGGAAAACAGAAGACAATTCCACAGGCGTGCAGTTCTAAGAAAGAAGCTTTGATCATGGAATCTATGTTTAGGTTTAGGCACAGATAAAGAGTGAGGAAAATTATTGATAATGTTTTCAGCTAGTCTAGTGTTTCTTGTGAAAGTTTGGCGAGGGGGGACCATAGATTGAAGCTCAGTCGAACACTTTTCATGAAAATAACGATAAAGCAGAGACAAACTCGCAACATCTCTTCTTTGTAATACATAAAATCGATAGAATATTAACTCTCATGATATACACGAAATATAATCTGCAAGAATGAAAATAAAAATTATTTAAGCGTCCTTTACGACCGGGCTACGCCGGGAATCCATGCTAGCTTAGATACATACTTTTGCAGTTTTAACAAAAGAGCTACAATATTGTTCTTTAGATGCGGCACTTCCATTTCTCGTTCTCTTTCGGTGGGGGAGAAATCCTTCACGACTGAGACAATTTTTATTTTTGTACCCTTTCTCTACTTTAAAAAACGACCCTGGTGTCTAAGTCTGTCCCGTGGGGAGTCATTGTAAATAGGTATAATAATATCAGAGCGTCTATTTACGTTGAACTTTTACAGAATGCCAACATCAATATATTGCATATGAATGAGTCCCGTGGAATTTCCATAGGTCCCGGTAGTCTATATAATTATGAAACTCTAAACCGTCTAACCACCTTTACTTGCATCTTGTCTATCATAAACATTGTTGTCATGGAAACCAGCTTGTATTTAATAAAACTCACACTCATTTCCACAGCCCAACAATATTGAGTGTAAATAGCCTTCAGTATTTTCTTAACTAGTAGACAGTTTCATATAAAGTTAATTACGTTTGTATTTTTATCTACTATCCTTGTATCGGATTCACTCCTAAAGTAATTTTTCGCTATCTGCAAGAGTCAGAAACGCAGGCTATATTTAGATCAGTTTAATTCTATGCAAAGGGAATTATTCTGTTCAGTCCTATGGCGCTTACACTTCACAAGTTCGCCTTCTCTTGGAGAAAAGGTTGATTTAATGTTACTTCTCTGGAGCGCCCTTACTGGGGAATACCGGTGACTATTCTCGAGTATTCATAGACCAGAATACATTTACAGTGCGTTTGCTTTTCAAAACCCAATTAGCCTTGTGTCCAACTCCTTCAAAGAAAAATATAAATACTGACCCCCCCATATATATATATATACACACACATTATATATATACATTATATATACACACACACATATATATATACATTATATATATACACATATATATGTACATACATACATTATATATATATATATACATTATATATATACACATATATATGTACATACATACATTATATATATATATATACATTATATATATACACATAAATATCTTATATATATATATATACACATATATACATTATATATATACACATATATATATACACACACATTATATATACATTATATATATATATATATATACACATTATATATATATATACACACACTATATATATACACACTATATATATATATATACACACACATTATAAATATATACACACGTTATAAATATACACACACACATTATATATATACACATTATATATATATACACACATTATATATATATATACACACATTATATATATACACACATTATATATATATATACACACATTATATACACACACACATTATATATATATACACACACACATTATATATATATACACACACACATTATATATATATATATATATATATACACACACACATTACATATATATACACACATTATATATATACATATACACACATATATATATACACACATTATATATATATATACACATTATATATACACACATTATATATATACACACATATATATATACACACACATATATATACACACATTATATATATATACACGCACATTATATAAATATATATACACGCACATAATATATATATATACACGCACATAATATATATATACACGCACATAATATATATATACACGCACATAATATGTATATACACGCACATAATATGTATATACACGCACATAATATATATATATATATATATATATATATATACACACACACACACACGAGAGGAATGGGAGCGAAAGGGAGAAGGACACGCTTTTACAATGATGACGGTGATAAAGAAAGGGTATATATATATTTTTTTTTTTATATTTTGAAGAACGTATACTATCAACCGATCTTCACCGAGAAACAATTGGACAATTTTAATGCCAATCATCCCGGTATTTCCGGACGACCAAAACTAACAAACGCATATGCGCTTGTTAAAGTCCATAAATAAAAATGAAAAAAAAAAAAAAAAAAAAGAAAATTTTAATAGAACATTAAAAAATATATATATATATAAAAAGCCGATTTTCAAAAATAGTCTGTAGTTTACAGTCTATTTTAGTAGCAACGAGTTTAACGTTACTTGAAAAGCAACAAAAAAAATGTCTATTCCCGCCGCCATTTTTTTTATTTAAAAAGATGCTCAAGATAAAATTGTACGATGTGAGTGAAGCGTTTGTCAAAGTGAACGTGATTTATACTTAGATATTATTTCTTTCTTTAAGTTACCTTTTTTTTCATTCTGAACCAAAACTAGATATTTATATACAAAACTTGACTCGATTGAGTTTACTTCTACGTGAATTTTATTTTTATAACAAACTAAAATACACGTCCCAGGACAAACTCTATATATGGTTTCCCCAAACAGGGTTCCAACCAGATTGAATATAAATATACACCGCTTTCGTTTCATTTTAAATCAGTCGAAGTTCTCAGAAATCAAGACCCCACCCCCAGGGGCGAACACTTGATCTCTGTACGAGATGCATAGAAATTCGAATGTTCCAGTCAATTTCTCCTTTACATCTCAACAAATAAATAAGTTGGAAAGATTTTTCCTCTCACCAATTGATCATTTAAATATTGGATAATTATCGCTAGGACAACAGCATATTATTTTTATTGTTTTGACTCTCGAGTGTGTATCCGTTGATATCTTATATGCTTTTATACAGAGTGATGTGGTTCTCGGTTGATTAACTGTGTCTAACTGTGTCGGATATTTACTTGAGAACCAAAATTATGATAAGACTATTCTTTTGTCATGGCCTTAGTTATAATATACCTTTCTTGTGGTCTCCTGGTCCTAATGTATTCCAGGACAAGAATTCCCTTTGTCTGGTGGAGTATCCAACTTCATAATATGCCTTGGAGAAGCATATTTGGGTTACCCATATCGAGAAGATCTTATTTGGGTCACGAATACTATATTATTTTGAATAAGTAGTCAGGATTTACTTGTAGTGAAACGTATCCTTGTGCCAGGCTGATTTGACAACCCTCT
Organism: Euprymna scolopes; assembly: GCF_053919585.1. NCBI lineage: Eukaryota > Metazoa > Mollusca > Cephalopoda > Sepiida > Sepiolidae > Euprymna > Euprymna scolopes. The sequence goes on from NC_136501.1 coordinate 62,024,277, forward strand.
GTACAGAGAGACTTTACACACTCTAGGACAGTAGTAGGCATACTATCCAATAGGCATTATGCATATGTATATATTAGTACTTACGTCAACGGTGATCAATTCGCAAGCAGAGCTCAGCAATAAAATGAAAATGATTTTAAAGCTAATTGCCTTACGAAAGAAAAAATTAGGTGTAGCTTACCTGCCTTAAATATACTTCAATATAAACTTTTATACATATGTGTGGATACATGATACCCCCACATACAGCGATTATATATATATATATATATATTGTATGTCATTTTGTAGAAAATGTGTTTATATAATATGCAAGGTATTTACACGTGTTTTTACTTTTCTAATGACAGTAAAATTAGTCAGTGTCTAAAGCCAGTAACTGCATTGTTACTGTCGTGCCTATGTAATACATTTAATTAATTTTTAGAGAAATTTCCGATGTATTCGCACCAAAACATTTTTTAGAATGTCATCTTACTTCCTCAAGCAATACATATCGCACACAGGTGTGAAATATCAAATATATTCCAATAGTCATCACTGCAATCTATTCATTAATTTTACGTGCTTTTTTTTTAATTTGTGATCGTCACACCTTTTTCTATTTCCTTTCACAAAAGAGTTCCTCCAAGTCGATTGTAATTCAGTTATATTAGACGACGCCCAGTTTTGTCACGTAGAATCGATAAATACGACATTCGATTAATTGCGAAAAATTTAAAAAAAAAAAAAACCATGGGAATGTTCTTGAAAATGTCTTTGTTGATATTTTGTGACATTAATATTTCATATTAACTTATTACAAACAATTAATTTCCTCATACACTCTCAAAAATTATATGTGTGTGTATACGGAAGCTTTGACTATACAGGGTGTCCACAAAGTCTGGCTACATTATGTAGCTAGACTTTGTGGGCATCCTGTATATATATATATATATATATATATATATATATATATATATATATATGTATATATATATACACACACACACAGGGTGCCCACAAAGTCTGGCTACATAATCTACAGGATGCTTCCATAAAGTCTGGCTACATAATGTAGCCAGACTTTGTGGACACCCTGTATAAAATATAACATTTGTAAAATGCCATTTTAATTTCTAGGGATTTTAACTCCGTTCAGCATAGTAAAGACGTATCAATTGCATAAGCCGCCTCATCGCTAAAAATATTCGCAATTACAAACGAGAATTAAACAATATGAGTGAAAAAGAAAAATTATCAATGCAAAATATTCAATATAATACGAAGATCAGCTGTTTACCATATAGCTATTTCGGAGGTTAACCAGGACATTTATAAACCAGTGAAAAAGACCCACTTCCTCAATAAAAAAATTATGAAAACACAGGTATTATTTCACTAGTATATAATTTAAAAAAATAGAAATATAATTATGCTATCAAAACATTATTCACAAGCACATAGATAGCATGTAAAATTATATAGGAATAAAAATACATAAAAGCACTTCGGTATAAGACAGGCAAAAAGATGATAAAAGTTACCTAGCCATACTAAAAAGCTAGTATATAGTCTATAGTATCCTTGCGTGTTTCATAAAAGATCGAATAAAATTTCTATAACGCAGTTGAAATTCAAAATATGGCAAACTTAGAATTTTTATAAGTCGATTTACACTCAGTACAAATCAGTTACGAATATATTATATTCTTATATATATATATATATATATATATATATATATATATATATATATATATATATATATATATATATATATATATATCACGACGGTTCTAGGTTCGATCCTCGGCTTGGGATAGGTATTAGTCTAGCGGCACTGAAGAGTTGTGAAACAACGAAACAGGACTGTATGTCGATGACTAAAATATATTTTATGTATATATATATATATATATATATATATATATATATATATATATGATTGCTTGATCTTTGTAGACAATTACTGTCCTACTCAACAAATACCCCACAACCAACACCCTCCGCAGTTCATCTTACATGGCCACGAAGGTGACTCTTCAAACTAGCAGCCGACTTACATGATCTAAAACAAAGATGGCACATGAAGTGTCTGCCCCGGGGTAACTAGACCACTCTGTGGTATAGTGTCCCTGGGCACAACCATATACCTCCTCAGAACTGCAGTCGACTTGCCCCTCCTGCCACACACTACATAGGTTGTCTCATCAAGTCGTTGAGGTAAAAAGGGTATATAAGGGAGAGCTTCTTTCGTGTAACTTCGTGCGGTTCACATACACAGCTTTGGACAGTGTATATATATATATATATATATATATATACATACACTCACTTATTGTTTTACGCATTAATTAGTCGGTATATAGGATAATTTATAAAAGATTATATAAAGCAGAATTGTAGCGTATATGAATACGAACTGAAAGCGATTCAAGAAAAAGGGTAGGAGTTTTGCAGAAATAAATAAGAGGATTGTAGTTATTTAATACGGATATGTATTGTTTCGAAGCAGGGAAAAGCTAACACGCGGTTTTTTTCTTTTAACAATGTTCACCCCTTACAAAGCATATGGTTACTTGGACGTAAGTGACTACTATTTGGGGTCATCTCTAGGAAAGATGGACAAGATATTTGTTTGTTACATTTAAACTTCCGCATATCAGTAAAACAAGGGAAGCAGGCAACAGGAAAGAAATTCCAAAGTCTCGCTGTTCGAGGGAAGAAACTATTAGAATAGAAAGCTTTCTGGCATTTAGGGACAACAGTGAAGGGGTGAGATCTTGTTACTAAGCGAGTTTATCGAGGATATGTATGTCGAGGGGGATACAAGTGAAACGAGTTCAGAGAAAATTCCATTAAAATATTTGTTTTACAAATATTTTAATGGAATTTTAGAAGTATCAAGGAAATAAGTTAAACAAATTTAACCAGTATACTCTATGTTGATATGGATTTAGAAGTTGATTCTCATCAGAATCGATCGAAACTTTAAGTATCTGAAGTGTACATATATATATATATATATATATATATATATATATATATATATATTAAAGTAAATATTTCGTATGCTATCCGATGTGATATGGTACACGCTGTGACATCATAGTGTTCTCGAGAACATGGATGACCGTTACAAACTGCTATCGATATGCCCAGTGATTTTCCCCTCACAGTTGGGGTGCACCAAGGCTCGCCCCTGTGCTTGCCGCTTTTCATTCTTGTCCTGGACGTCGTTACCAAGAACCTTCATTGGCCCGTGCCCTGAAAATCTTGTATGCAGATGATGTTTTACTGATTGTAAACAATTAATCTGACATGTAACTATAAGTCCAGTTCTGGAACAACCAGTTGACACTTGACCGCTGATAAAAATAATATGACAGGATCCAAGTTGGCAGTATGCTCCACGAAGGCACGCCTACAGATATCTTGATTCAACTCTAAGTCATGATGTTGATGCGTGCATCAATTGAATATGGTTCAAGTTATGCATCACTACCGACATCGTGTGTATAAAATCGAAGATATACCGAACTGTTGTGAGACCCGTTACTTTATGCAGCTACAAGTGCTAACCGAAAATAACGAAGGCGGAGTGAACATTCGCAGTTATGGAAAGAAAAATCCTCTACTGAATATCTGCTATTACACAGTTTGACCACCAATGCAACAGAAATATCTGAAACCGCTTCGGCATTGCGAAAGTTGAGGATACGATGAGTTGGACATGTGCACTGAATCAACGACGGCTTTTGCAAAACTCGCCTGTCTGATCTTCATGTGTCGAAATTGATGGGAGAATCAATTTTATTTTTACCATTTTATATAATATATATGATAGACCATTATAATATACACAAGACAAAATAAAGAGTACAGTTACATAGGAACTTTATTATTCTAACAAGTCAATAAGGGTTTTAAAAATCAGTTGTCTATTTACCTTTACATTGGTAGAATGCCAGATTTTTCTCCCCTTCCGAGGGGAAGTATTTAGCTTCGAAATGTTATGGCCGTAAGAGGATTCTCTTATTCCTCTTTCCGTAACGCTTATTGATTTGATAATGCAATCAAATTTCCTTGCAAATTTACTCTTTATCTTCTAAGCTAATTCTAGTGTTTGCTCCTCTTAAACGAGTAGAGTTTTTTTTTTAATACAGATACGTGTTTGAATATATGGTTAAGTGGCAGTTTTAGTCATTTCGAACTGCTTTAAAGCTTCACTCATTTTTCGATCAAATTTCAAACAATTATTACAGTTTATAGATCATCTTCTCAGCTATATTGTAAACATTTTTCCAATTTTCGTTCAGTAAAACAAAAGTTACGATGAATTTACTGGTGTTCGAAATCGTAAAAACGTAAAGATGTGAGCGACGTTTTTTATAACTGGATTCTATAGCTACCACGTCACTTCAGCGAATACTGATGCTACCAGTTAAACGCTATCGCGAAAAGAGAAGTAACAAGTGAAACAAAAAGAATGAAAGGGAGATAATTGGAGCGATGAAAGCAGACGAGTACATTGTTATTTCATATGCGTAAGTTATGTTTATCGGGCAAAAAAAAGATTGAAATTTAACAAAAAACAAGTGAATTTACTGAAAATTTGTAAAAATCATGGATTCCAAAAAAAAAAAAAATGCGAGCATAAAAAGTAATATGGTTGAGATTAAACATGGAAAAGAAAAGGACAATATATTCTAGTAAAAAATATAAATTTATCACTTAAAATGTTGCAGCATCTAGAATTTTTTAAAATTCAATTAAACATTATATAATCAATTCTTTATGCCGCAATGTTTTAAGTTATAAATTTATTATATTTTTACAAAAATATCTTGTCCTTTTCTTTTCCATGTTTACCTTAAGCATATTGCTTTTCATGCGATCACTTTTCTATAGTTTTATATATATATATATATATATATATATATATATATATATATATGTGTGTGTGTGTGTGTACGCACACACGTAGCATATTTATAAATAGGTAAATACATGTTGGAGATTAAATATATATCTATAATATAAAGCTGAAAGTCACGAATAGGCTCCTATATGTTTGACTATTTTAAAAAACTGATTACATATAATGGTAGAAGCTGTATCGAGACACAGGAATGGGTATGTTTGATCTGGCATAATGATGATTCATTAAAATTGTGGGGTCTGCGTACGCGCCTAGTCCACAAAGTATGGAAAAAAAAAATAAAAAAAACCGTTTACAAGTGTTTTTGATATATATGTACATAATACTTTGATAAGTATGTTTTAACTTAACTATAAATAATGTAATAAAATTGTGGGGTCTGCGTTCGCGCCTGGCCTCCATAGAATGGAAATAGGCACAAACTTTAATAAAGACTTTTCATATCTATCTACGTAAGTATACTTTGATAATTATGTTTCAGCTTGAAGAAATATGGTATAATTATGGGGTGTTCGTTCGCGCCTGACCTCAATAGAATAGAAATATGTCACAAAGTTTAACAAGGTTTTTTAATATAGATCCACATAATATTGTGATAAGTGTTTTAGTGTGAA
>NC_136501.1:62039817-62059817 GCF_053919585.1 Euprymna scolopes
TATATATATATATATATATATATATATATATATATATATATATATATATATATATATATATATGAGGGGAGCGTCTTCAATATAAAATATTACAAAATAAACAAAATGTGGGAGAGGATTGTTTAATGACATCGTAGTTTTGATAGCTAAAATTGAATTATATTCATGAAAATGCCGCAGGGTTACATGTTTGTATATATATATATATATATATATATATATATATATATATATAGATAGCTCATGATTTTAATTAACCGATCATGATGAATTTTGGAATATATATATGTTCTCGATAACTTCATTTCATTCATTATAATTATGTAATTTTTAATTCTCTCTGATCTATTCGGACAGATTTTAAAAAAAACATAACTTTTGGAACGTCATGCGTAGAATATACTCAATATATATCCGAATTAATGTAGTTTTGCCTTTGTTGGTTTTCTCAAGAGGTAAAATTTAGGAGTAGAATATTTTTCATTTTCATTAATATAAGAATATTAATAATACTAGCATTTCAGCCCGGCGTTGCCCGGGTGTTTGGAGGAGTATGTTGAGCAAAAAAAAAAATATCAATTTTTATTTTAAACTTTGACCCCATATTATGACCTCTTAGCATTTGCTTGGGGCTCAAATTAAGTTATTAAGTTAGATCCATGCCCAAGGAACCTATATCTAAAATTTCAAGTGTTTAGACCCAAAATTGGCGGAGGAGTTTGTTAGAGTTCTCAAAGGTCAAATCGTTGAACTTTGACCCCTTAACAGACAAGTTTCTGGCCGAAAACCGATCAAAGATTTTCTCAAATCTCAGTACCCTGTACATCAAATTTTGAGTCTGTGGACTTAAAATTGACCGAGTTATTGCGTAGGGAAATATACACAGACACGTCCACTTATATATATATATATATATATATATATATATATATATATATATTATATATAGATTATTAATAATGATATTATTATTATTAATAATATTAAACATAATATTAAAAGTAATAATACATCTTTTGTTCCTTTAATTTTATTATTATTATTATTATTAAAAATGTTTTAATTGGTTTCTCTTTACAATAAAACAGCAACATAATAAGAACGTTAAAGCTGAACTGGCGGTTTATTAAATAAAATTATAAAATGATTTTAATAAAGAAATGTGATTGCAAATAATTATACTAAATTGTTTAAGACATACGGCCAGTTAAATGTTTCCATCGACTAAATGAACTAAAACAATGTTTAAATTTTTCAGTTTTACACATAGTGAATCATTAATAATTAAATTATTTTTTGTTTAAAGTAATAAAAAAAAATCAAAGAGTTTAAAAACATATTTAAGGTGTTTTCTTCAATTAAAATGCGGTTTCAATTCATAAACAATTCTTTTTTTTTTTTTTCCTTATAATATTCAAGTTTCTCATCTGTTTTAAAAATACATATCCCCGACAAACCCGCTTAGCAATAAGATCTCCCCCCCCCCTTCACTGTTGATGTCCCTAAATGCCAGAAAAATGTCTATTCTAATAGTTTCTTCCCTCGGACAGCTAGACTGTGGAATTCCCTTCTTGCTGCCTGCTTCCTTGGCGGTACTGATATGCAGAAGTTTCGATTAAACATAAAAAAAATATCTTGTTAATCTTTCCTAGACATGCCCCCCCCCCAAATAGTAGCCCCTTACGTCCAAGTGGCGATATGCTTTGTAAGGGTTGAAGATGAGTAAAAAAAAAAAAAAAAAAAAGATTTGACTTTTTCTTAATCATTTTATTTTTTTTAAACATTGATATCAAATCAAAATTTGAAATTATTAAATATATGAATACCTTTTTTTTTTTTTAAATCATACATAATTTTATGAAACAAAATTTATTTTATAACAAGATTTAACAAATTTAAATTGAAAATTAAACAGATGAAGGATAAACAATGTATCAAAATAAAAATGTCTGGAATATTTTAACTATTGAGAGAAGAGTCAAATTTTATAAACGTTATAACGTTTATGTGATCATTCGCACGGTTGCATACTAATTTTTTAATAATAAACGATATGCGCCAAAATTTAATAGCCTTTATTAGCATGGCAGAAACATCAACAAGTTATAATAGATGTTCCGCTTGTTTGGCAGGAGGAGAATAACCTTTGAAAGTTCCGTCAGATTAAAATACAATTCTGATTCTAATATCTTTCTTATTCTATTCAATAAACAGTTCCTATTTACAATGTCGCCCCACGGGACAGAGTTAGACACCAAGGTCGTTTTTAAATGTGGAGAAAAGGAACAAAAATAAAAATTGTCTCAGTCGTGAAGGATTTCTCCTCCACTGACAGAACAAGAAATTGAAGTGCAGCATCTGAAGAACAGATACTACACTTTGAAATATTAAATCTTTTATTCAGGCAAAAAAAAAAAAGAACATGAACAAAAAACTTAGGTACAAGGCCAACTGAAAAGGGGAGGGGCAGATGGGGGTTGTTGGTCATCCTTTTCACTCTAGAACTAAACAAAAGTTTCTCTTAGCTAGAATCTTCTTTCACCATAAAACCGCATTCGCCCTTTCATACTTGGGGACGTCCTACTTGGAACCCGATTGTTTAAAACATTTTTTATTTCCGTATAGAAACAAAAAAGATAACAATGATGATACGATAATTGATTTGTGTCGAGGGCGGAAAAAAAACAAAACAAAAAAATCTTTGATCTTGACCCGAAGGCCAAGGATGTTAACTTTTAACAGTTATAATAGTGTACATTTTGAGTACAATTATCAATGTATTTTTAGAATGAAAACGAACATAGCAAATTAAATTTAAAATATTTAATTACATAAAACACATACGAGTCATGCAGATTTTAAAATCTAGAAGAATTAAATAATTATAAACATACAAAGATTAGTATTCGGACGATTATTGGAATGAGAAAAATCGGAACTTTTGGACATATCAGGATCAGTATAAGAAAAAGCTGCCCATTTTCGATATCAAAAAGATTTTTTTTCATTTTCTTTTATATTCGATTTTGTTAAAAACAGAATTTCCAACTGCTCGTAGTAATTATAAGATAATATATATTGATTAATTTTAAACTGTCACTAAAACTCAAATTTATAGGTTATCTCCCACGAGTGTATTTTTACGTTAGAAAAAATATCTTTACATTAAACATGCATTTTACCGTAATTGGAATCAGAATCGTAAAAATATTGGGATCGTCACATCATTTTTATGTATATTATTTTTAAAATAAATATTTTATATATAATTACTAACACTAGTGTTTCATGATATGAAAGCATCAATGCAGTAAGTGATAATTATTGTTAGTCTGGAGATTCGAACCTAATGAAGTCAAACTTCATTCCATAGGATTGTGCCGCAAGGCCATCGACAATTAACACAATAATTGAGGAAAATAAAGTGCCTATTAATATATATATATATATATATATATATATGTTGTTTTTGTTTTGGTTTTAGCAATATGTTTTTAACGAATTAAATTATTTACGAAAGTGCATTTTTACCTAAATGCGAATTGAGAATAATTTTCCCTTTTTAACCAATGTGGTACCCCCACATGGGGAGCGGTATATATATTTTTTTAAATGTAATTATCCACTGACACGTGTTTCGTCTACGACTCATCAGAGTGGCTCTCGCTAGATACAGCCCCTCTGATGAGTCGTGGACGACGGAGCACGTGTCAGTGGATCATTACATTTTAAAAATAATATATATATGTGTGTGTGTGTGTGTGTGTGTGTGTGTGTGTGTGTGTGTGTGTGTGTGTGTGTGTGTGCGTGCGTGTGCTTTGCTAATGTTTGGGAACAAGAAAAAACACGGTACTAAGTTTTATTTTCGTTATTGAGATCTTTATTGTATACATTAATTTGCAATAAAATCCAAGTCGAGTTTGAATATTGCAAATTAAACAAACCACCAATCCTCATCCAAAATATTCCGAATCATAATTCTTAACTATTTCAAAATGCTGTTCAAATCTTAAATGATGCGTTTTATTTTTATATAAAAAGGGTACACCCTTAACGTGGTGACTGCGTTCTTGTTTGACTGTCACTAAAAAGGAAATATATTTCACTTTTTATTCATAATTGGAAAATTAGAGAAATAAAGAAAGTAAGATAAGAAATACTAACAGGTTAAGGGCGTTGATAAGAACTGCACATGAGTCTACATAAAAAAAACACTGGAAACGTCGGATTTAACTCGATACAAATTGCAATCGATTTATTAGAATTTATTTTATTAAATTTGCTGACACCTGGTCTAACTCACACAACGCTAAATACGTTCTTTGATCCCAATTACATGGTTTTTTTTAGAGGCGGGTAATTGTAAATTGACAACTATTTTCTTTAATTTCAAATTTGGCAACTATCGGTTATTTTAAGTTAAACTCCATTTAGCAATTTATCTCGACAAAACTGACACTCGAGCGGTGTTTGGAATCAATTTAACGAAATAAACATTTGATGAATGAATGGTTTAACGAAATCGTTAACTGGCCACCTCCTTCGTGCGATTTTATCTCAAAATAGTATTTTTTTTAAGGACATGTAAAGTCCCATGTCTACGCTGATAAATCAGACACAAATAGACCACATGGAAGATAACATCGGATGCTTTATTGCCAAAATACTTTCTAATTTAATGCGTAGAGTTTTTGAAAATTTGACCTCTAGATTACGTCATATATGCGCCAGCCGCGGGTTATATGCCTGATGTTATATATAAATTATGAATGAGCAAAATTAACCTTTGGAATAAACCACGTATTATTTTAATTTAAAGTTCGGCGTCAACAAAAATATTATATTTAGTATTGTAAAAATAAAAATTGAAATAAGTTAATATATTGTTAAGGGATGAACAAAAAGAGAATACCAAATTAAGAACACTAGATTATTTTGCTAGTAAGGTAGAAAATGCGAACAGTTTTATGTAGATTTTTTAAATATTAAAATGAAGAAGTAGATATAAAACATAAAAATATGTTTATTCAATCTGAATTAAACTGTCCTAGTTAAAATTCGAATTATAAACTTTTTTTAAGTAAATTTAAAATTTCGTTTTTTCCGTAATTTTTTGTTTAATTATTTAAGATCAAAATTTTTAGCCAGACACATCCTTTTTTTTAAATTTTAATAAAGTACCAAGCTAAAATATTGATGTTAAATAATTTATAAAAACTTAACATTAAAATACGAATTTTGAATTTACGTTAAAATACGAATTTTGAATTTACGTTAAAATACGAATTTTGAATTTACGTTAAAATACGAATTTTGAATTTACGTTAAAATACGAATTTTGAATTTACGTTTAAAATACGAATTTTGAATTTACGTTTAAAATACGAATTTTAAATTTACGTTAAAATGCGAATTTTAAATTTACGTTAAAATACGAATTTTAAATTTACGTTAAAATACGAATTTTAAATTTACGTTAAAATCGAATTTTGAATTTACGTTAAAATCGAATTTTGAATTTACCTAAAAACGATTTTAATTTACGCTTGAACTTTAATTTACGTTAAACAATTTCTTGGGTTTGGGCGCATATTTTAAAACTTATGAGAAGGAAATAATTATTTTTAACGTAAACATATTTTAACTATAAAACGTTAATAACTGATTTTTTATCGGTACTAACATTGGCCTGTAGAAATTAAAATCATTAATACATCGTACGTCTTTATTAACACACATGATGAAATTCATAGAAGTTATCATAAAATATGCATTGAAAGTATATCGTTAGATACACTGTAGCTCGTGACTAAACGACTTCGGAAATATTTAACTCAACGAAAAATGTTCAATTTTTATAGATATTTTTAGGGATTTTAGAAATGACAATATTTCCATTAATTTAGACCAGTTCATCTACAGTTCATCTAATTGGCGTGAAGACGAGTGTTCAATCCTTGATAGAGACATACCTACACTTAAACTGAAATAAATGTAATTCAAGTTTCCTCGTTGAACAACAAAATGGAAAATAAATGCATCTACCATAGTTGAGGAGAAGTCATTTATTATTATCTTAGTATTTCCCACGTGGGGGATGTAAATAATGTAATTTACTTTGGTTTTAAAAGCGTTGAAAACATTCTCAGCAGAGGCATCTATTTAATATATATATATATATATATATATATATATATATATATATATATAATTTCTGCAACTGATTAAGCATGAACAATAAAGTCCGGCTGGATAATAAAATCATGTTTATTATGTTTTAAAAATTATTAAATATTGAGATAGAACTTACGAATATAAGAAACAGCGCATGTAATAACGAGACCTAATTAAATAGGTTGAAATAAATATAAAAACATCAGACTGCACAAAATTGAATGTGGACCGCTGCTCCGGCCGTTATGATATCAACTTGTATTTTTTTCCCATTTTAATTTATAAATAAAATTATAAAGATAAAGCGAATTATTCGTTTACAAATTATATATATATATATATATATGGGACAGAAAGACACACACATATATATATATGCATTATATATATATATATATATATATATATATATATATGAGAGAGAGATAGTTCGTTGTTTAGAAATACGATGTGGTCTTTGTGTTAGCAATATATATCCGCGAAGGCGAAAAGACGAGTATAGCCTTCAATTAAATATAATATACGTAACAAAATAGTAATATAATGTACAGGACCGAGATAAGCGTTCAAAGATCTACAGACGTATACTTATATAGAAATCTAAAACTATAATATGTAACTTACAACTGATATACATTAATATATTTTTTTACAGAATCATTCTACAATTTACTTGTTGCGCCAATTTATTTATTCGTATACTTCTAACGCCGTATATATATATATATATATATATATATATATATATGCGTGTGCTCATATTTATATATACTAGCGTGTGGTTATGTATGTAAACATGTTTTCTTATACGTGCATATATATATATATATATATATATATATATCCTCGTATAGTTACATGTACTCCCACACACATATATATATATGCATGCTTGTGCTCATATATATACGAGCATGTGTTCATGTATGTAAACATGTCCTCTTATTTACATGTCCTCACACACATACGTGTGTGTATATATATATATATATATATATATATATATATATATATATATATATATATATATATATATATATATATACGGGCCGGGCCGCCCGGCATTTCCTGGTCGTAAATCACGCTCAAATATAATATTTTGATATATCCAGATTTCGTCTTTATCATTACATTTTATCGGACCTAATACATAGTAAACCACCGATAATTGAAACCACTACGATTTACTTTTTCCTGTTATGTTATGCTTGAACTATGAAGACATGTTTGCTGCAAGGCTTAAAATTAAAAGTGAACCAATAGCTATTACGTTACGCATGCATATTTGTAATGTCGTCGTTCGACATTTACCTGGCAAATTCAATGTTTTTATTTTCACACTTTTGCTGGGATTTTCTCAGGCTAAAACCTAAATATAAAGTTTCGCAAGGAGTCGTATACTCTATATATTAAGTTTCATGTCTGTAGACCGAAAACTGACAGGAGTTTGGTAGACATAATTTTTTAAACAAATTCACATACGCGCATATATATATATATATATATATATATATAGAGAGAGAGAGAGAGAGAGAGAGAGAGAGAGAGGTTTGTGTTTACTATAACTTTTTTACGCAAATATTATGCAAGTACAAATCATGTAGACTATCTGCATGAAGATAATTGCTCGTAATACTAAACTAATGATAATTCCGTAAGAAAACCGGAAAACTAATAGGGAATTAATTAAAATGAATGTTTAAAAGATATACAGAATAGCTAGATCTTTTGCAGATGAATCCAAGTCCACGGCCCATTTTAAACAAAGTTGCATTTTCTTTTTAAATAAATCGAAAAGGGGTTTCAATATTAATATCAATACACACAAAAAAAATCATTAGAGTGTGTGTGTATATATATATATATATATATATATATATATATATATATATGGCATCAATAGAAAAGAATACTCCTATAAATAAAGGCCCAGTTAAATGGCACAGTAGGTAAGTTAAAATGGCACAGTAGGTAAGTTAAAATGGCACAGTAGGTAAGTTAAAATGGCACAGCAGCAAGTTGAAAAATTATATAAGTAAGAATAAAATTAGAAATATAATTGAAACCAATTTAGACGAGGCGACGATAATGAGGGAGTTTGGGTGAGTGCAATGGAAAACAATTCACCCAACAACCTCCACCCTTTTCCTTAAAAACGAAACAATAACACATAACAAGTGAAATTACCGTCGCTTGTGCCAGTGAAAGATTGTCGTGAATGAAAAAAACGGAGTGGGAATAATACCATAGCGACCTTGATTGGAATAGAATAGCAAGTACTGGACTCTTGATAAGACTTACTGTTAAGTAAATTCAAGGGGACACAGACGGTTATAGCGAACGCATAATTGATTAATAGCGGATACGGAAACAGCAAATGAGTTTCAATTATGGGAGGAAATCTCGGAGAATACTGGAAATGTGGTAGTATCTAGGAAAAATAACTTGCATTAAAAAGGGGGTTATCACATGTAAGTGCCGATTGAATGATTCGTAGCCAATGAGAGTTGATGTAGTCTGCAATGTAAATTAAGTTTTCGAAAATATCAAAATATGGATGTCTTGTGTAAGAGAAACAGACATCATGTGGCACACGAAGAGCTTAATGATTTTAGTCGTAGTTGGTGCATTTAGGTTAATTAGGAAAATGTTAAATATTACACAACAAACAATCTATGTATCAATAGGATAACGTGTGTGTTATTTATTGTTTGTCATGCTTACATCATATTGTTTAATAGTTACTAGCTTACTGGGTGCCCAGCGTTGCCCGGGTATTTGAAAGTGCTGTTTGAGCAAAAAAAAAAAAAAAAGTGGTAGTACGTAGGCAGGCTCGGACCGGTACCTCAAGTGAAAAAAAAAACGTGAAAGAAAACCCTGACATCTTTGCTGTTGCGCCCATCGCCAAACCGGAAGTCACGTAGGTTTGAATTAAGACTAGTCAATCGAAAAAGGAAAGACTTTCGAAAATATCGGCGAAAAAAAGCGACCCCTTCCCTGTAGAAAGTGGCCAGTTGAGAATGTAAGAATTCCTGTGTTTAGCCAACTTTTTGATATTGTGGTCCGAAGGATTGAGCTTCAAAACGATACCGATCTCGTAAAAATCCGTCGCCTCTGTCGAAAGTTTCAGGCACATACATTCATACATACATACATACATACCTACATACATACATAGATACATGTGAGATTTATATTATAGAAGATTAGCGGGGGTATTCGGCGTTGCCCGAGTGTAGTGAGGTGTGTGGGGGGGGGGGAGGATAAATCAAAGCAAAATGGAAAATAAAGAATAAGCGAAGGAAAATGAAATGGCATAAATAACCGTTTAAATGTTTAAAGGTTTAAATGTTTAAACTTTTAAAAAATCGGAAAAATACAGCGAACATGATGGAAAAAGGGCATAAATAACCATGTTTCAATATTAAAACTTGAAAAATAGAAAAAAATCTTATATCTCCGCTCGAACGTGCAAACTTAAGATAACCACGCTGCCACTATCATGACTGTTCTATGATCGCGTGAGCGAAGATAGGGCGTTTTATTTTATGTTTAAACTAATTCAAGAACTTTTTTTACGCATGCGTGTTTTGCTAAATTGTCATGAAGGAACGTACCAATTTTGACTCCTTAACAGCCGTTTTGTCCGGATGAAAGCAAATTAAAAAGTTTTCCACGGGACTGAATGCGATATATACAAAGTTTCAAGTCTCTAGATCAGAAATTCGTTGAGTATATAGGTTGAGAACTGTCCTCAAACACACCTTTTCAACGCCAAAGGTGTGAGTTCCATTATAGTAACGTTGCTTGAATTTGAATGGAATAAAATACGCATCAAGTGTACTTTAAAGTCAAATCACAACGTAATATTAGGAAAAAATATTTTACTTGCGTGAAA
This sequence comes from Euprymna scolopes, assembly GCF_053919585.1. Classification (NCBI taxonomy): domain Eukaryota; kingdom Metazoa; phylum Mollusca; class Cephalopoda; order Sepiida; family Sepiolidae; genus Euprymna; species Euprymna scolopes. Next base: position 62,049,890 of record NC_136501.1, read on the forward strand.
TTTATAATTTAAATATATTTCGGAGTCAAACTCCATCCTCAGTATGTTGTTTTGTTCCTTTTTTTTTTTTTTTTTGCTTTCTTGCCATGTTGTAAAGTTGGAGAAGGAAACGTCCATATTTTATTCAAATTAAATTAACGTTTCTATAATGGAACTCACACCCTTAATGTAAATCTCGTGATGCCAACTCACAGTTCCAACATTTTAAAATATAATCACTGAAATACAACGCGCGGCTCTTTACAAACAAACTTTACTTTCTTCAACTTCAAAACATCGCAAGAACGAAGAGAAAAAAAAGAAAATAATATACTGAGGATGGAGCTGGCTCCGAAATATATTTAAATTATAAATTTCAAACAAGTAAAAAAAATGTTTATTTTCCTTATATTACGTTGTAATTGTGCTTTCAAACGCACTTGATGCGCATTTTATTTTACACACACACACACACACACACTCACACATATATATGTGTGCATACACACACAAGCGCATACACACATTATATATATATATATATATATATATATATATATATATATATATATATATATATATATATATATATATATATATATATATATATATAATTCTGTAATTTGACAAAGACAGATTATGAATAAATTTTCTATTTGCTTATATTTTCCGTTTTTCACCATTTGACTTAGAATCGCAAAAATTTGTGATAGCTTTTTAAGTGTACAATTTTATTAGTTCGGCTTTTCACGTGAACAGGTGGTAACGATGATTGCGGACAGAGGATTAAAAAATAAAACTGAAAGCACTTAAAGAAACAGAAAACATACAGACGAGTCAGTCTATCCTCTATGCACGGATGCAAGTAGGCCACAACAAGAGCTTAGACCTCATGTGAAATGGTCAATTACTTGATCCTCAAAAATTAATGACTTTATTTACGCAGAGGATTTTCTAGCACCTCCGGCGTATTTACCACGCACCGTGAATTAATTAGCATTTAATCATTTTATTAATAGCCGATCCTTATCTTTTCTCGAGTTCAGTTGAGATTTGTATTTTTCAGCATTCAAAGTGCTTAGCATTAAATTGACGGCGATGTTCGTATAAACTTATGTATGCTACACCTGAGAAACTAAAAAACATGCCTCACTATAAGCCGGATTTTATCTCAGACTAGACACGCTCAGGTCAACGGAAAACCAGTACAGTCAACATACTTTGTAAATAAAATACATATCCTCGTTTAAATATATCTTCATCTGTATACCTACATTCTCTCTCTCATCATATATAGATAGATAGATATAGTTCTGTGGAAATGTATTTTCTTATAATATATACCAATCCTTATTTAAGAAGCTCAATGTAATTACAGAGCAATATAGTGAATAAATGACAAAAGACTATATTCGAAAGTTCGCGATGTTGACCATCTTATAATTTGTTCCTTTAATTCAGTTGACATTTACAATTTTTGACGGTATCAGAAACGGATACTGTTAAGAATTGTAAATGTCAACTTAATTAAACAAATTATAAGATGGTCAACTTTAGAATATAGTCTTTTAAAATGTATTCACTCTCTCTCTCTCTCTCTCTCTCTCTCTCTTTATATATATACATATATATATATATATGTATATATATATAAGTAATGATTAAAGTTAAATTCTGTAGATTAAAATATACATAAAAATATATTCAAATAAAGACTGTATTGTTTGAAACAAGAAATATATGAAGAATTATATTTCTTTAATCCATGGATTTTCAATAATGGCTCATATCATCAGAGGAAATGAAATACAATTAGCAAAAAGTTCAGCTCTGAAATAAATATAATTCTTTATATATTTCTTGTTTCAAACAATAAATTCCGAAGTTGAATATATATTTTATGTATATTTTAATCTACAGAATCTAACTTTATTACTTTTATATTCTGCTCTATTTTTTTTTAATATATATATTGAGCTTTACATTTTGGCTAGAATCGTCCTGAAAATATTATCTCCCTGTACTATTTTAATAGGGCAATTCACTTGATTTCTAATCTGATTTAACGCATATATATATGTAGATAGATAGAAAGCATTTTTCTTTTAGGCATATTTCCTTAAATAAAATAAGACTTTTTTTGTCTATTAATTGTTTTTTCGATCCTTTCCAACTTCCGAATAACAGTCTTCACTTCTGGCAGGAATTGTTTGATGTAATCATCATATTTATCGTAAGTCCGAGTATTTTCCAATCTTTCAGGATTCATCGTCAGGAATAAATTAATCTTACTGGTTTTGAACAAGTTATATACGTTTTTTTTTTCTTTTCCCCCCATTGGTTAATTATTTTATTAATTATTTTCTGCTTTTTTTTACCCTTTTTTCATTAGTTAACATTAATAGCATCCTGAAATATATGTAATGTTAATATATATATATATATATATATATATATATATATATTACGAGGGTCGTTTCAAAAGTATATACTATATTTTTAACTAAAAAATATAAGAGCTACAAAGACGGGAACAGTACTATTCTTAATGCATTTTGCCTAGGAATTTAATGACGCACATCTGCTTCTGACGCACGTCCATGACATGAGTTGTTTTTTTCACAGTCACACTGTCAATATCTGCAACTATATTTAAATTTCAGGTCATAAATGCATAAGTTCAGTCATCATAACAATACCATTTACAATATCGTCTGATACATTAAAAATGAAAAAATTAGACTGACTATTTCCGATGGCAATCATGCGGAAGCCTTTATGAAGCTTAATTGCTATAAGTAGTTTCGTAATTTACTATCTAGGCTTTTTGTGTATTTAGCACCGTTGAATTAAATAGTTATAATGGATACATAAAATACACCCCTTAAAACGATTTCTGTGGGCACATGACATATATATATATATATATATATATATATATATATATATAAGTTGTGGGATAAAAGTTACATAGAACTTCATTAAAACGTCAGGTCAATAAGGAGGAAAATGACAAATGGAAAGAACGTCTTTAGGTTATGACATTCACGTGATGATTTAAAGTTTCTTTCTGAACTTTTTAATTTAATTCATGAATTGTTCCTCTTAATCGGGCAGAGCTTCTACCTTGATAGGTTTGCCCTATTAAAGAAAATATTTTAGCTAGTTTATATATGTGTGTGTGTGTGTGTGTGTGTGTGTGTTTGCACGTGAAAGTCCGTATTTATCTACACATTCCGTTTAAGTATGAAGAACAAATAACAGCAAACAACTGCTCCCCCAGTGTTCAGCCTTGGATATGTTAGCAATATATTTTTAAAAATATACACCAGTAACTATCATATATCGACTTTGGTGACTTTTACAGAGAAGTTCAATACTTCCTTTCGAATTTATTTCAGGTGACGGGATACTTGATTGCTTCGTCTGCATTTCACTTCACAGCACCATTCGAAATGCTTTTGTACAGAAAAAAAAAACAAGTGCTTTATTCGTTTTTTGCTTCATACATACACATCTATGCACATCTTCAAACATAGATGACTAAATACATAATGGTATTTAAAATAGAGTCGGCCATATACAGTGTGTTAGGAAAAGTCGATGACATAACTGCGCGATTTCGTTCTTTATACTATACAGTAAGCTATGTAAACTTTGCTTTGAATATACGGTTTATTGCAGAGTTCTAGTCCATTAAAACATATCCCGATTAATAGTCATATAATTTGTGTGATACCGTATGTGTTACATATGTGATAGGTAAGCACTATCCAGGTTACAGAACTACAGGGAAAATAAGTCTGGGTCTGGTGTTCCCATATACATATGAAATAATGACACCTTTGATAGACACATGGGGTCCCGGTTGGAACCCTGCGAATGTCGGTTCTTATATCACGTATAATAGAATACAACAAAAGAAAATACGGGTAGGTAAAAATGATCAGCGCAAACCATTGACTATGCAGAGGGTCAAAAATTAAATTAAGTAGTAATGGGGTCCTATTATAAAAGCAACCCCCACATAAAGAGTGTCCTTTACACATACGAGGCAGGATTACTATGTTATGTTATAGATTTTAACAACAAATGGTGTATACGACATTTTTTTCTACCCTGGTTACCATACGCATATGGTGTGTTCAAAAAGTAACAGAAGGGTTAAAAAATATTTGTCATTTTACCATTAATAATGATTTTTTTTTTCTCTATTTCAGATATTTTACCGATAATATTTTTCCAAATTTATCATGGATATGTATAGCATTGAACAACGTGTTTTAACAAAATCAGGGGCCAATAGTTTTAACTCAAAGAGCTTATCGACGGCATTCTCGTGTAATAGATAGCCCAAGTCACAGCACAATGTTACCAAACCCGAAACCCTGCAAGAATTGAAGGAAAACATCAGGAACGGATTAAGGAAGTTAAATCGCAATCCAGGGATTCTGCAATCTGTGAGGAATAATGTTTTGCAAAGAGCACCAATATGCGAAGCTGAAAATGGGCAACATTTAAAAGACTATTTTTCATAAATAAAAATTGTTTGAATTTTTAATTTAAAAACAAAAAAATCCTAATATTTTAGTCAGATTGTCTAAAAATTGCAGACAGATATTAAAAATAACGAATCTATGTAAGTTCCAAACCCTTTAGTGACTTTTGGACGCCCTGCACAAATACATATACATACAAAAATACAAACACATGCGCTTCTTATTTGTTTATTTTTCCAATATGATAAATGCAACAATATTTATTGCAGAACTGAATAGGCTGTAGTCTAAGGTGACGCGAAGAATTTCTTTTTATTAACTATAGAACCGAAATGTAGAAAGGAACGTTACCCCATCTTCCTGAATTTCCTAAACTCATTCTACATCTTCAACTTATGATGCTGCATGTTCATCAAAAAAAAATTTTTTTTTTCGCTATACTTTTAAAATCGCGAATCTATAAAAAATATATACGAAATCTGGACAAATAAAAATATAATATTTAAGCTTATTTTACGCCTGGCAAAGCCGAGCGCCCTCCATCCTCCTAGTAAATCAATGATTATCGCTTGAAAAATCTAAGGACCTATGGGTAGTTTAATAATCTTTTCTACAAACTTACGACAAATACTATAATATATAACTAAATAATAATTATGCATTAACTTATCTGTTCATTAAATAAATCGATGGCATTTAAATTCGGAAAAATGAGAGATTATTTTTTTTTAAATAAACAATCAGGATTGTTTATGTTCAGAACGCTATTTAAATCTAATATACATATATACACATGTCTGTCGGTCGGTCGGTCGGTCGGTCGGTCGGTCTGTCTGTCTCCAAATTTTCAAACTATCTCCGAAACTAAAAGGTCATAGACCGGAGGGGCCTCCAGTGATTGGATTTTTAACGGGCCGTTCTTTCATGGGTCTTTCGTCTGTTAAAATAAGTTTTAAGTGGTCAAAAATGGATCAAAATTGAACAAAATCATTAAACATTTTATGCGTTCATCTTATGTTATTTTTAATCGGTTTATATGCATGTAACGTTGGTGCAGTGATAACGTCACCAGCTTTGAATATGACAGTCTCGGTTTCGATTCTAACTGACGACACCTAAATATTTTTTTTGCTATACTTATAAAATCGCGACTCTATAAAAATATATACGAAATCTGGACAAATAAAAATATAATATTTAAGCGTATTTTACGCCCGGGCAAAGCCGGGCGCCCCCCCCCCCATCCTCCTAATAAATCAATGATTATCGCTTGAAAAATCTACGGACCTATGGGTAGTTTAATAACCTTTTCTACAAACTTACGACAAATACTATAATATATAACTAAATAATGATAATTCTTTTATACCTCCAGGCACTAGTGCTTCATGCTTATGTATTCATCAGTGTAGGATGACAATTCCTGCCGGTAAGAAGATTTGAACCAAGCCACGAATCTACTTTTGACTCCATTTGCTATATATATATATATATATATATTCTAGTATAAGGATATATATATATATATATATATATATATATATATATATATATATATATATAAATTCATACTAAAAATATACTTCTAATTACTGAACACTATATCATAAATCACGTAGTTTCATTGAATTAAACTCTAGAAAAAGAACAATAATACAAAACATATATAGGTAAGTAAAATGACACCATAAAGACTCATCAAACTAAGATTTCTAGTGTTACGAGATCTTACGAGGATGAAATACGTAAAATTATGTGTAGCTTAATTGCCATATATATATTTTCACTCCCGTTTTCATAACACTTCAAGGTCCTGGATATGACCTTAAACTATATCCAGTGGTGAGGCCCCAGCTTGCGGGCTTTGGAGAGTGTGGAGCCACCCTTTAATTACCATTGCTCCCAGGTCCACTCTGACATGGAGTGGCAGTACCTGTTAGGGTCCCAACTATGGGTTAAATAGAAACCGACTTGAAAACAACAAATATATTCTATTAAAAAAAAATGTTCTTAAATCTTTGGATTCGGCATTAAATAACCCGAAAGGGGTTGATATGCCAATTAAAGACAATTAGAATCGTTTTGGCATCGGAAAATTGGCACCGATACTTCCGATTCCGATACCTCCAAATGTTCCGATTTTTACGATTCCCAATATGTATATAAAACTTCATACTAAAAACATACTTCTAATTACTGAACACTATATTATAAACCACGTAGTTTCATTGAATTAAAAGGAAAAGAATGATAATACACAACATATATAAGGTAAGTAAAATGACACGATAAAGAGTCGTCAAAGTAAGATTTCTAGTCTGATGAGATCTTATACAGATAAAACGCATAAAATCCTGTGTAGCTTTATTGCCATATATATTTTCATAAGTTACTTCCACTCCCGTTTTCATAGCTCTTCAACCTTTTGAGTAAAAGAGGAAGATTTACTTTTGAACCGACCCTCGTACATTACACAGAAATATAGTTACACATGCCTTTTGTCCAAGATCAAAGTGTAGTATCTGTTCTTCAGATGCTGCACTTCCATTTCTTGTTCTCTATCGGTGAAGGAGCAGTCCTTCACGACTGAGACAATTTTTTTTATTTTTTGTACCTTTTCTCCACATTAAAAAAAAACGACCCTGGTGTCTAACTCTGTCCCGTGGGGAGGCATTGTAAATAGGTACAATCATAAATACTTCCATATGGATATTAACATCAATATAATTGAACTTTTAGAGAGATAGATAAGACGGAGATAGGTGTATGCTTAAGTGTCTTTATCGCATGGGTCTTTGTGAAACTTCCCGCCGATCAACACACGGCCAAGAGACTTAGACGCGGTGTGCAAAACAACGAGACACAGCGCGCACACAGACACACCGACATACACGCAGCGATGCAGTGCACTCGTAGCGGTGCCTCGCTCAGTTGAGGTAGCACGAATTGGTGGCTGCGTCCGCTTCACCCGCAGGCGAATTCCACGCGAACATTTCTGTCCACGTGTTCACACCCTACACACAGCACAGGCGGAGAGAGGGCGACAGGCTGAAGAAAACTCGCATACAATAAACAAAGTACCAAACAAGCAAATGTTTATACAAAATAATATACATGCGCTCTCCTCTATCTCTCTCTATATAAAGTTATGAAAATATGACAATTTAGCTACACAGAATATTCCGCGTTTCATTCTCGTGAGAATTCGTCAGGCTTTTCGTCACGAGAATGAAACCCCGAATATTCTGTGTAGCTTAATTGCCATATATATTTTCAGAAATTACTACCTAGCTCTACTTATATATCGAGCACTGTTGAAGTATATACTGAATTTTACGCATAAAATTATATCTTCGCATATTAATTTATGTGATTAAATTAAATATGTGTGTGTATACAGCCTTGCAAAAAAGACAGAACAATATAACGTTTTTCTTATATTCGTACTATAATAATCATAACATCTCAATCAGTTAAGTTAAAACAAAAAAAAATAAATCTATAGAGTCACTGTTTATCAAAGCCGAGAGGAGGGGGTCACTGAAGGGTGAACGGGTCAGGTGCGACAACACCTTGATTATCGGTAATATGGAAACTTGGTAGAAATTTTTTTTTAACTGGACGATCCAACAAGAACCTGTTAAATTTGGCCTTAAAAAAGGGTAGGTTATCGTCAGCTGGAAAGCAGCTCCGGAGTAATGTGCTTTGCAGACCAGCAGACTATGTGCTTGGGAGTGTTCTTACGTAGGTTTTGTATCAGAATGTGTCTTATCAGTAAGAATATTCGCGGGGGAAAAAATGATTAAATCAGGAAGTCCGATTTTGAACAAAGTAAACACTTTTATACATCCTAATATCACAAGTGCATTTGAAAAGCTTTATCGCCGCACAAGAAGACCGACCGTGGCAATAAAATCAACTGTAAATTCTTTTATAAGACAGGAGCGCGTTCAAAATGATTCTTTCATTTTAGAGCAAAGATGAACCATGATACTTCACTTTTGTATGTTTAACTTTAATTTAAATGATTATGTAAAAATAATTTCATAAAATCAACAATTGGTTCTTTCATAAGACAGGGGCGCGTTCGAAATGAATGTTTCTTTTTATAGCAAAAGTCAACCATGAAAATTGACTTTTGCATTTTAATCTTTAATTGAATCCGTTATTTACCGACACTTATAAAAAAAGTCAGCAATAGAGTATCTACATTGCAATGTTGACTACAACGTATTGTTGACTAAGTCTCTGCAAGGAGGTATGTGAAGCCTCATTACGGTACATTGCGGGGGAGGTGGCCTAACTAGAGCAGGCAATCGATCAATTTGATTAATAAACGGTCGATTTCACCGATTTTAATGACAAACGTATGAGAAGGTGGAACATCGACCCTCCCTACTAGTATACATGTATATATATATATATATATATATATATATATATATATATATATTAGTCTGGGTGCTCAGCGTTGTCCGGGTGTTTGGAGATGTGTGTTGACCAAAAAAATAAAGTGGTAATAGGCAGGCAGGCTCGAACCTGTACCTCGGAGGAAAAAAAACGTGAAAAAAAAAAAGTGGCATCTTTGCCGTTGGGTTCATCGCCAAACTGGAAAAGACGGGATGACTTTCGAAAATATCGGCGAGAAAAAGAAAGCGACCCCTCCTTGTAGAAAACTGCCCAGTTGAGGATGAATGAATTAATGTTTCAAGCCAATTTTCCGATATTTGTCGTCCGAAGGGTCGACCTAAAAAACGATACCGATCTCGTGAAAATCCGTTGCATACATACATACATACATACATTTAAACAGACAAGCCAGATTTATATCATAGATAACATTCAGTTCTCCCAGTTAAAACTTTAACAGGTTTATATAATGACATTTATGTATTGGTGCTTAGTAAAAGTAGATGTTATCAGTAATTGGTAGAAGTATCACATATGCATATACTTACATACACAAATATATACAGAAAAAAGTGGAATTGCTTTTTTTTTATATATTCGTTATTTGACTCTCAACGGCGGCTAAAATAGTCCTTATTAATAGGGATATCACGCTGCATGGAAAAGAAGCACTACAAGTAGAAATTACGCCAGTTAATTGTGACCGAAGAACGAATAAATATTTTACTTCGACGATTTATCTATAGAAAAAGGCGAGACAGTCAGAAATGTCTAAACTGCAAAGAAAAAAAATCGATTAAATAATTCAGTTCACACGACAATTTTAAGCTTCATATATTCTCTGAGAAATAGGGCAGTACAATGCACTAAATCACACCTGGATATGTACATTTATACAGCGAGAGGGATCTCTCTCTCTCTCTCTCTATATATATATATATATATATATATATATATATATATATATATATATATATATATATATATATATATATATATATATATATATAGAGAGAGAGAGAGAGAGAGAGGACTTTGTG
>NC_136501.1:62064817-62112317 GCF_053919585.1 Euprymna scolopes
TTTTTTATTTTTTATTTATATCATGTTTAATGTTTAATGCTTGTGCAAAAGTTCAAAAAATTCCAAGGCGTAGTTATTGAGAAAAGCGTGGACGGACAAACAGACAAGGGTGAATTGATAGGTCCACCTTCCCTTTTGTCGGGGGACCAACAAGAATGAATTTGGGCTGACATAGGTTATATTCTTTTTGGGTGAATTGTTTAGCTATTAGGAGTAGTATGCTTTTTTTCTTATTTGAAATTACATTTGTGGCGATAGAATCCAACACTTAAAGCTTAATAGTATGCTCCTAAGCATTTGCTAAATATCCACATGCTGTATAAGCGAAGCCAAATTAGCTTTAAAAAATATACTAACGACAGAAAGCTATGTATGGGAGTCAAGTAAATTACACTGGATATTGCGTAGTTCTTTTTTATGTTTAACTTTCTGATCGTGTAACAAAAATCTGAAAGATTAGGTGATAAATTTCGACGTAACGTTAAATATCTGATGGAGTAAAACTCTTACAGTTAAAATTCGAGTAGGTTACAAGTCTCGACAAAGATAACACTGACAGTCCCTAATGATTTAGTCCTAAACAGAGCTGAACGGAAAAAAATAAAATATTAGGATCTAAAAATGATCTAAAAAACAGCATCGTCTCTGAACGAAATAAACCGGTTGTGATAGAAGCGACTCGCCTAATAAAAAAAAAGAATCTTCGGAAATACAAGCAATCCGAGGAAGACCAAGCTCTAACAAAATACACATAGAAGCTAGAAAAGAAACAGCGTCTATTCTTAAAAGAGCCTTCGGATATAAATTTAAGTCGTAATAGAATAAGGTGTAAGCTCCAGGAGGGATCCCCTTGATCTCCGAAAACTAACTGAAGTAAAATAAAGAAAGAACAGGAAGCCTCCAGTTTAACGTGGCAAATGAACTGATGAGCTCTTTTTGCGACTAAACACTCAAAGAGAGAGAAAGCATCTGGGCTTTACGATAGCTGTTTTCTCACTGCATTGCAAGACGTGGGCAGCTTTATATTTATACTCTGAAGAAGGAATAAGAACTCAAAAGAATTTTTGAAGACGAAATGCATTTGTGATGTTCCTTTATTAAATCACAAGCAGTTCAGCCCGGCTTTGTTCGGGTCCTATATATTGTTCATAACTTTATGTGCATGCATATATATATATATATATATATATATATATATATATATATATATATATATATATATATATATAAAGATTGACTCATGTCCAGATAACCTACATCTAAAATTTCAATTGTTTAAACCCAAAGTTGGCGGAGGAGTTTCGTCGAGTCTGCCATGGTCAACTCTTTCAATTTTGACCCCTTCGAACCCAAATTCTCGGCAAAACCCAATTAAAAAGCTTGTCGTATGTCTGAATACACTTTATGTAACATTTCAAATGTTTAGACAAAAAATTGGCTGAGTAATTTGGTAGAGACCACAGAGGTCAATTTTTTAAACATACTTTGACCCCAATTTTGACCCCTGCATATTTTGGGTTCAAATCGAGGTCAAAGGTTGATCCATGTCCAAGTAACTTACATTTAAAATTTCAAGTGTTTAGACCCAAAATTGGCGGATGAGTTTGGTAGAGTTGTTAAAGGTCAAATCCTTGAACTTTGACCCTTTGATAACCAGATTTCTGGCCGAACATCGATTAAAAAGATTTTCCCAAATCTCAATACCCCATAATGTTAAATCTCGAGTCTGTAGACTGAAAATTGACAGTAGTTTGCTAGGGAAATGTATACACACAAACATTTTCACTTACAGATATATAAAGTAGCTTCTCCTGTCCTATAAACGGGCCTTTTTTTTAATATATAAACTATTATATAACATCTATAATATGATTAACGTATAAATACTCTGAAGATGGGATAAAATTAATCTATATTGATCAACTTCTAGAGTTTTTAGAACCCGATAATATTTTTTGTGTGAAATTTGCCAACATTCTATTTGTTCAATGATGTAAGAGCTTATATACATGAGTCTTGCAATAGTAAGCCATTAACATATTGCCAAAAGTACAATCTAACTTAACTACTTTACACCGTACCATAATGTGTAAATTTTTTCTTGACTGTATAGTCTCTTCATTTCTAAAATTTATATATATACTAGCAAGCCGCCCGCCGTAAAATACCCTTAAATATGATAGTTTAACTCGTGTAGATACGTTTTTTATTTTTTATTCTAGAGACAATTCTCTATCGATTATTATATTGAACCTAATCGATATGCATTTATCACGTTTACGCAGTTCTTATTAAATCAGTGAAATTAATCGAGCTTGAGCCTGGTTAGTTTCATGTGTGAATATTTGATACGCTGTTCCTATGGAAATCCTAGCGAAATAGCCCTTCGAAGATTTCTCAGACCACAACACGCAATTTATATATTAATACGATAAGGCATGCGTTAATATTTGTGTCATGCTTACATCTTTTTTTTTTTCGAGTGACTGTCGTTTAATTGTTATTTCATTTCTATTTAGTGTAATAAATAATTTTACCAAGAATTTTTCATAAGTTTTAGTTTCGGTTATAACTGAGGGAACTCGAGAATATATATTATACATACATACATACATACATACATATAAACACATACACAAACATATATATATACACACATACATATAAACACATACACAAACATATATATATATACACACATACATATAAACACATACACAAACATATATATATATATACACATACATATAAACACATACACAAACACACACACACATACATATAAACACATACACAAACACACACACATACATATAAACACATACACAAACACACACACATACATATAAACACATACACAAACACACATATATATATACACACCCATACATATATATACACACCCATACATATATATACACACCCATACATATAAACACATACACAAGCACACACATACATATAAACATATACACAAGCACACATATAAAAGCACACATATACATATAAACACATACACAAACATACATATAAACACACACACAAACACACACATACATATAAACACATACACAAACACACACACATATATAAACACATACACAAACACACACACACAAACACATACACAAACACACACACATATATATATATATATATACATATATATATTCTTCATAAGTTTTTATTCAAGCTGATGCACCCAAGTCATATAGATATATTTCTATTTTTAAAATCACAATTATATAATATATAACAATTGATAGAAACTTGACTATAATATATAAAAAATCCTCATTAATTCAAATATCATATTTAAGCGTATTTTCCGACCGGGCTACGCCAGACGTATCTGCCTAATTAGATAAGTACTTTTGCAGTTTAACAAAAGAGCTGCAATAATATCAGGGCTTTTTTCATTAACGCTGACCATCCACAGAATACCAACATCAACATATTAGATATGAAAGATTTCACTGTGGGATTTCCACAGGTCCTGCTAGTTTGGATATTAACCATGCAACGCCTCTACGTTATCACCATGGGAAAAAAATTAGTTTATGCATCATCGTCTTCTTTGTCGTCTAAAGGGATCAAATCTTTTTTTGTTTTTTTTATGAAACTTAGAGAACTTATATAAAAACTAGTACTTATGGGAATTGGCTTACATAGCCAGATTAAAGGTCTGCGTTGATTCATAAAGATCATATCACATTAAAGGGATTAAATACGTAAAAATAAAAAGGGGAATCTAAGGTTACATTTTTGCGCCGTTAAATCTCATAATTAAGTAGTTTAATTTACATTCCTTCTTTTGCAACAAAAAGAAACTAATCCTTAATTTAAACTTAATTATATTTAAACAAGAAAATTAACCAAACATAATATTAATCAAACGTCACGGCTGAATTATGTTTAACAATATTCGCTCGCGTTTCGGAAGCAGTGTTTTTCTTCCCAACAAATGGCTTGTCAACTAGGCAGTAAGCCTAATTTAAGCAATTTGGAATAATGCTTGCACGCCATGTTAAAACACACACACACACCCATAAATATGTATGGTAGTGGTCTGGCAGGGCCACAGGGGAGACAAGCGAAGCAGCAAAAAATAAAGCTGCCTGCCAGGACACTGTACATACAAATGTAAGCAAATTTGGGTATATTTTATTGGTTTGAAAATACAGGATCTTTTTTTTTTTTACCAATTATCAAAGTCTTAGCGATAAAATAGTATTGTAATCTTCAAAAAACCCTGCAAATTTCCATGTAGTTTCGTCCCATAGAAACCAAGATATGAGCATTTCAATATTTAATTTAACTATATATATATATATATATATATATATATATATATTATATATATATATATACTACTACCATTTTTTTTGCAATTTTATAAGTTCGAAATCTCAGCGACTATTGATCAGAATTCAACAAATAAAGACTAGTGGGACAGCTAATGTCCTACATTGTATAGTGGGCTATGTCACATTTGCTTTAAGGTCGCACATTAAGGGGATCATCGATCGTCCAAAGCCTATTTTTGGCACTTTTTACAACCAAAAATGTTTCAGTCATTTGTTTTCCTAGTTTTGCATATGAATTACAAAATATCTGATATTTTCTCCAATCTTCTGGCCTTGATTTGGCGGGGGAGGGAGATTAAATCTTGCTATGGTTTCAAATGATCTAAAATAGCAAGGGGGACTTGATTCCAAATATTTCCCATGTTATTTCTTGATTTTCATACATAAAGTAAATTTCAGTGTATAAGGATTCTTTGAAAATTGAGAAAGACGGGAAATATAACATGAGAAATATTTGGAATCGTCTCCCCTTGCTTTTTTTTTTTAGATCATTTGAAATAATAGCATCAAGTTTTAGTCTCCCCCTCCATCAAGGCCAGAAGTTTGGAGGATTACATACATATATATATATATATATATATATATATATATATATATATATATATATATATATATATATATACACACACACACACACGTACACACAAATTAGTGGTGGGAGGATTCCAATATTTTGCTTGATTCCGATACAATTACTAATTCCGATTCTTTATAAATCGCTGAATATTTAATCTTAAAGTTCCCATTTTTCCTCGATTAGCATAAAAACACGTGTTAAATGTGCACATATTTTCTCAAACGTAAAAATACACTTGCGGGGGATGATCTAAAGATTTTAGTTTTACTCGTAATTTAAAATCAATAAATATTTATTATTTTCTTATTACTACCGGCAGCGGACGTTCTTGTTTAAAACAAAATCAAATTAAAAAAAAATATAATTAAAGGAATCGTTTTCGGCATCGGAAAATATGCACAAATTTTTTCTGATACCGATTCCGATAACCCAAAAAGTTAATATTTTTCCGATTCCCGATTCCGATTAATCGTCCTAACAATAAGATATATAAGCGTGGGAGTGTCGTTATAAAGCAATGTCGAATATTTTCAGAACACAATGTTTTTTTTTTTTTTTGCAATTTCGGCACAAGTAGCAGATCGTTTGAAGGAAGACACTCTGGCGCATCTTCGAAAATCAACACCAAAATGTACCTAGATGTTTTGAAGGCTGGTGGATCCCCTGGTGCAGTATGATAGCCTCTGGCTGTGACAGAAACACTCGACGCCGTCCCACGGGACCGAAAGAACCCAGGTTTGACTTCAGAAGGAGTACTCCAACTTTGTACCCTTCTTTCACTGCATCCCCTCCCTCCCCGACATGGACCCGCTGAACTACTTCGTGTGTTCATTCATCGGGAATATCACCAACATGACCTCCCACAACACCAAAGCCAGCCTGATCGCCACCATCCGCCGAGTATTCACTAAGCTCCTGGCGGTGCTTGTGAAAAAGACATGCTCCCAGTTCTGGACCCGAATCGCGGCATTGATTGAGACTGAAAGTGACTACTTTGAATAGATGTCAAATCTATTACAGTATTAAAATAATCGTATTTTTGTCCGTTTGTCCTCACAATGTAATATGTACAAAAGCTATGTGTCACAAATTAATTTTCATACTGAAAACGGACTTGTATACACTTATTTCAGCATGATTTCTTCATATACTACATATTCAGAAGAAATCTTTTCAATGAATACCCTCATTTGCATATTACATTAAAGAAAATATCTTAAATAGTATTATATAATACCTCGCCTGGCAATGCGTTTTGACGGTGCAAGGCCGGCTATATGCTGCTAGTGTATATATATATATATATATATATATATATATATATATATATACTAGCAAAAGTACCCGTCGTTGACTAGGTTCAAAAACAGCCTACAGAAAATCGACTCTGATTTATGAAAGTATGATAAGTTATGAAAAGGAAGGGTTGTAAAGAGATAGCTTCGAATTTGGGGGTATCAAAACCAAAGCAAAATATGATGAAAGTAAAAATAAAATAGATAAACCCCATAATTTATTATACCATACCTGTTCACACTGAAACACTTATCACAATATTCTGTGGATCTATATTAAAAAAAAAACTTCGTTAAACTTTGTGACATATTTCCATTCTATGGGGGTCAGGTGCGAAAGAACACACCATAATTTTATTATACCATATTTCTTCAAACTGAAACATAATTATCAAAGTATACTTACGTAGATAGATATGAAAAGTTTTTATTAAAGTGTGTGCCTATTTCCATTCTATGGAGGTCAGGCGCGAACGCAGACCCCACAATTTTATTATACCATCCCTATTTAAGTTAAAACATACTTATCAAAGTATTCTTATGTACATCTATATCAAAAACACTTGTAAACGTTTTTTTTTTATGTTTTAATTTTTTATTTCCATACTTTGTGGACCAGGCGCGAACGCAGACCCCACAATTTTAATGAACCACCGTTCTGCCAGATCAAACATACCCATTCCTGTGTCTCGATAATCTATGATGGGTACACAGTCTGTCAAAGACTTAAGGAGCCTCCTTTATATATATATATATATATATATATATATATATATATATATATAATATACACACACACACAGGGTGTCCGTAAAGTTACTATACAATCTTATTGTTTTATTGTATTATATTTGTATTAATAGTTAATATATTACAGGGTGTCTGTATAGTAACTTTACGGACACCCTGTATGTATGTATGTATGTATATATATGTATATATATATATATATGTATATATATATATATATAATTCCTGCCCTCTGATGAGAAGGAGAGTATTTCTTCGAAACTCCGCGGATTAAGGACTATCCACTAATCTTGTGCTTCCTTTTTTAAAATTAAATATGTTTTTAACTCTTTTTCAAGATGTCTTTTAACATGTTTTATTAATCATTTGTTCATATTATAAGCTCTATTCCCTTTTCGGTTTTATTGAGCTTTTTATATCTGGCTGAGTTTATTTTACTTGTAAATATTAACTCTTTAATATTTATAATATATTTTAAGTTTACCATTTTGATTACCTTAGTAAACTTATTGTAACTTTTATATATATATATATATATATATATATATATATATATATATATATATATATATATATATATATATATGAGAGAGAGACTGAGAAGTCGTAGGTGACGAAACACGCGTCAGTGGATAATTATATTTTCAAAATAATGCATATGCTGCCCTTTATTTGGGGTTACCTATTGGTCAAAGGGAAAATTATTCCCAACTCGCCATTAGGTAAACAGTCTTTCGTATAATTCATGCAAAAAAAGTATCGCAAAAAAATACAAAAAGATCTACACAAAACGCGATACATTCAAGCAGTCGTGGAGGTTTACGCTTCTTTCCATGGGGTCCCGATTTCGAACCTCGCTAGATTCAGCCACTCTGACGATTCGTAGACGACGAAACACGTGTCAGTAGATAATTATATTTTAAAATAATAGATATGTCGCTCCTCATTTTGGGGTACCAAATTAGTCAAATGGAAAATTATTGCTAACTCGCATTTAGGTGAAAATGTACCAGAACTTGTATCACGCATTTGATAAATATTCGGGGGAGGGGGGATAAATTAAAAGATAAAATAAAGTATTAAGCAAAAATAATTCATGTTACTTAATAAATAAATAAAAAAAAATCTGGTGCCTAAATACACGCATCGGCGCGCACAGCCACACAACAACGCATATGTTCGTAACGAAAGCCTCGCAACTGTATACAAAAACGTTGGGCTACAGCAGCTTCGTTGGATCAAATGAAATCACATTTGTTGACAAGCGAGTTACGGGCGCATAGGCTACACGTGCGCTGAGAGACCAATATTTCTGACAAAAGGGTGCCGTTTGAAGGACACATATTAGAAAGACGCTTAACGCAATCTTAGCCTCCTTAATAAGGACGCGTCGGGGTGAGCAATGTGGGGGAGAGTAATAAAAATAGAGTGGAAGGAGAGCAGAGAAGAGAAAATGGCCGAGAAGTGAAAGCGAGTAAATAGTTGCGTTTGTCATATCAAAAGATAAATAGTGTTGAGAAGATATGGGTCAGTACGTCTGCAATATCGCGTTGAATATAAATAAAATGACACATGTAAGCATATACCGCACATTTCGGCGTAAAAAGCGACCGTCAGATAAGACGACGTACAGAACTGGAGCAAATTTTTAATAAATTTATCATATATCGGTTGTATAAGACGACTGCTAATCACCAAAACCATGTTTGATTAGACTAGACTAGAGATTTCAACACCCGGTATCTTATGAAATATTGGTTTTTAAAGATGATTTTTTTTTACCTTTAAGGGTCGTCGTATACGCCGAAATATATATATATAAACACGACGGTTATAGGTTCAATCCTTGGCTTGGGAGAGATTCTAGTCTAGCGGCACTGATGAGTTGTGATACAACGAAACAGGACTGTATGTCAATGATATATATATATATATATTAGTGAAAAAATAACATAAGACTATATCTCAAAGTTCATGATGTTGACCATCTTATAATTTATTCCTTTAATTCAGTAGACATTTACAATTATTGACAGTATATGTTTCGTAGCGCAAAATCAATCAATTATATCGATTGGTGAATCTATTTTGTCTTTAACTAAAATATATATATATATGACGAAAACGTTCGCGACTGTGGCAAATTTCTTTTTACACTCGAACAGAACGTTCGAACATTGGCCCGCCAAAAGGGAAAGAAATAGCTTGCAAGAAAAACAAGCGAATTATCCCTGCTGCTTAACGAAAGGTACTTACGAGAAAAACTACTGTCCAAATATAATAATATATAAAAGTGAAAACGCGCGTGTGTGTGTGTGTGTGTATGTGTGTGTGTCTGAAGATAACTCAACCTACATACTGAACGAATTTTTGATCTACAGACTTGAAATTTCGTATATAGGGTATTCAGATATGTGGAAAATTTTTCATCGGTTTTATTCGTATTTGGATTCATCGGACTACTGTTCTCACCTTGAGTGTGATTTTCACAACGTTTTCATCGATGTAACCTCCGACCTTCTTCGGGGTGGGGGGTGCCTAGGGGTAAAAATTGAAAATTGGTACTCACGCACTTATTGATCTGTGCTTAAATAATAACATTTAAAAAGCCATTCTTAACATGAGGAGGGTGTTTTGTACCTATTCTGTACTTTAACCTTATAATTGAAGAAAAAGACATATAAAACTTTAATTAAACTTGAAAATACAATTTAAAACATAGCGCGGATCAGTAAGTGCATTAGCACCTGAAAATTGATCCGGGGGGGGGATATCGGATTTTTATCTATTTGTCACTTGTTTCACGACTGCGCATGTGCGAATCGTTTAAATTACAGTATGTTAAGAATGGGTAGGTTTGAAAATACTATAAAGAACGTGGCAAGCTGGCTTAATTGTTATTGTATTTGACTCAGTCTTAAGGTGTTGGTTTCGATCTCAGCTCGATTATTTTTTGTTTTGTTTTGTTTTTTTTTTAACGCCCAAGAAGTGAACTTTAAAAAAAAAAAACGTACTCTCGTGCACATGTCTCTGATTGTTTTCACTTCATTGGAAAGGATTAATTTACAATTTCATTTTATTTTATCGTTTCCCCCACCTTTTTCCTGTACATATATCTTATTAAAATTGTAAATTAATAATTCCCATGGTCATTATTAATTTTAATTTCAACCCCATATTTTCTTTTTAAAAAAAAGTACGAAAATGCCATCGTTTGCCCCTGATGAGGATGGCGAAAGACGTCTAGGGTCTAAAAGAATTCTTTTCTGTTATTTGTAAATTCTGTACCACAAATAAACTCTTTATATATATATATATATATATATATATATATATATATATATATATATAAAGCTGAACGTTTGTGTATGTGTGTCTGGTCACGAATAGGCTCCTATATGGTTGACTATTATAGAAAACTGATCACATATAATGATAGAAGATGTATCGAGACACAGGAATGGGTATGTTTGACCTGGGATAATGATGATTCATTAAAATTGTGGGGTCTGTGTACGTGCTTGGTCCACAAGGTATGGAAGTGAAAAATTTAAAAATTAAAAAAACGGTTACAAGTGTTTTTGATATAGATGTACATAAAACATACTTATCAAAGTATTATTAACTTAAATAGGGGTGGTATGATAAAATTGTGGGGTCTGCGTTCGCGCCTGGCCTCCATAGAATGGAAATAGGCACAAACTTTAATAAAGACTTTTCATATCTATCTACGTAAGTATACTTTGATAATTATGTTTCAGGCTGAAGAAATATGGTATAATAAAATTATGGGGTGTTCGTTCGCGCCTGATCTCCATAGAATGGAAATATGTCACAAAGTTTATTTTTACTTTCATAAAAATTTTGCTTTTGTTTTGATACCCCCAAATTCGAAGCTATCTCATTACAACCCTTCCTTTTCATAACCTATGATACTTTCATAAATCAGAGTCCATTTTTTGTAGGCTGTATTTGAACCCAGTCAACGACGGGTACTTTTGCTAGTATATATATATATATATATATATATATATATATATATATATATATATATACACACACACACACACACACACAGACACACACATACCTTTGGGTAACTAGATGCAAATCCAATGGAATTTTGATATTTATAAACACACACACACACACACACAAATGCAAACAACAAATAGAACGTTATTATCTACTGTATTTTCTAGTTTAAGCATTTTTCTTTACACTCTTCTACTTACACTTTGTTAATAACCTTTTCCATTCTAAATCTTTATTTTTATGTTTTTATTCTTCCTTTTCAAATAAACATAACCAGAATTTTGCCAGGGTAACCCATGCCGGATTTATATTAAGAACAATCAAATATATGGATCCAAAGTTATGGGGCAATCCGTGTCATTTTGGGCCATTTTCTTTTTACCTCTTGAGCCCCTGGGGACGCAACGGGAATTTTCGCAAAAAATTTGCTGTGCACATCTATGTGATGAAATACTATAAATTTCAAGAAAAACTAATGGACGGTTCTCTGGAAATCGTCCGGAATAACGGAGGCACGGACGCTATTGAAAACACACGTCCTTCTCCGATAAATAGGGGGGGGGGCAATTTGTATTAAAGAATTACTATTGAAAGTTTGGTTGCATTATAAGTTCCGACCTGGTAATATTACATTTCTTAAAATAAACTGTAACAGGCTCATATGCACATATGTAAGCAATAAAGGTGGTTATAAATAAACACACACACACACGTGTGTGTGTGTGTGTGTGTGTGTGTGTGTGTGTGTGTGTGTGTGTGTGTGAGCACACACAATATTTAAAAATAAATATTGATTATTTCTTTGCCTATTGACACTGGCGTTTTCTGTTTCCACAAACATCAGTGTATGAAGGTTGAGAGATAGGAGTCCAGCTACACAATCACCTTTGACATCATAAGCCAAATCGGCGGGCATACACAGAAAACAGTCACTATATAATTCCACATACATCATTTACTTCAGTGCTTAACACCCAAGAAGAAGGTATGAAAATATATTTATGCCAATTAAGCTACACAGAGGTAAGAGTCTTTAATCGGTAGGCTCCTGACGATTCTTTATATGAATGAAACGTGGACGCTTTTGTGTAATTGTCATAATTATACTTTCATATCTTTTGTTTTATGTGTATGTGAGTATGTTTATATAAGTGTATGCATGCACTACGGCTTATCTCTACTCTATAATAAAGCCGAATGTGTATTTAATTACATGTATATAAAAGTCCATCCTGTCACGTAAACGTTAGCGCCTAAAACACTATTTGATTAAACCATTTTAAATATTTAGAGGGAAAAGCGCGTCGCAAGGCCATTACCATAATCGGTCGTCTGAAATTATTTCAGAAAGAAAACCTTAACACCATTTCCATAATGATACCTTTTCTTGAGTAATGGTCTTTTTATCCTAGTTCAATTTTTTTTTAACTAAACCGTTATATATATATATATATAATTGTTAAATATCAGTACGAACACCAGCGAAGCATTATATTTTACTACTATTTGCGAATATATATATATATATATATATATATATATATATATATAAACATATAGTGGTGGTCTATGTTTGTATAAAGCATATCACTGTCGACGGCGAAATCCTGGTAGCCTAATGCATAGAGCTAGTGTATATACACACGATGGTTGTTTGTTCGATTGGCTGCTGATGTAACCAAGGAAATAGTCTGTAGTTGACACACACACTATATATATATAACATTACAGACATTAGTGTTTCAGCCTTTCGGGAATCATCAGTGCAGGCTATCACAATTAATACCAGTCAATAGATTCAAACCCGGCGACAGAAGTCATCCCTTATCCATTCGGCCACCGTTAACCACGAGAAATACTGTTGAATTTAAGCATTTATTTTTTTTAAATGCTTTTTAACGTCTGTCAGAGTGATCTAATCATTATATGATGATCCACGCATGCGAGCTAAGTTGACCGACTTTAATTCAACTGAAAGTGCTCAACAATAAGAAACGAGTTTCTTAAGGAGCTGACATAATTATTTACTGTAATAATTATTCAATACCTACAGACACTAGTGTTTCATCCTTTGGGGAATCGTCAGTGCAGAGTGTCACGACTAACAACAATCGATAGATTCGAACTCGGCGACAGAAGCCATATATATATATATATATATATATATATATTTACAGATTATGCGAATTGCGTCTAAGGAGAGGTGTAATGGTTGGCACGAAAAAGAAATCATAAAAAAACATACGCTTTTTAAAATGTAGATATGAAAAATGATTGACACGGGAAAAGGATATTACTATGAACAAAATATACATTTTATAATTATTTTCTGGTTATTATTATACATGTAATTATGCAACATCAATTTAATTAATGTACACGTGTTATTGTGTGCACACATTATATCTATTTCATTTATATTACACGCACTATGATTGCGTAGCTAGGCTTGCCCGAGAAAATATGCGGAAACTAAGAATTATCTACTCCCAACTCTATATATAAGTGGCATTGACTGTTTCTGCGTGCGAAGAACGGTCGCTACCAAATTACTTTTTTTTCTTCTTCCTACAAACTTTTCCTACAAAACTTGATATATGGATTATTTGGACCTGTGGAATGTTCGATTTGGTTTTTGACCTTTAAAATAGCTGCTAACGGGTCAGAATTGAAAAAAATTGGAACTTGGCAGTCGACTAAAAGTGTTATTTCCACACATGAGCAAATATACATTTATATCTTTATCAGCGTTATATTTAGGTTTTTATATGGACTAGACAGACGCCAACGAATAACGCTAAAGAGCTACATGTTCTGGTTTCAATTCTAGCTAATGCCACAAAAGTCATTTTTGTTGTTTGTTTTTTTACATAACTACTATATATATTGGGCACAATATAATAATCGATAGAGAATTAGCTTTTTAATAATAAATACGAAATCTGCATGAATTAAAATATCATATTTAAGCATGTTTTACGACCGGGCAACGCCGGGTCGCCTGCTAATTTAAAATACAATAAAATGTGCATTCTATAATTAGCCATTTTAAAGTGATAAGCAAAAAAGTTAAAAATATTTTTGTAGTTTGCTCGAAGCGAACGCAGACCCCACAATATTATTTGTGAAGCACCAATGGATGAATAACAATCAAAACTGTATATTTTTGGTCATCGAACAAATATGTTAAATTTTAAGTTTTCTTTAACTTTATTTTGTGTGTGTGACGTGGAAAGGGGTTGTACACAGTAAAAAAAAAAAAAAATTTTACGAATTAGTTGAAATTTATTAAGATGGTATTTATTTGCTCCCCCACTGAGCAAATTAGGCACAAGGCCGTTTTTAATGTGAGGTAAAAACCAGCTCCCCTAAAAGTAGGCAAAAAGGGGGCACTCTGGTTACCAAAAATAATAATTGTCCCAGTATAGAGGGTTTCACCTCCATTGACTGGTACAAATTATCTTAAGTGCAGTATCTGTCGGAACAGATACTACACTTTGATCCCGAAGACTAAGAACAACAGAAAAAAGGCAAACCTCTTTTCTATTAATTGAAATTTATTAAGATTGAATATAATTCCGTTACAAAATAATTTTTAACGTGATTTCTTTTTGATTCTGTGGATACTCATTTATGTTGTAAATAAAGAACGGCATTGCAAATTGTTGAGGATCGAATCATTTTCCATCCGAGAAGTAAATTTACCGGACATGACTGGAAAGGCTAGTTCATCAACATACTAAATAGTATCAACAATTCAAAATATGTATATTTGCAAACAAACTTAAGCATTTTATTAAATTCAAAACATTCATTGAAATTAATTCATGAGATGTCCTTTTGGAAGGAATTATTCAAATTAGTTTAACTTACGACATCGATCGTGATCGATGACCAGGGTATTTAAAATATTTCGTTTTTATATTGTGGGAATTTGGCGTTTTAAACTCACTGTCACTGCCAGGAATAATTTGACGTTATAAATATGCAGATTATATATCTATGTGAAATCACTGAACGATAACCGCAGCGGAGGCGTGTTTGATATACTTAAAAAAGCAACGAACTAGAACGGGGGCTGAGGAGAGACCACAAAGGACGGTCATGCACGTTGTTCCCTTTTTGTTGGTAACAGTGACAGTGTTATTCTGATCTTCTGCAATATGTTTACTTAATCTTCTTTTTTTTTTGTAAACTTGGTAGGAAATAAACAAAAAAAATAATTACAGTTGTATTTTTAACGGGAAACAAGTGCAGAATGACGGTTAAACTAACACACGGGGATTATGTGTGTGTGTGTGTGTGTGTGTGTGTGTGTGTGTGTGTGTGTGTGTGTGTGTGTGTGTGTGTGTGGAAAACTATGCGGATTCAATTATATTTCACGTTTTATTTATACCAATCTTTTCATGTATTAAGCTCGAAGTAACTCCAGATAATTGACAAAAAGCCTGCATCCCAATTTTCAAGATGCTGTCAATCTTGCCGTTTCCTTCATCATGTTAAAATGTTCAATTCCTGACAGCACATGTTCCGTAGCGTAGAATCATTCATGTGATTATGTCAATTTTTTATTTTATTCCGTTCTAAACTTATCAAAAGAATTTGTAATTCACCAACTTTAAAAGAAAATAAGGGAATATTGGCATGATAACAACATCCGAAAATCAGAAGAGAAGTTGCAATTGTGTTTTCCTTTAAATACGCCATCTGGGAATACATTATATAACTGGACACTTAGCCGGGCCAAAGAAAGCATATATATATATATATATATATATATATATATATATAATTTTTGTTTTCTTTGGCCTGGCTAAGGGTCCAGTTTATCTGAAACTCCCTTATATTGGTTCTATCAGTGAAGGGTTTGTCGATAAAATTACTTCGGTTGTAACCGACTGTTTCTATGCGATGCAGCGCCGTGTGGTGTTCGGCACTAGAACTGGCTTATCAGCTAAAAGATGCACTTTCCACACTACAAAAAAGTTTAGTTGTATATCAATTCAAATGTCAATCTGATGCTGACTTTGTGGGTCGTACGTTTCAACGTCTGGGAGTCAGATTGGCACAGCATGTCCCTGCATGTTTTCGAGAGTCCCGGGGATATAGAATAAACACATTGTTGAACACATCCGAGCGTTCACAGAACACATCCAGGCGCTCACCTATTCACGAGTCATCAATTGGTGCGCACTTGTATGACAATAAAGCATGTGGTGAAGCGTATTCGGATGGCTGTTTTCACATTGTATACAAGGCCCGTTCCAAACAGTATCTCAATATTTTGGAGGCCGTAATTGTACTAATGTGCAGAGTCTCGCTCTGTAGGCAAAAGGAGCTATCGCATAAATTAGATCTGTTTAAAGTGCTCTGATTACCCCCCACCCACCCAAATGCCTACATTGCGTAATTATTTCTTGTTTCTTTATTGTTTTGAATTAAAGTTAATTATGTTTTTTCGTCCTAGGTTCTGAAATATGAAAATATGGACGCTATATCACGGGTTATGCATTCATTTAATTCGCCCCGTATAGTTTAACATTTTTTTTTCTTTTTTTGGTTTCAACCGTCCCCTCGCCTCCATTTTCAATTATGTGTAATTTGTCTTATTTTATCGCTACCAACGTAATCTCTTGAAAAGTGTCGGACGTAAGATACCTCGGGGTTCTTTTTTTTCTAGTCGAATAGTCTTTTGACTATTTTTCTCCTATCTAGTTTTCCCCCCTCCCCATTGATCATCCTCATATTCTAATAATGACTCCACTTATCCTTTTTAAAACTTTAATAAAATTTTGTACCACTTAGAAACACACACATATATATATATATATATATATATATATATATATATATATATATATATATATATATATATATAGGCCTTAATAAGTTGTTAGAAATAAATCCAACAGCCTGCTCACTTATTTGTTCCGATCTGGAATGCCCATTTTCTTTTAAGAGCTGGATTTTCCTCACATTAATAACAGGACTTGAGTCTAACTTCGTGGCGAGGCAAGTAAATATTTAACAAATAAGCTAACAAATACACCGTTATAGGGAATACTCATGAAGGTCAATTTTAACGTTATTAATTGATATTTACTTTCATTTATGTTAATTTAATGTCTCCATACTAGATAAGAAATTTTTCTGTTGACTATTTAAAGATAGCTAAAACATTAATATATTGCACCTGTTGCTAGGCGTGCTTAGTGGCGGTGGTCGTCTCTCTAACTTTATAGGAACATAAGAAATTAGAAGAATGATGGGGAAAAATTAGAAACGCGGAAATTAAATTTCTTTGTAAAAAAAAAAAAAAAAAAAATGTAGACATTTTGGAGCCAGAAGTGTACAAATTTCGAAACGGTTACGTCCAGTCACCGGCGCCACAGGAACATGAAATGACGGGTCAATTTGCTTCTCGAACATTGATAGTTCAAGTATAGACGCCACACCGAGGTTGAAAAATAGCTTCACAGACAAAAAAAAAAAAAAGAAAAAAAAAGAAATTGTCCTGAAAAGGACTGGTGAATCGCAGTGTTCTTTTAGTAGATTTTTCTGAAAGGGATATCGTTTGTCTTGGGAAGGACCAATAGAATGCTCGATAATTTATAATTATTCATTAGAAGTGCACGGAACCCGTCAATGGACTCAACGTGGTAATCAAAGGAGTTTATGTTATCAATCGCTGAATGTCCGTAACAAAGAGTGATATGTGTTGTGACAGAATCGATTATTTCTGAAACTAGGCTTTCTCAGTGTTACTCTTTGTTCTCTTACACAGAATGTTGTTGAAAAAACACAAGTAGCTCTTTAGTACTGATACTATCTCAGAAAAAAAAAAGAAAAGAAAAACGTTATTACGCATCTACTAAAAACTTACATACGTCAGATGTTCACTTTTTGGGGAAATTCTTAATGATGTTAACTTTGAAAAGTTTCATGATAACGCAAGAAATATTACGCCTGTTGCTGTATTTTTAGTATGAAATAGTGGCTAAACACGCCAGACCACACCAACACAGCCAATATTATACACCCCACGATTATGGTCTTCTAAATCAAACGAAATATCTTTCTTCCGCTTTAATAATGTGCTTGCTTGTGTATTTACTTTTACTAATCTCCTTCCATTTTTGTGAAATAAATCATTTTAGAATTTGTAAAGTGTTGCATTTAAACCGGGTTATTTCGATGGTTATCGATTATTTAATCGATAAAAAGACCAAACATTTTTTTTTTTTACAAAGAACAATCGAAACAAAAGCACTTAACTCATTAGAAGTATTTTTGTTTTTACTTTCCGAGTAGTCATTCTAGCGAAAAGGAGAAACAACTTAAAAATTAATGCTGGATTTGTGCAATATTTCATTAAAAAAAAAAAAAAATGGACGTAAATAAACTCCTTTTACAATCTATTTTTATTCCATCCATAAAAAACAAATGAAAATGTTCCATTTTTTTCCATATATTTCGTAATATACTGAACTAAATGCATGATAAAAAATATTTATTTTCAAAATAATTTTTAATATAGAAAAAGATTTTAAATATAATTTATTTTGGAATATTGTTTCTAAATTCGTAAAAGTTTTAATTAAATTTAATAAACTTTTCGTTATTTCTGTTGTGATACTTCCTTGCTTTACTGAACTTGTTTTGAATTACCTGGAAAGTTTAGTTAAATAAATAAATAAAAAATAAAAGTAAATAAACAAAAAAACAAAAACAATTTTAGATCATCTTCCGCTTTCCGCTAGCATAATTCTTCCAGAAATAAATACGAAAAAAAAAAAATACTTCCCGCAAATTAAAGTGCATCCGTGCTGAGGAGCATCCTAACGGTTCCTTGTATTATAGTTTAGGCGGATACCGTTAGCACTAAGTAAAGGGACTACACATTGATCTTAGTAAGAGACACGAAGAGATGAAGGCAGCACGAAAGATCAACACGAAACTATTTACACGTGTTCGCCGGGAAGATGAGTCTTATTCACTTGCAAGTCGCAACTCAACCAGGTCAATGTTGGAGACGCAAGGTCGGCTTTTAAAGTCCGAAAAATCAGACATGGATACGAGAGCAGTATATGCATTGAAATAAAATTTGCATCTTTTTAAGATATCTCTTTATTTGAATTAGCAAAGAACAGATATTACACTTTGATTAACGTCCTAACTGTCTGTGCGCGTTTCTCGCAATTTTAATATCGGCAGCTTAAACCGACATACGTTTCATCCTTTTTTGCAAAAAAAAAAAAAAAAAAAAAAAAAAAAAAAAAAAAAAAGACGCAGTTCAGTTCTTCACAGGATACAATAAAAAAGAAAACAGAATCTAAGTGGAGATGAAAACATTATTTGACGAGATGAATACGTTTTCTAGAGTGAAAAATTACGCAGGAAATATAGAGATAGAGAAAACAAGTTATTGCAGGGGACACACATATATAAACACAACACACATACACAGCTATACGTAAACACACACACACACAGCTATATGTAAATACACACACACACCCATATGTAAATACACACACATATATATGTAAATACACACACACACCTATATGTAAATACACACACACACACACACCTATATATAAATACACACACACACACACACACACACCTATATGTAAACACGTGTTTCTGTTACACGTATTTTGTATTTTCAAAGTTGATTTACCGCGTTTCCATGCAGTGTTCTCTGAACGTTTGTTGTACTTGTCACAAAAACAAAGCGGCAGATGTGTAGAAAATCACTTCTCCAAACAAAATATCAGTGTTTATTAGGTCAGAATACATGTACTAATTCGTTTGCTCTAAGATTTAATTAAATAATGTTTCACAAACAAGCTAATTCGACGCAGTTTTTGATTAATAAGCGAATTTAATGCAATTTTTTTTTTTTTTGTATTTCAACATCATAACAAGTCTTGAATTTTTTGATGACGGCATATAAACAGTTTAAGGGTTATTTAATGATACAGAATCCATTAATTTTTAAAAAAGGTTACTATGTTTCAATTTCTTTATGTCGTCAAATATTTATTCATCGTATTTGGTTTGGTTGTTTTGTAAACCTTTTTTTTTTTTACTTTGCAATATACAATTGGGTTTTGCAAAGTAAAAAAAATAGTAGCATCAATAGTTGATGCATTTTCGGTCAAAACGTCAGTCTTTTCAGACAACCTGACCTTATAGCACGCCGAGATATGTCTAATATATAAAGTTACATTAGTTATTTTTAGTCCTGCAGTTTATTCCCACTGTTTTCGTGAAACTGAAACCAGTGACGAAAAATAAAACTTAAGTTTAGTTACCATTGAATAAAAGCATATGCTTTTCCACAAGGTTTAAGAATTCGTTATTTATCCCATAACGTTAAATTATACACACACACAACGTATACATCTACATATAAACACGTACAAACATAGTACGTACATACACACATATACTAGGATGAGCGCCCGCGCCCGGCGTTGCCCGGTCGTAAAATCCGCTTAAATATATTTTAATTTACGCAGATTTCATTTATTTATTATTATAATAGAGTCGTTTTTTATCGATTCTTTCGTATATTGTACCCAATATATAGTCAGGATTTTAAAAGTATAAACAAAACAAAAGTATGATTTGAGTGATATCAGCTAGAATCGATAGGGATTGTTTAAAAAAAAAAAAAATGGCGATCATAAAAAAATAAAAGGGGGAAAAAAGAAAACTAAAATAAAAAATAGAAAGGGGGATAGACGAAAAAGCAGTTAAGAAATATATATATATATATATATATATATATATATATATATATGAGAGAAAGAGATTTTAAAGTATAACTTATCCACGGACACGCATTCCTACGACTCATCGGAGTGGCTGAATCTGGCGAGACGAAACACGTGTCAATAGAAAATTATATTTTAAAAAACAATACATACGCCGCTCCCCATTTGAGGATAAGATATTGGTCAATGGGAAAATTATCCCCAACTTGCATTTAGGTTAAAATACATTTTCGTATAAATAAATGAACTAATTCAAAATGTATCGCAAACAAAAACAAACACACACACACACACACACACACACGATGTTTTTGGTGGACAAGATTCAAGCAAGAACTGACGATCCAGAGTTTTATAATTACATAAATTATATGCAAACACGAAACAACTATAAATATTCTTCCTCTCACAATTCAGCGACTCCGTTAAAATAAATCTACTTCGGAGGGGGGGGGCATTTTTTTCATTAAGATGTACCTATTTACTATGCCTCCCCAAGGGACAGAGTTAGACACCAAGGTCGTTTTTTAACGTGGAGAAAAGGTACAAAAATAAAAATTGTCTCAGTCGTGAAGGATTTCTCCTCCACCGAAAGAGAACAAGAAATGGAAGTGCAGCAGCACTGCAGCAATGCAGCATCTGAAGAACAGATACTACACTTGATATTTTTAGGTTACACTGTTCGTGAAATTTGTTTTTATTTGTTTTTATTTTTATTTTATTTGAGAGGTGAAAGAGATGGGGCAGGGCAAGTAAACAGAAAGGGGTGTTATTTCACAGGTTTTGTTTCTCCTAGACTAGTTGAACAGCCAAGCCTCGAGAGTTCTCCTCCGCTACTATGTAATCCATAGTTTGAGTGCAGATAGATGGAGTCATATTTTTCCTATGTTTGTAGGAAAAAGTGGCGTAACCGCACCGGCACCGCACCGCATGCCGAGTGTACAACCCGCACGTATAACAACGACGCTATTCCAATAAACACAAGTAAATACTTGACTCGTTTGTTTTTTGATTGAATCTGTATTTTATCTACGAACACATTTCGCACGCGCACGCGGTGCCAGTTGTTTATTCCTATTTGTAAGAGTTGTAACTTTGTAATCATCCATTTAAATTTTCTCCGATCTCCGAATATATTCGTTTTATTTTATTTATTTATTTATTTTTTTGTATGGGGGGGGAGGAGGGGCTAACTAGTGCACTTTTATTAAACAGAAGTATTTTTTTTTTTTCATACTTAAAAGTAACAATCCAAATTGTAACAACCTTTTATTGAATAATTCAGGGTTTTTTTTTTTTTTTTTTTTTTTTTTTTACTATACACACAGATTCGCAAAAAGTTGCCCAAAAACAAATATATTACAAATGTTATCAAAGGCAGGAGAAGTTATTTTTCTACATATCTGGATAATTTTTTTTAGTGTTTTTATTAAATGTAAAATGTTTATTAGGCTCGAAAAACAGTGTTTACCGGCGTATTTGAAAAATAGAAATGGCGGCGGACTGTGTTGAACGCGTTCAGTTTGGGAAAATGGGTTAAAACTAAAAAAAAAACTATGCAAAATACTGTTAGGAACTCACTCAATATATGTTACTGCTACATAGACTGACATATATTCGATTAGATTTTAACAATAGTTTGCATAGTTGTTTCGTTTTAACTCATTTTCCCCAAATAACGTGTTCAACACAGCCTGCCTGCCGCTATTTGTATTTTTCTAATATATCGTAAACACTTTTTTTCGAGCAGAATAAACATGTTACATTAAATAAAAACACTAAAAAATATCCAGTTCGGTAGAAGAGTAACTTATCTTGCCTGCGATAATATTTATTTGTTATATATTTGTTTTTTGACAACTTTTTCGAATCTAGGTGTATAATAATACAAGCCCGAAAATTTTCTTACCCCCACCCGCTCCAAAAAAAAAAAAAAAAAGAAAAAGAAAAAGAACGTGAATGGATTTGTTTTTTCATAAATTGTATTTCCCAAAGGAAAGCTTTCCGTCTCAAAATTAAAGCGAGACACTCATGTTTCAAGTAATGACCTAAGTTTGTTTTTTTTTTTTTAATCATACATTTTAAAAAATATCTGCGGTCTACAATGACCGTTACAAGTCTGAAAACATCTTGAAGAAATTTAAACTGTACTAGTGTTGTTTTGGTAAATCATCGTAATTCATATTTTAGCAAAAGTGTATAACATCTAACAACAGGGGGGGGGGACGGTGGCAAGTAGTTAACGATGCGGACTGAGAATATTGTTGTACAAAGCCCGAATCCAACCCAAATTCGTTCCACAGAAACCCTTTCTCTTGGCAACCTTCACGTGGTCCCTCCGGTAAATATCCGGTGCCTCCTGCCTCTCAAGAAAAAAGGCTAACGAGAAAATTATCGGATAAACGCATCCAAACAATAGAATCATCCGATTCATACGTAATGACTAGAGCTAGGACAACAGCATATTCTTTTTGTTGTTTTGACTCTCGGGTGTGTATCCCGATCCGTTGATATCTTATATGCTTTTATACAGAGTGATGTGGTTTGGTTCTCGGTTGAGTAACTATATCTGTGTCGGATATATACTCGAGAGTCAAAACAATGAAACGAATATTGTTTCCATAGCCCTTATATAATGACCGATAGTTAAGGACTTACAAATGTGAGGAGAAAAACAAATATACAACAAAAGACTGTTACCAAACGCAAGAAAAATTACTTCTTTAGCTGCTTGTAAGATTTTCGAGCCAATATTAATTGTAAGATTAACTGTATTTGAATTTGTCATAGTCACTTTTAATGAGGTAACTCCCTAAATTTCGTTCGATTTTTTTTATGAAGATGATCATGAATTTTAGGCTCAAAAAGTATATAGCAATGGAACAGTAAACCTAAGTCCGGAGGTTATTGCCAGTCGAAGTGGAGAAAAGTTATCTTTTAAACCTAGAAGTTGCGACCACCTCTCCAAAAAAGTTCGAATTTTTAAAAGTGAGTAAAACTTGATGAGCAACAAAATCTCTCCCCTTCGTGACAGATCTCTTGATGCAGGAAAGCCTTCTACTCTAACAGTTTCTTTCCTGGAACTGCTAGATTTTGGAATTCCTACTCAGTATCCTACTTCCCCGCCATGTAGAAGTTGAAGATAACAAGGACTATGACAACAGCATATTCTTTTTATTGTTTTCACTCTCGAGTATATATCCAACACAGTTAATCAACCGAGAACCACATCACTCTGTATAAAAGCATATATAATATCAACGGATACACACTCGAGAGTCAAAACAATGAAAAGAATATGCCGTTGTCCTAACTCTAAAGATAACATCACTGGACAGCTTGCTGCTAAACTCCCTACATAGTGCCCCTGTAGATTTGATCCCAGATTTATGTTCAAGTAACACTGTACTGCGTTTGCGGTGAATTAAGGTTGGTTAAAAGAAAAAAAAAACGATAGCGATAGATTTTTTTAAAAAATGCAACAAAAATTAATTAATCTTACATTCAGAACAGTAGATGGCAAATTAGATTTCATTGCGTTTGGTAGAAGTTATTTGATGTATACTTACCACACACACCGTTTTTCAGAAATTAACTAGACTACACCTTCGCGCGTATTTTATAGACAAAAAGCAATATATAATTTACGCATTTTTTTTTTTTTTTAATGTTTAAATTGTGACAGGCTCTGAATAATATCACAATATAGCAATATATGAGTGGGATGAGACTTTGGGTTCTAGCTCGGTCATCAATATTAGTGACGCGCTGACGCGCACGTGTAGATGCACGCGAGTCAAAGATAAACAAAATAGGAATCGGCTTATTTTGTACTGAAGGGGCCGTTAGAATATTTAGCCGTTTTTCGTCTTCAACTCGCCCAAATGAATAGAATCGATTTTTTTAGCACCATATACAAACAGGGATATTCAGCATTGCCCGGGCATATTTATAAAACAAATAGAATCGGTTTAAATGTGTGTGTGTAACAATAACATCTTTATATTAACACTTTCGGTAATGATAAAGATCGAAGCCACAGGAGAGAACTTGAGAAAAAATCCGTTTATGAATTAAGTTTTGTTGTATTCGTTATATATTTCGAAATAAGGAATCATTTCTATTCAAATCCACTTAGTGAAAAATTGAAAGAAGCACACGGGGAAAATGTCAAGAAAGAAAAAAAGTTGGCCGCTGAATGTGAACTGGTGTTGTACTGTTGTGTTTATCAAACAACTTGATCGAATTTTAACTCGAAAGGAGTCCTTTATAATTTGTTATTAATGATATTTAACAAGAACACAAAATGATGTTTTTGTATTTATCGTCCCGCGATTTTCTACGAAGTTACTCGGATATGCCCAGCAGATGACGGGGATAATCGGAAACAGCCGACTAGTAGTTCTTTGGATATTAAGACTTTTTGTTTCCAATGTATTAAGGAATTTCAGCGGCCGTTGCCATTCTTAACAGGGAGAGGAGAGGTAACAATTTATGTGTGTTATAATAAGGCTCGACCGACCGGCCGTTTCCGGTTATTCTCATCACCTGCCTGGCAGACCAGTGTTAACTTCGTAGAAATTGCGGGTCGGTAAATGCAGAAGCCGCCACAAAACTACTTCGAACGGACGTTTAGGAAATTGACCCCCCACTAAATTCAACAATTATACTTAATTTTTTTTTTTTTTTTTTGTCATCTTAATCTCATCGATTGCAAACTTAACTTTCGGATTAGAAAAAAAATCGGGGTGAAAAAAATTAGGCCTTATTGTTAGGGGTCAGTTTTCAATTATAAAGTTCTACTAAATCGAACACGCACTTTGTGACCATAATCACAGAGAAAAATATTGCGACTCTTACGCGACCGGCGTTTATTTCCGTCGAAAAAAGAAAAAAAAGGAGGGGTAGGAAGGTAACTTTCTTGAACCAACTTCCACCCCTAATTCTCTCTCTCTCTCTCTCTCTCTCTAATCTATCTTATTTCCTCCGCGTCGTCTCGCTTGAAAGAATCCCAACTATCAGAAAATGCTTGTTTTTGTTTTGTTTTTGTTTAAATAAATTATTTCTTGCCTTTCGTAAAAATAATTTGTTGCGAATTAAAAGATAAAAAAACAAACAAAAAAAACAACAAAAAAAAAAACCCAGAAAAACTACTTGTCTACCCCGAATATATATATGTCCCATTGGCAATGTTCTATTTTAGCGTCGGACAGAATGCATGACTAACCAAGTTAATGTAAATTAAACAGAAATATCTGTATAAAATCCTAAAGGTTACATCCGTTAAATTGGCAGATGTGTTTTACTGTTTTACTAATATAACCCATTCATTTACAGCATACTCGAAAACCTATAAAAGTCGTCATCGAGTTGGAAAGAAAGTAAAAATTTATCCTTCCCCCCCCCCTCCCGTTTTTAGACGGGAAAAAACTAAACACCGGTCGCGTGAGAGAATCGCAATATTTTTTCTCCGTGATGGTCACAAAGTACGTGTTCAATTTAGTAGAACGTTATAATTGAAAACTGATCACGGACGATAAAAGTTATAAAAACATTTTTTTTTTACTTTTTTTTTTTTTTTTGATCTGAAAGTTAAGTTTGTAATCGATGAGATCAACGCGGAAAAAAGAAAAAAAAAATGTGTAAATTGTTGAATTTAGAGGTGGGGGGGGTCAATTTGTTAAACGTCCGCCCTAATTTGAATGGTTAAACAGATTTTCATAGCGTTTTTCTCCATGGCCGCGATCCTTATAAATTACCAACGCTTCTACCTCTCTCATTCTCGATCTCTATTTTTCTCTTTCTCCACACTCCTCTTCGGCAGCCCATATTTCATCTCCGTCTAGTTAATTCATCTCGTAAAAATAACATAAGTTATTCATATATCTTCTTCATATAATGGATTTACTGCTTTGCACTAAAGGTCTAATTGCTTTCTCAATATATATATATATATATATATATATATATATATATATATATATATATATATATATACGCACACACTTCGGAAAAATAGCCAGTCGATAATGCAAAAAAGAACAAATTATCAAAACAAATGTCTAATCTATTCATGTTTCGTTGTTTTGTTCGGTAAATCCCATTAAGACTTATTTGTTGTCTAAAAAAGAGTATTCGAAGTTTATTTGTCGTATCAAAAAGTTTGTTTCTTGTGTGTACTACTGTATAAGTACATTTATTGCAAAAAAAGGAAAGAAAAAAAGAAAAAAGTGTCCGCCAACGATTTAAACGTTGAATTATAGTAATATTTTCAAAACGAAAAAACATAAAAGATAAGTTTACGATATTCATTTTAGCAACGATGAGTAATGTATTCTAAATGCTGGACGAATACAAAACGAACTGGGCGAGAAAGTTCTACAGTACCTATAGTATAATTGAGCCTAGAAATTAATAACTCATATATGCTTATAATCACGATTTATAAATTTTTAAGTAAAAAAATATGCAAATGACAAATAGAAAAGATACGGGTAGATTAAATGAATTAAAAATCATACCTTTATCCAGGGCGTTTACCATTTCCCCCCTTTTTGTTCTAAAGTCTGCAAAGAATTTTTTTTCCGTATACACCAAGAAATCTCTTGGACCAAAAAACAAAAATGTTCCGTGTTTTGTTTTAAGTCAGTTTTACGCTTTTTCTTAAAGTTTCGTGTTTGTTTAAATATTTCTTTCCTTTTTTTTTTTTTTTTAATGTACACACAAAACAAAAACAATGGTTGTTTTTTATATCGCCCAAGAAACCAGTCTTTTCGGAGCGTATTTTGCTCCCTTTTTCTCCTTTTCGCGAATTCTTCAGTTGTGTTCGTTCTGCGACGATCCACGCTTCTTTCCGAATCGAAACTGACTCGTTCTTTGACGCACACACGTTCACAACAAGCGCAGTTCTATTTATTTCTACAGTTTTTTGTTGTTTTCGGTGCTTCTGACAGATTTTTTATTCGTCCGCATCGTAACTTGCTCTCTTCTCTCATTCATTCTATGAAAGAATAACGCGTATTTTGAAAGCACCGTCACGTTTCGTCATGATTTCTAACCTAACTATAAAACGTAATCGGTCTTAGTGTATTTTAGATATTGTGGACATTTTTTAGCTTTTTTTTCTCCATTTTTGAAGCAGTATCAGAATTTTTGTAGGAATTTTTGACACCCCTAACACGAAACTGCGAATACAATATAAAAATCTCGTAATTTCTCTGTTAAAAGTGGGTTATTTATTTTCTGTATGGATTATACTTCCAAAATAAACTATTACAGTTGTTTTAAAAGTAATAGAAATATTTTTGTTTTTTTTAAACAGTAATGAATTTTCCGAACTCAATATTTTTCAATTTTTAAACTTTAAAAATCTATCAAAATTTTTCTATTGATTCTATTTTTACGATATTTTCAGGGTCAATGTGAAATTTTATGTTCTTTCCAATAAACCGAATATAATATTTTAGACAAACGTTTTTTTTTAAATTCACGCCCCCCCCCCAAGTGTCACCCATTTTCAACTTTCTCTTAAAAAGTAAATAATTAATTTATGTCGGGGAGTTTTATATATCACAAATTGAAGAGAAAAGGTCAATAAATAATATATTCAAATTTAAAACAAAAACAAAAAAATCCTTTTTTAGAAATTTACCTGTAAAGTCCGAAGTTTAAAACCTTATATTATAAGAACACATTGTTTTGTTTTTGTCTTTTTTTTTTTGAATGAAACCTTGGTCCTTGCTCCTTTAATTGAAAAAAAAATTAGGGCTTGAATTACATTTTTCGAGGAGTTATAAGCTTGGAAAGACAGGGGGTCGAATAATTCACGCCTCTCATTTTGAAATGTCTATTAAAAAGTAAATAATTTATGTCGGGGAGTTTTATATATCACAAATTGAAGAGAAAAGGCCAATAAATAATATATTCA
The DNA here is from genome assembly GCF_053919585.1 of Euprymna scolopes. Taxonomy (NCBI): domain Eukaryota; kingdom Metazoa; phylum Mollusca; class Cephalopoda; order Sepiida; family Sepiolidae; genus Euprymna; species Euprymna scolopes. The sequence continues at coordinate 62,093,557 of NC_136501.1, forward strand.
AATTTAAAAAAAAAAAAAATCGCTTTTTTTAGAAATTTACCTGTAAAGTCCGAAGTTTAAAACCTTAAAAAAAAAAACACATTGTTTTTCTTTGTTTTGTTTTTTTAAATAAAACCTTGGTCCTTGATCCTTTAATTGAAAAAAGAAATTAGGGCTTGAATTACATTTTTCGAGGAGTTATAAGCTTGGAAAGATGGGGTGGAATTATTCACTATTTTCACGAAATTTCTGACACTGCTAGAGGGCGAACAATTCAAGAAAATATTTAACATTTTAAAAGAAATTATTTGGAAACTAAGTTTCGCGTAACTTTTTGGTAAAAGCAATAACAAAAGAAAATACTTTGAACATTTATTAAATGAAAATATATATTTTTTTTTTTTTTTTGATAAAATAATTAGAATTTCGAAATAGATTACAGGTAGTTTTTGTATTTTTTTCTGGAATAAATGAAAGTGATGATTTGAAAAGATGACTTTAAAACAAAACTTTTTAATGAATAGTCGAAGAAAAGAATTCGGAAATAAAGTTGTCCTATGAAAGTGTATCGAACCATTTTTTTTTTTTTAATAAAAAATGTTCATAAAATTAAAATCCATAGAAAGTTTTGAACGGTCATTATTAAAAAGTATGTGATATTTTGTGATCTTCAATTGTCTCCCCTTGTTCTAAGTAGGGTTCTTCAAAAATGAAAACAAAGTTATCGATTATAACTAAAATTCACAAGTGGCAGTAAATATTGATTACGGGGTGCCTTCGTTCACAAAGACATCAGGAAGTTACTAGGAACAGCTGGATTGTATGTTGCTTGCCTCCCCGCGAGGGAAGAATTAGACAAAAGTCGGTTGTTAATGTATAAAAAATGCAGGTTTTTCAAAATGAACCCCGTGTTAGAACAAAAATCAAAAAAAAAAAAAAAAAAAAAGGTACTTGTGCAGTTTACGAATGTGCTGAAATAACATTTAGAAATCCATTCTTAATACGGTGAGGGGGGGATTAACTTTTCTGTACATTAAACTAATACGTTAATGTACAAATGACACCGTAAAAAAAACAAAAAAAAAACGAATTCAACTTGAAAATAATACATAAAAGTAATAGTACGGTTCGTAAACTGCACAAGTACCTGAATAATGGCTCAATATAGTAAGAGTTCTCTTTCACTGCCAAAAATCAGAACAAATGAAGTGCATCATTTGGATTAGCTGTACAACTGTTTTTCATCTTGGATGGTATTCTTACAATGTTTCGGTAAATATAAGCCCGGCCTTCTTCCGGAACGTCTTGTCGAATTTGGGAACACTTCTCTCGAACTCTGAACCAAATTTTAAACGCACCCTTTTATGTAATCCGCAAGTGTAACTGGGAGGTATTTACTTCTATTCACGACAATGTAGAAGGCTTAACTAATTTACAGTTGTATTCCACAATTTGATAAGAGGCACCTTAAGGTCGGAGGTTACATCGACCCAACGCTGTACTAATATCAACCAAGATGAGAACAAAAAACACCCTAACCTAAGAGGATGTGCAGTATCAGAACAGATACTACACGTACTAAATGGAATTGTAAGATCATTGGTTGTCGTGTGTTACGGCATGTCTCTGTCGTCGGTTCATTTTCTACCGTAACCCTGCAGATGCTTCCTTCACGTATACCGTATATTTCGGCGTATAAGGCGAACGTCAAATAAGACGAGGTACAAAATTAGAGCAGATTTTAATAAATTTATCATACATCGGTTGTATAAGACGACTGCTAAATCACGAAACCGTGTTTATTTATAGTGGGGCGGGTTATCTCAATATTGCATAAGAATCTTTTACTTAGTGATACAAGCACCAAGTGAAAGATTGTTTCAACAACCGGCCTCATTATTAGCCTAGGCTAGAGATTGCAACACCCATCTTATGAACTATTGGTTTTTAAAGATGATTTTTTTTTTTTAACTTAAAAAGGTCGTCTTATAGGCCGAAATATCCGATACTTAGTTCGTAAGCGCCTATTTTGTTTCTGGATGTATCATTATCGCTTATTGCTAACCTTGGCAAGACAGATCGAACTTCAAAACGAAAAAGTTATTTTCAGTTTATCGAACCGAAATCTGATGATCGTTTCATGCTTCTATTTCTTGTAAACTAATGAGCATGATGCAAACGTAAATATTTTATGTCCAAGCTTTACCGTTTGTTAGCAACCACATGTTCGGGGACATGTCGCCATTTTGTGTGTTACATCATTGTGGAAGAGATCGGCGGATAGCAAGAAACAAGAAAGCAAAATAGTGAACAAACAGTTGAATATACATATGTACACATAATCATTATCACAAACACAGTACAGCGAAAACAAGCGTGGTTCTCCGTGAGTGCACAGCGAAAGAGGCATAAAATGACTAAGTTCAGCACTTGCACCCCCCCCCATTTAGCCCAAAAAGTCCTAAGGGGGCGTCAAATCCTGGTTAAAATGAACAAATGATGCAGTTTTAGGCCTTAACATATGTAAATTTGAGTTATGCACCATGCAAATAAAGAAATGACTAAGTCTATCATTTGCCCCCCCCCCACATTTAGCCCCAAAAGTCCCCAAAGTCTTAACGTATTAAAATTACACAGAATATTTTGGACAAATACGGTAAAATAGTCCACAAAATGGAGTGTTTTTTATTAGCCCTAGAAGAGCCCCTTGGGGCACACCCAAGAGTTATCGCGAAGTTTAGACAAACAAAATTATATAGAAATCAGTTTGTTACAACTTTTCACAAAGTTTTATAAAAATCCAAGGCATCAATATTTTTAATAAGTGTCAATTTTAGCCATATTGACCCAAAAGGCACCCCTGGAGGGGGGGGGCAACCGGAGTTTTCCCAGAAAATTCGTTCTGTTACTTTGTTACTCATATCATGTTTAATGTTTGTGCAAAATTTTTAAAAATTCGAGGGCGTAGTTATTGAGAAAAGTGCGGACGGACGAACGGGCGAGGATAAATTGACAGGTCAACCCTCCTTTTGTCAGAGGACCAACAAACGTAAAAGAACTATGAAGCAGTAAAGTGCTACTCAAAATAATGGAAAACGAACTAGAACAACATACCTGATTACTAAAAGAAAGAATAAAGCATAATCCTACTACAATAAGGAAGACATACTACCAAGTTTGTAGATGAAAAGACATGAATAATATATACAAGTAAATATTGCTGAAATTTTGTGGATTTTTCTAGGGGTCTATGCCACAGCTACCATAAGAAGCACCTAACGCACACAGCGTCAGCATTTGTGAAGCCATATAGAGATGGGAAACCCGTCGGACCATACCCGGCTGCTTCGGAAAAACAGACCGAAGAGAAAGTCTCGTTCTGAATCTACACAAATGCGTGAAAGAAGTTTTCTTGGCTTCTGATACGGATGACGCATTCTGCTAACGATGGCCAAGATAATTTATGATTCTAAATTATTTTAAACGTCGTAATAAACGTTTGACAAATGCGAAGACGTACTATGATTTTAGACTTGGATTTCTGTTTAAACCGGATACAAACTCAAAGCGAGCCTTAAGTTTCTGCTAGAGCCATCTTTACAAAAGTCGGCAATAACTGAAAAAGCAAACGCAACAAGAGAAAAACACTGAGAGCAACTATTCTGCTAATTATTAATAACTTATGCATTGATAGGATAGCGTGTGTGTTATTTTTGTCACGCACTTCCATTTCTTGTAATAAATAATTTCATCAAAGATTTTTCAGACGTTTTAGTTTCACTTATAGCTGATGGCACTGCAGTAATCTATTTTTTATATAATTTTATGAAGAATTCTTCATAAGTTTTGGTTTAAGCTGATGCACCCATGTCATCTCAGCCCCTTTAAGAAATCGTTGAGCACTTTCAGTTGAATTACGTCGGTCAATTTATATGATGATCTGTGCATAAGTAATGATTAGACCACTCTGACGTCAAAAAAACATTTAACTGGTGTAAATCGTGACACTCTGCACTGAAAATTCTCGAAAGAATGAAATGATAGTGTCTGTAGGTATTTAATAATTGTTATAGTAAATAATTTAGTCCCTCCGATAAAAGGAGGGTGTTTTTTTTGTTTTGTTTTTTAAAATCGCAACTTTATAATATATAAAATCGATAGAACATTAACTATAATAATATATACGAAAATCTGCAATAATTAAAATATATTTAAGCGTACTTTACGACCGGGCTACGCCGGCGTCCCTGCTAGCTTAGATAAATACTTTAACAGTTTGAACAAAAGAGCTACAATAATATCAGAGCGTCTCCATTTAAGCTGAACCTCTACAGAATGCCAACATCAATATATTACACACGAATGAGTCCCCTATAAAATTTCCACAGAATTAGTATTCCACTAGTATTAATTAAGTCACATCAAAGCCAATGCATTTCGCGCTAATCTTTCCCTCTTAGTCAGAGTCTAAAATAATTTCCAATTCCAATAAGTTTTTTATTAACAGGTAAGCGCCAATTCTATCCCATGGAATGTGTTTTGATACCCCCTTGACGTACATACTTCCGACTAAGCCAGCAGCAAAATTCCACCCTTTCACTGTTTAAAAGCCTTCTACTCTAAAAATTTCTTCACTCGGAGTGCTAGTCTTTTGAACTCCTTTCCTGTACCTTGCTTCTCCGACTACACTGGCATGAATAAGTTTAGATGTAATGTGAGCAAACATCTCTTTACTCAACTCTCCACATTTCCCTATTAAACATGATTCTAAATTGTCGCCCTTTCCGTCCAAGTTGTAATATACCTTGTTATAGGTGAAAAGGGAGTATCTAAAATACGCACAGACACGTTTACTGCCCTTTTTTTCTTTGATCGCAAAGATTTAGATAAAAAAAATGTTAGTGAACATTGTGTCTACTGTCGAACTTGGATCAAAATCTTAAACTTTATTCCAGTAAAGCTTAAAGACGTTTGAGCTTACTTTTCATACGTCTTCAGAAGAAATTGATCTTCCAGCAATCATGCTAAACTTATCTAATAATGACGGATAAAATTCCTAAAATAAAAATAAATAAAAAAATAAAAAAATCATTATTTGGATTTATCGATTTATCGAACTACTGTTCTCATCTTGAATGTAACCTCCGACCTTCTTTAAGTGCATCTTGTCGAACTCGGGAATGTTTCTGTCGAACTCGGGAATTTAGACGTAATGACTGGAGAGTGTTACTTAGTAATTAGCAATTGTATTTTTCCGTCACCCACAGTGAGAATTAAACCTTCAAGCTTTAGAATATCACTTTTAGAATTGATTTTTCCAAGTACTCTAACTGCGCCACGACACCTTGCGAAATTCCGTCCAAAATTCCCGAATTCGACAAAATGCACCTAGAGAAGGTCGGAGGTTACATCGACCGAAATGCTGTGAAAATGGCACTGAATATGAGAACGGTATTCCAAAGAATCCAAATAATACGTATAACCAATTCTCTTCTAAAATATTCAGAAACGTAAAATCTAAAATATTTGAATTTTTAAAATGGGGTAAGCGATGGGGTGAGGGGATGAGTTATACCTTGATTATAATCCTTAACAATTCTGTAAAATTCTAAAGCGTAACAGGAATTTGAAAATATTTATGGTTTGGTTGTTTTATTTCACGGCATATCAGCCCTTTCTGGATGATTTAATGCAGAGTCCAGTAATTTACGAAAAAGTTTCTAAGTTCTTAAATGTCTTTAAAGCGTTTGATTTAGTGGAAAATATTTATGAATCAACACCTAATTAATATTTTTCACACAGCATAAAAATACAAGGTATTTTCACAAAGGACAATCAGACCCCCTTTCACTTTGCATGGATTAAGAGCTTCATTGAAAAATTGATAATGCTCGATGTTCGATTACATAGTCCTGGAATTTAGAATACAGAAGTTTATATATAAACATACGAAAATTGACTTTATATTCCGGTCACGGTTTTTTTTTTTTTTTTTTTTTTTTTTTTTTTAGATAAACGTCACTAATAACCGGTTTCCTGCTCTAGCTTCTCCAGAGATAGGATATTCTGTGATGTCATAAAATGGACACGGCTTATTCCACCAGTTTAAATGAATGACGTTTCAAAATAACACCATCCGGTATGCGTAGAGGCAAAATAACCAATTTCGCAGGGTACCACCATATATCTCTAGCGCAAATACAACATTCAGACTGCGTGGGCGTTAAATACACGGTTTATTATGAACACTTGCATACATGACGTTGTAGGTGCTTAATTTAATTCCATTCGTGTGTTAATTGTTAATCGGATCTCCCAATTAGCAGTAATCATCATTTCCTGGTCTGATGATTGCGTGAGCATGAAATTAGGGTCTAAAGCGTATGTATATATACGACTTAAAAAAAAAAACTCCATGAAGTATGAACAGTTTGAATTTTGGTTTCAAAAGCAACAGAGGCGTGATAAGGCTGAATCTCTAAATCAGGTTCACCTTAAACATGTCTGCACATGTGCAGCCAAAAATGGCTGTGTAAATAAACAAACCTACTATAATTAGGCTTGCTTGTAAAGCAGCTTATGATAAACCAGTTTCAGAGATTTTCATCTAGAAAACTACAATGATACAACCATTATAAATCTATACTATGTTTTTTTGTGTGTATGATATTTGTATTAAACCCTTTTTTTTCTATTTATTTTTTAAAAATACATGGTTTTATATGGGTCGTGGGAGTGCATCCATCTGCACAAATTTGCATATTCTTTAAAACATTCATTTTAATTAATTCCCACTTAGGTTTTTCGGTTTTCTTATAGGATTATCATCTTTAGTTAACTATTACGTGTAATTATATTCATGCAGATATTCTACATGATTTATACTTGTGTAAAAACGTTATAGTTAACACAAACCCTTTTCAATATGTATTTATCTATGCGTATATATATTTGTTTTAAAAATTTTGCCTACCAGTTTTTGGTCTAAAGACATGAAACTTCATATATCGGGTATTCGAACCCATGCGAAACTTTATATTTGAGTTTTAGCCGAGGAAAATCGGTGAAAAACTGAAAATTAAAGAAATGGAATTTGCGAGATGAAGGTCGAACGACGGCATTATAAATATGCATGGATAACGTAATAACTATTGGTTAATGTTTTCATTTTTAGCCTTGCAGCAAACATGTCTTCATAAATCAGGCATTAACGTCAAAGGAAAAAGTAAATCTTAAGCTAAACGTTTCGATTTCGATTCTTGGTGGTGGTGGTGCACCAGTAACGTTTTGTTTTTTTTTTATTTTTTAAATCGTTACGATATATTCGATCCAATATAATAATTAATACGAAATCTGCATTAATCAAAATATCATTAAAGCGTAGTTTATGGGCGGCCTGCTTGTATATATATATATATATATATATATATATAAAGCTGAATGTGTGTGTGTGTGTGTGTGTCTGGTCACGAATTGGCTCCTATATGGTTGACTATTTTAAAAAACTGATTACATATGATAGAAGATGTATCGAGACACAGGAATGGGTATGTTTGATCTGGCAGAACGGTGGTTCATTAAAATTGTGGGAGTCTGCGTTCGCGCCTGGTCCGCAAAGTATGGAAATAAAAAATTTAAAAATTAAAAAAAGAAAAAAAACCGTTTACAAGTGTTTTTGATATAGATGTACATAATAATACTTTGATAAGTATGTTTTAACTTAAATAGGAATGGTATAATAAAATTGTGGGATCTGCGTTCGCGCCTGGCCTCCATAGAATGGAAATAGGCACAAAATTTAATAAAGACTTTACAAATCTATCTACGTAAGTATACTTTGATAATTATGTTTCAGTTTGAAGAAATATGGTATAATAAAATTATGGGGTGTTCTTTCGCACCTGACCTCCATAGAATGGAAATATGTCACAAAGTTTAACAAGGTTTTTTAATATAGATCCACAGAATATTGTGATAAGTGTTTCAATGTGTACAGGTATGGTATAATAAATTATGAGGTTTATGTTTTATTTTTATTTTCATCTTATTTTGCTTTGGTTCTGATACCCCCGAATTCGAAGCTATCTCTTTACAACCCTTCCTTTTCATAACCTATCATACTTTAATAAATCAGAATCCATTTTCTGTAGGCTGTTTTTGAACCCAGTCAACGCCGGGTACTTTTGCTAGTATATATATATATATATGTATATATAAGATGATAGAGATAGTACACTTATTTACACAGACACGAGTTACGTCGTCTCTACACTCGGTGTTGCTAAACGAAGCGGGATTCGAAACTGGGAGCACAAAGGTTACCGATGCTGCCTTACTTATTGTGGTATGTAATATGCCATTTAAATTGGGAGAACTTATGTCATGCAGAAATGTGACTATTCATTTTCTCTCAATACATATAGTTGCTGGTACTCAATTCTTACGGATATATATATATATATATATATATATATATATATATATATATATATATATATATAATTAAATACCCACAGATACTAGGGTTTCATCCTTTCAGGAATCTTCAGTGCAGAGTGTCACGATTAACACCAGTCGACAGATTCGAACTCGGCAACACTAGCCATCTCTGGCTCGATTAGCAAAGACCGTATCCATTCGGCTACCATTAACTGCGTGAAATAACGTTGAATTTAAACACTTCAATTTTAAATATTCTTTACGTCAGTCAGACAGTGATCTAATCGTTATACGATGATAAGAGCTGAATTGACCGACTTTAATTCAACTGATAAGAAACGAGTTTCTTAAAGGGGCTGTCATAATTATTTGTTTTTTATTACTATAATAATTAAATAACTACAGACACTAGTGTTTCATCCTTTCGGGAATCTTCAGTGCAGACACACACACACACACACATATATATATATATATATATATATATATATATATAATATAATGTGTGTGTACACGTGATATTAGTTTGTGTTAGTGTATTTTTTATGCACAGTTACATTGAGAGAACGTTTCTCAGATACGCGGCAAGCCATCGGAATCAACTCTCGGCCAGTTAGACACGAATGCACGTGTGCCTTACCAGTTGCTGGCACTATGTGGGCCCATGTGCTTAACGAACAAAATACTGACAATTCAGAGGCACCCGCCACTTCAGATAACTGAACCGCTTTTACAGAGGAAAAAGAAAATAAAAACGCCCAGTAGGCATAAACTGCAGCTTTTGTCAGCGCTTCAAATCACGGTGGAATGGAATGTACAGTAGCGTGGATCTTACCACGTGAAACTTTGAACTCGTAAATAGAAGTTTGGATTCACCTGATGCGGACAGTTATTTATAAGATAGAAATGTCACTGCTCTATGCGATTTCTCTATGATATTTACTTTTAAATTAACTTTTACAAAATATATTATAGTTGTGTTTTCATTTTTTACGATCTAGACAAGATTTCACATCAACAATGATAGTAAGTTATGTATAACGTGGTTAGTTGTCTCTTGTTTTCACTTGTGGGTCACCGCTTATATAGGTGTGTCAGAAGCTTTGTGAAAAATGTTGAATAATTCGACCCCCTGTCTTTCGAAGCTAATAACTACGCGAAAAATGTAATTCAACCCCTAATTATTTTTCAATTAAAGGAGCAAGGACCAAGGTTTAATTAAAAAAACAAACCAAAAAAACCCAAAAAATACAACCACCGTGGTTTAAAAAATCAGGTTTTGAACTTCGGACAGGTAAATTTCTAAAAAACTGTTCTTTTTCTTTCGTTTTAAATTAGAATATATAATTTATTGATCTTTTATCTTCAATTTGTGATATATAAAACTTTGGCACATAAATTAATTACTTTTTAATATACATTTCAAAATAGGGGGGCGTGAATTAAAAAAAAAAAAAACGTTTGTCTAAAATATTATATTTGGTTTATTGGAAAGAGCATAAAATTTCACATTGACCCTGAAAATATCGTAATAATAGAATCAATAGAAAAATTTGGATAGATTTTTAAAGTTTAAAAATTGAAAAATATTGAACTCGTAAAATTCAATTGATTTCATTACTGTTTTTTTTTTTAAATAAAAAATAATATTTCTATTACTTTTTATACAACTTTAATAGTTTATTTTGGAAGTATAATCCATAAAGAAAATAAACAACCCACTTTTAAAAGAGAAATTACGAGGGTTTTTTTTTTCTATTTTATTCGCAGTTTCGTGTTAGGGGTGTCAAAAATTCCTACAAAAATTCTGATACACCTACCGCTTATATAGCCTGGAGGCAAATCTAGGACAAGATTTTGGTAGACATTGAGACAGCAAGATCAGTTATGGTGGAACTTGTGTAAGGATCGATGATTTTAGAGGACGGCTCAACAAGAACTAGTTTACTTTAGATTCGAAAACTGACATGTCATAGTTAGCTAGAAAAGTCCGAAATAGAAACTTCCAAATAAGCAAATCTTTTTTTAATAATATTTTATTTTTTTGTTGCACGAGGCGAGTGAGATCCAAACAACATGTCATGTTTTAATATTACAATTCGTGTCTCACCTTCTGTTATGGATCATGTTGCAATCTGTCATGATGCTACAGTTTTCGTGGAAAAAAACTAAAAAAAAACTATAAAGTAATCGTATGCGTTTATATTTTTGCACTTCTAATCTAATAATCATTAGGAACAGAGGTTTCTAGGCTTAAAAGGTTCGTAATGTCAGCTATATTTTGCCTGACTTTGCTTTATGCAAAATAGCTAAAAGTTGGGCGAATTCTCCGTGAAAATCAAAATACCTATATACCATTATTATAGATATTAGTGATAGATATTGACATCATAAAATGAATATTCCTAACATTATCTTCAGAGTATGTTAACGCGTTTTAGTTGGCATAACTTATTTGAAAATTTTAACTTTTCAGATTTGTATTCAATTTGATCCTTGCTGTTAGAACCTAATTAAGCAAGATTTTCTGAATTACAGTTTTGTCCTAAGACCTCTTAATCTGATGCCTTCAATTTAAAGCAGCTTCTAGAATCAGAGTCATAATAGATTTTAATTAAAATTTAAATAAGTATTCTAGACGTAAGGTTTACTATTATTGTATTTGCCTTTTAATCATTGCAACGGGCATAAAAATGGTAAAACACCGTTGTGTTCGGGAAATTAGTTTAATCCGCTCTAGAAAGAGTGTAATTATACAGTGATGTGACGATTTCGAACTTTCTCACAATTCTAATACAATTATCGATCTCGAATTTTTATAAACCTTTAAATATTTCACTATAAAGTTGTTATTTTACCCGATTATCGTAAATACACGTTAAATATGCATATATTTTCAAAAAACTAAAAAACAAAATTCGGTGGGGGGTATCTATAAATTTGAATTTAATTGGTAGCCAAAAATCAATAAATATGCATTCTTTTATAATTGTTTCCAGCAGTGGAAGATTTTGTTTGAAAGAAAATCAATTAAAAAGGATAGTTAAAGGAATCGTTTTTCACATCGGAAATCGGCACAATTGATTCCTATACTCCAAGCCTCCGAATTTTCTGATTCCTGATTAATCGTCCCAACATTAATATATAAATACATGTGTGTGTGTGTGTGTGTGTGTGTGTGTGTGTCATCCAGAGACGACCGGTTTTTCTGAACTGCAGTGCTTTAATCCGGGTATATCAGCACCGGACACGGACAAAGATCGAACCTACGATCATATAGTTGAAAGTCTATACACCTTATACACACGTAAAAATAAACATTTATCTTGCACATAAAATTTTTTCAATGTTTTAAGGTACAGTGTTATTTATTTTAATAAAGAAACATCATCCAATCATCGAATGTTGAAATTCGATACTCTATTGCAAATATTACGTTTCAGAAAGCGTGCATTTCAACCAACACTGAACTAATGTTCTCGTTTTTACACGTCTTGGTCATAGTTTCGACCGTATTGAAATCCAGTACGAGACACAAATATCTCCACATCTAATTTTGGACGAACCTTCTTTGGTACTCCGACAGAAGGAGGGTGGACCTCTAAATTCACCCTTGTCCGTTCGCGTCTGTCCGCACTTTCCTCAATAACTACGCCTGGGAATTTATTTTTGAAATTCTGCACAAACATTAAACATGATACGAGTAAAAAAATAACAGAACGGATTCTCCGGGAAAACTCGGGGTGCCCCCCCCCCCCTCCAGGGGTGCCTTTCGAGTATGGCTAAAATTGACACTTTTGTGCTTATTATAAATACTGATGCCTTGGATTTTTATAAAACTTTCTGAAAAGTTGTAACTGATTTCTAAATAATTTTAAAACTCTTGGGTGTGCCCCTGGGGCTAATAAAAAAAACTATTTTGGGGACTATTTTACCATATTTGTCCCAAATTTTCCGTGTATGTCTATTTAGCAATTTTGCATGGTGCTGAACTCAAATTTAAATATGTGAAGGCCTTAGGGACTTTTGGAGCTAAATGGGGAGGGGTTGGAAATGATGGACTTGGTAATTTCTTTTATTGCATAGTGCAGATTTCAAATATACATATGTTAAGGCCTAAAACTGCACAGTTTTTTTTTCACTTTCACCAGGTATTGACGTCCCCTGGGGACTTTTGGGGCTAAATGGTGTGTGGTCTTGGGGGGGGGGCAAATGCTGAACTTAGTCATTTTTTATGCCTCGTTCACTGTGTATGCTTCACTTGTTTTACATAGAGTCTAACAATACCGGATTCAATCACAAGCGTCGCACCTAGTGTCGAGAACGGATCGTCGATGTGTGTTTAACTGTTAAGAATCTTTAAGCAACTAAGACAGTAGAAGAATCGCTATCTATTTCTAAGTTTGATGGTAAAATGGTTGGATAATTCAAATACTCAAAACTGTATGAACTCCCGATGCATTTCCTATCGATTTATGAGTCAAACACACCTTAAAATGCCGCTCAGGTTAGCTTTTCTCATCTCCTAAGAGCACAAAAACAAATTCGAAATCTAGTGGATCATCTCTTCTGTCCTCTACAGTTACCCTTTCATGCAGAGGCATTGTTAGTTTTATTCAATAATTATTCCCATAAAATGAAGATTAAACTGTCAACATCTAGAAGCGTGTAATAGACAACTGAATTTTACCAAGTACTTTATCCACCTGCGGCAATGATCCGTGGATGAAGTGTGCGTGTGGAACAGCACTAACTCTATTCGGGTTTAACCGGCTTACTCCGGAGGAGGAAGTTCCATGAGAGTATGAAATTCACAAGACGTCCCCAGTCGCATGTATATCCCCGTTAGGGGGATGACGACGTTAGGATTTTGTAACTCTTGCAGGGAGGTGTCGACGTCCTCCCACATACAGCGTTTGGAATTCCCAAATTGGTCACCAATTTCTGTGATTACCAGGCTAAACGTTGCTTAACTTCGGGAACCTGACGGCAACTGTTATGCCGTACTCGTGATGTGGATAAAGTACTCGGTAAAAATCAGTTGTAAGATTCTTCTTGAAGTTGATGGTTCACCAGTTAGTACAGGCGAGAATATAAATACAATTTTGAATTACTTAGGATTTCCACCTACGCTCTCGGAACGAGAGCATGCTACCAGGTGGATTAAATAAAGTGTACGGTTAAAAATTCCGCACTGATTTAAGAGTTCGACAAGATACACATGAATGTCGGAGGTTATATCGACCGACACCTTGTGCGAATAACACTCAAGATGAGAGCAGTAATCTAAATAATCCTCATCTCAAAAAATGTAGAAACATGACTTTTGCTATTGTTCTCGCTTGCTGGTCTGTTCAGACTTACCTGCAAATTCGGACATGTCTACATCATTAGAAACAGTCGCCGAGAATGTTATTAGGTTCACTTTTGACTGCCCATCTCAAATCTTAGCAGAGTATGTTTAGCTCCAAATAAACACAGAAATACGGGTACATTATATGCGAGATTATCAGTGACCCGTTAGGTCATAACTATCCGTTCCGCTTTAATTCGATAATTCATAGAACTGTAGATATCTTATTAAATTCTTTCAGGACTAAAATGTATAATATCTGTACGTTTATGTTAATATATATATATATATATTGTGTATTGATATTCGTATAAACCCCCTTTTTTCTATTTATTTAAAAAGAAAATAGAACTGCTATAAAGAGTCGTCGAATTGCATTCATCTGCCAAAGATCTAGCTAATTTTCATATACTTATAAACATTAAGTTTAATTCCCTACTAGTTTTTGTTTTCAGTTTTCTTATGGGATGATCATCTATAGTAAACTATTTCGTGTAATTATATTCATGCAGATATTCTACATGATTTATACTTGCGTGAAAACGTTATTAGTAAACAAAACTTTATATATATAATTTGTTTTTCCAAACCCCTGTCAGTTTTTGATCTACGGACAAGAAACTTAATCTATAGGGCATTCAAACCCATGCTAAATTATATTTGTGTTTAACCGAAGAAAATCAATACAGAAGTGTGAAAATTAAAGAACTGGATTTTGTTAGGTGACGGTCAAACGACGGTATTACGAATATGCATACATAACGTAATAACTATTGGTTCATGTTTTAATCTTTAGCCCTGCAGCAAAGATGTCTTCCTAGCTCAGGCATTAACGTCAAAGGAAAAAGTAAGTCGTAAGCTAAACATTTCGTCTCGATTCCTGGTATTGGCGCATGAGTCATTTTAAATTTTTAAACTTTTTAAATCATTACTATTTATGGGGTAAACTATAATATAATACGAAAGCTGCATTAATTAAAATATCATATTTAAGCGTAGTTTAGGACCTGGCAATGCCGGGCGGGCTGCTAGTGATAAATTAACAGACTACAGTCGCTATTAACCAGTATATATTACTAGAATGTACGTAGGAAATTAAAAAAAAAATGGCGTCAGTAAATATAAGTTTTTATATTTGTAATCTAAAGTAAAAAGAAAAAAAATATTGTCGACACACATTGTTTTATAGATTCCTTTTGGAAATATTTTCTTTTGAGAATTTACTTTTGTCTGATCAAAGCGAAGTACGTATGACTTACATACAGATAGATACACACTGGTCTTTATTAGAGGGTGAAGTCATTTTCCTCCCTCTCATATTTCTTCAATATTTCAGACACACACAAACATATATATAAAGCTGAACGTCTGTGTGTGTGTCTGGTCACGAATAGGTTCCTATATTTTTGACTATTATAGAAAACTAATCACATATAATGATAGAATATGTATGGAGACACAGGAATGGGTATGTTTGATCTGGCATAATGATGATTCATTAAAATTGTGGGGTCTGCGTACGCGCCTGGTCCACAAAGTATGGAAATAAATTTAATAATTAAAAAAAAAAAAAAAACGTTTACAAGTGTTTTTGATATAGATGTACATACTACTTTGATAAGTATGTTTTAACTTAAATAGGGATGGGGTAATAAAATTGTGGGGTTTGCGTTCGCGCCTGGCCTCCATAAAATGGAAATAGGCACAAACTTTAATAAAGACTTTTCACATCTATTTACGTAAATATGTTTGATAATTATGTTCCAGTTTGAAGAAATATGGTATAATAAAATTATGGGGTGTTCGTTCGCGCCTGGCCCTCGTAGAATGGAAATATGTCACAACGTTTAACAAGGAATATAGATCCACAGAATATTGTGATAAGTGTTTCAGTGTGAACAGGTATTGTATAATAAATTATGAGGTTTATCTATTTTATTTTTACTTTCATCATATTTTGCTTTTGTTTTGATACCCCCAAATTCGAAGCTATCTCTTTACAACCCTTCCTTTTCATAACCCATCGTACTTTCAAAAATCAGAGTCCATTTTTGTAGGCTGTATTTGAACCCATTCAACGCCGGGTACTTTTGCTAGTATATGTGTTATATATATATATATATATATATATATATATATATATATATATATATATATATATATATATATATATATATATATTCCCCCATTTTTCTGGTTATCTTTTCCATTTGCCGAACGGTCTTGTTAATTACAGCTGGCATGTTATATAAAATGGCACCCATAAGTTATTGTTCAGCCATATTTTTCTCCAGCGGTCTCTATCGGTGCATCTGATTATCATCAGGAACGTCTGTTTTTATCGTTTATTTTTGTTTTTGTTTTTTTGAGGCTGAGTGTATTTATAGGGTTTTTGTTTTTAATTAGTTATTAAAAGGTGTGTGTAGGAGGGTTGGGAGCGAATTATTTTCATTTTTTAATTTCGATTTTCCTATTTTATATTGTATTTATTTAGTTTCTTGTTAGTTATTAGATACTGTTTTATATATATATATATATATATATATATATATATATATATATATATATATATACACACACACACACACACACACACTAGCAGAGAGACCCGACGTTACTCTGTATTGAGTTAGGATCCAGAAATATTCCAAATTCCTAATGATTTTATTGTCATCAAAATCAAGGAAATTGTCCAGTTTTTCATCAAATCAATTGATAACATGTTCTAGTCGGGGACCCATCAGGATACACCGAGAGAAAACTTAACATGTTCCCCCGATTCCGCAATAACTTTGTTCACAATACACAGTAGACAACAAACTATAGAGAACCCACTGTTGATTGTATAAAATTATTTTTATATAATGGAATTAAAGTGTAAAATATAAAAATTAAGTATCCTGATTCAATTGTACTCCCCTGTTTATCAAAGAGCCTAGTGTTGATTTTATATGCTGTGAGTTCTGCCTCTCAAATGCATTTGTGAGGTTTTGGTCAAAATCGGATTATTCCTGGTATATTTCGGTTTTGGATAGTTATTGGAGACATTCCGATGTAAAACTAATCTAAGAACGCTTCCAGGCATCTGGAAAACATTTTTGTGAAATTTCAGAAAACGCGCCCCAGCCGTTTCAATCTATAGTGAACGAACTCACAAAGTGGATTTATATATGTATATATATATACACACACACACACCGAGAAACATTTACAAACAGTTAAAAACCATATCCGATAAAAAAACTTATAATCACAATTATTTTTCATCATTACACCTGCTTCATCGTTGTTAAAACAAAGCATAAAAGTAATGCCTGAATTTTATCTAGAAATTTAAAAAAAAAAACGAAATTTACTTGAGACTTATTTTTAAAAATCGCCACGCTTCCCGTTTTATATGAGATAATTTATAAATACATATATATAATTTATATATTAATACTAGCCTAAAGGTTTATGTAAGGGTGCTGGAAGAGAGGAAAAAGGGGGGGGGATAATAGGCAGGCAGGCTCGAACCCGTACCGCAAAAGAGGAAAATAAAGTGAAAAAAAAAACAAAAACGTGAAGCGTTAGGTGTTGCGCCCATCGCCGAACCGGAGATAACGTAGGTTTAACTTAAGGCTAGAGAATCGAAAAGAGGCGGGTCTTTCGAAAATATCGGCGAAAAAAGCGCGACCTCTCCCTGTAGAAAAGTGCATAGTTGACGGTTGAGAAATAAATAATTTTGGCTAAATTTTCGATATTTGTCGTCCGAAGGGTCGCGCTTCAAAATGATACTGATCCTGTGAAAATCTATCGCCTCTGTCAAAAGTTTCTGCGAGACACAAACATACACACACATTGAAACAGATAGGTGAGATTTATACGATAGCGTGTGCGTTATTTTCTGTGTCACGCTTACATCTGAGTCGTTTAATTCTTATGGACTTCCATGTCTTGTAATAAATAATTTTACCAAGAATTTTTCATAAGTTTTGGTTTCGGTTATTGCTGAAGGAGTTTATAAGTTTTAGTTTCGGTTCAAGCTGATACACCCAAGTCATTTAGATATATCTTTTATTTTTTAAATCGCAACTTTATAATATATGAAAATCGATAGAAGATTAACTCAATGATATAGACTAAATCTGCAAGAATTAAAATATCATATCTAAGCGTGCTTTAGGACCGGGCTAGGCAGGGCGTCCCTTCTAGCTTAGATAAATACTTTTGTAATTTTAACAAAAAAGCTACAATACTATTAACTTTGTTCACCAGTATAAAGCGTCTCCATTTACGCTGAAATTTACAGAATGACAACATTACATATGAATGGGTCCCCTGCGAAATTTTCACACGTTCCGATAGTTACTATAATTATTTTTAATACCGAAAGGCACTTATGTTTCATCTTTTCGGGAATCCTCAGTGCAAGGAGTCACGATTACCGCCGGTCGTGAGATTCGAACCAGGCCACGAAGCCATCTTTGACTCCATGCACACACAATGAGGTGCGTTGTGAAAATCTGCTTATAATTTAATTTACTTCAGATAATTATGTTATGATTTCGACATGTCCAAAACGCGAAAAAAATTCGTTCAAGCGAATACAAGTTTTGAATGAAGCTAGAAACTTAAGTTGCAATTTAACTAGACAGGAAGTGTGCTTCTCAGAAATAGGCCAGTGACAGACTAAAAAAAAGGAAAACATGGGCACGGCGTGATAATTGAATAATGAAGATCACATTTAAATTGACATTTTTTTTTTTTAATATAATGCTGTGGTAATGCAAAAAACAAAACTTTATTTTTCGTTATAAATAAAAAAAATAATGGAATGCGCATATTTTAATGCAATGTGTTCTGATGAACTCGTTTCACTTGTACCCCCCTCGACGTATACATCCCCAACAAACTCGCTTAGCAATAAGATCTCACCCTTTCTAATCGTTAATTCCCTCGAACAACTAGACTTTGGAATTCCCTTACTGCAGCCTGTTTCCCTGGCTGT